>NC_082670.1:24338500-24664250 GCF_025265405.1 Mesoplodon densirostris
CACGGGGCCCACACGCCGCCCCCCGTGCAGGCCGTACAGGTGCATCTTGTACTTGCGCCCGGGCTCCAGGCCCCCAGCAGTCACCTCACTCTCCTCGCCCCCGACACGCACCACCTGGGGCCCGTCCCTGCCCTTGTACTGGACGGTGAAGGAGTCAAAGTGGCCCTGGGGGATGGTCCAGGAGAGGCTCAGCGAGTCCGGGGAGGATCCTGTCACCGTCAGCTCCCCCAGGAGGGGCTCCTCGGGGGCCTCCGAGGCCTCTGTGTTGGGTTCTGTGGGGCTGGGGGTCTCCTCCATCTCTGTGGGGCTGGGGGTGTCTTCCTCTGCAGCTGAGAAGGAGAGACACAGAGAGGGTGAGGCAGGGTCCTAGGTGATGTCCTCGGGTCTCCTCCCAAGCCTTGGCCCCAGCTCCGGGCCCTGAAGTCAGTTCAGAGAAGCCTGTCCTTGGGGCTGGGTGGTCCTGCTCAGCTGACATCTCATAAACATGCCTGGAGCCTCCGGCGTCAGCTGTGGGGGACCAGGGCAGCCACCAGCATGGCTCACAGAGGCCCTTCTCTGCCCAGGGGGACACACTGGTCCTCAGGGAGCCTGGAGGAGGCACAAAGGGCACCATGGCTCAGCCTCGAGTAGAGGGGCCTCCTGCACCCCACTCACCCATCACCTGAGAGAGGGTGATCCTCCCACGAGGTCCCACCCTGGGGCTTCCACCATCCACTCACTTGTCACCCCGATGACAGAGACGGGGCCCACGCGCCGGCTGTCATGGAAGCCGTACAGGTTCATCTTGTACTTGTGGTCTGGCTCCAGGCCCGAGATGGTGACCCCGTCCTCATACCCCGGCACCCTCACAGCCTTGGGCTGCCCGTCCCCGTTCTTGTACTGGATCAGGAAGTGGTCAAACTGGCCCTCAGGGATGGTCCAGGAGAGGCTCAGGGATTCGGGGGTGGCGTCTGTCACTGCCAGCTCCCCCAGGCGAGGTGTGACGTGAGGCTCAGGGGTGGTAGAGGGAGATTCTGAAGGTTCATTCTCTTCCTCATTTGGGGCTGAACACAGACACGGAGAGAGAAGGACCTGAGAGAGGGGCATGGTGTCCACAGGGACTCTGCCTTCCTCTGGGCCCTCACAGCCACCTGGAAGGAAGCCGAGTGGGCAGGGTTCTTTTGCTCACCTGTCAGGGCCTCGATGTGCGCAGGACCCACACGCTGCCCATTGTGGAGACCGTACAGGCTCACCAGGTATCTGTGGTCAGATTCCAGGCCAGAGAGGGTGATGTCATTCTGGTTGCCCCCTAAATGGACTACTTGGAGTTGCCCATCCTCGTCTGTATACTGGACCTCGAAGGAGTCAAATTCTCCCTCAGTCACGGTCCAGGAGAGATGCAGGGTGTGTGGTGTGCCCTCTTCCACAGTCACCTCCCCCAGACGGGGCTCAGATGCTGGAGGGCTGGTGCCCTCAGTCTCAGCTTCAACTTCTTCCCTGGGAGCTGGTTCAGAGAGACAGGTAGAGATGGGTGACTGGTTTGTCACTGCACCAAGACTCTCCAAGAGGATGGAAGGAGGGGGGGAGGTGAAGACAAGAGGTCAGTAATAAAAAGGACCAACTACTGATACACAGTGATGAATTACAAAAGCATTATGTTAAGTGCAAGAAAAACACAAAAACTGTGTATTGTATGATTCTGTTAAATGAAAAGCTTAAAAAGGAAAAACTATAATGAAAGAAAGCAATTAGTGATTGTCAGAAGCTGGGGGTGGGGAAACTGACTGCAAATGAGCATAGGGAAACTTCTGGAGTCAATGTTTTATAAGTTTGTTGTGGTAATGGTTTCATGGCTTATACATCTGCCCAAACTCATTGAATTATGAGCTTAAAATGGGTGAATTTTTTTTTTTTTTTTTTGCGGTACGCAGGCCTCTCACTGTTGTGGCTTCTCCCGTTGCGGAGCACAGGCTCTGGATGCGCAGGCTCAGCGGCCATGGCTCACAGGCCCAGCCACACCGCGGCATGTGGGATCTTCCCGGACCGGGGCACGAACCCGTGTCCCCAGCATTGGCAGGTGGACTCTCAACCACTACACCACCAGGGAAGCCCAAAATGGGTGAATTTTATTGTATGTAAATTATGCCTCTATGAAGCTGATCCCTTCCCCCAAAAGAAGGAGTGTAGGAAGTTCTGAATTCATGTGGCTCCACCAGACCAGGAGAGCCAGGCGGGCAGGAGGGACAGTGTGTTCCCCCCAGCTGCACTCACCGGTCATGGTGATGGTGGAGATGGGACCCACACGCTTGCCCTCGTATAGCCCGTAGAGCAGCAGCTTGTACCTGCGGGCAGGGTCCAGGCCTGAGACACTGACCTCCCTGAGGCTGCCCTCCACGGGCACCACCTGGGGTTGCCCATCTCTGTCCTTGTACTGGACCACAAAGGAGTCAAACTGGCCCTCAGGGACCGTCCACGAGAGGCCCACGGAGTCTGATGTCACGCTGGTCACCTGCAGCTCCTCCCCCAGACGTGGTTTTGTTCCAGCCTCGTCCACAGCTCTCCGGGCCTCTGAGATGGAAACACAGAGAGGAAATGGTTGCGTTGTTTCTTGAAGGCTGGGTGACGCTGAAGGGAAGGACTGAGAGATCTAAAGACAGGGCTGTGCCGTGGCTGCGTCCTGCAGGGCTGGATCTTTCGGATTGTGCAAGGAGAGGGGGCGCTGGATCCCAGCCAGAACAGCTGGAGCCAAACTACAACCGTGATGGCAGCCACCATAACTGACCACAAGGACCTTCCCTGGGGGGGCCTCCAGATCAGAGATGCCCCCCTGCAGGGGCTGCCCTCACCTGTGGTGCCCTCGGCGGTGAGGGGGCCATGGCGCCTCTTGTCCAGGAGGCCGTAGAGGAGGAATCTGTACTTGCGGCTGGCGTCCAAAGGGCCGATGGTGACTGAGCGTTCGTGGCCCTCTGCAGGCACCACCCGGGGCCCGTCCCTGTCCTTGAACTGGACCACAAAGGAGTCAAAGTGGCCCTCGGGGACTGTCCAGGAGAGGCGCAGTGAGTCTGGGGTGGGGTCTGTCACCCACAGCTCCCCAAGGCGGGGTGGGGTTCCTGGGCTGGTGTCACCTCGAGCAACTGACAGAGAGGAAAGGTTCTTGTGTTTATTTTTTTTTTCCAAAACGACTCCTTGACCACCTCCCACTGGAGAATGGAAAAACCCAGAGCTGCCCAAATGATCAGTGCTTCCCCCAAATATTTCCATCACCCTCCCATGCCTGCCAGCATCCCCAACTGGCCATGCCTCTGTCCACTTATCCAGCGCAGGGAGGGGTCTTCTGTCCTGAGACATCTCTGGGAGAAGAGATTCCCTAGCTACCTATTTATCTTATTTCTCTTGCTGTCCAGGCTCTAACCACCTAGTAGAGACTATCTCCTTAGCAGGGTGCAGCTTATCACAGACTCGGTCTGCTTATGTTCTTTGACCAAGGAACCCACTCTTTGTGATCTGGCTGGTCCCTGGGGAAATCCAAGGGTCCTGGGGATGTCAGAGGGGGCACAGGATCCCTGATGGGGGCAGACAGCTGGTGGGGAGGTTGGATATTATAATGGAGGTGACCCTCATAGGACCCAGTGGAGGAGTGGGGGCTGCCTATGTGTGAGGGGGGTATGGGGAGAAGAAGCGGGGCTCAGACGGGAGAAGGATCTGGTATCTGCCCAAGAAGCCATCCCGAGGCCTGAGAAGGAGCTGACCTTCTGCCTTCTTGGACAGCAAGGATGCTGACGGCATTGTTATTGTGAGAGTTTTCTGGCAACAGGGAGCCCCCAGGGGCAGGGGAGCGTCTGGGCCAAAACCCAGAAAAGGGGCACAGCTGGGCTGGGCCTGACTGGATCTGACTGGGCAGCCAGTCTTGGGCTCCTCTGGTCCCCAGTTTCTGAAGCTTTAGGAAGAGGGCAGAGGAGGAAAGGGGTCCCTCTGGGGAGGCAGATATGGGCCCCAGTGTGTCTGGGCCAGTAGGTGGGAAACTGTGTGAGAGTCAGAGGGAAGACTCCTCAGGAGGTGATGGCTACACAGGGCTGAGGACTCACAGGCCAAGGGAGGTGGAACAGATCCTGGCTCCCTCCCCCGTATCTAGCCCTGCTGTTTCTCCTGTTCCACCTTCCAGGAAGGGGTCTGAAGGAGGCTCCCCCATTCAACAGAAGTAGGAATTATGAGAAGAGGGGAAAAGTCAGCAGAGGAAACTGATCCAGGAACTGGCCCCATTTTCCTGGTTCTCATCTGCCTGGGATCGGGGCAGGCAGTGTGGCTTTTCAAATAAAACAGAAGAGGTGGGTGAAGCGGAGACCTGGCGGAAGGGCGAGGTGATAGGGCAGCGCGAGGAAGGGCAGCAGGGCGGGGGCCTCAGGCTCAGCTTCGTGGGGGTCCTTCTCACCTGTCTTTGCCTCCACAGAGACTGGGCTGTGGCGTTTCCTGTCCTGGATCCCAAAGAGCAGGAACTTGTATTTCCTATTGGGCTCCAGGCCGGGGATGGTGACCTCACGCTGGTCTGCAGCCACAGGCACCGCCTGGGGCTGCCTGTCCCTGTCCTTGTATTGGACGACGAAGGAGTCGAATTCACCCTCGGGGACTGTCCAGGAGAGGCCCACGGAGTCCGGGGTCACGTCCGTCACTGTCAGCTCCCCCAGACGTGGCTCAAGGGGGGGCTCTGTGCCTGGGGCTGGAGAGAGGGGAGCTAGGATCCAGGAGGACAAACAACATGGCTGAGACCTCTGGCGGGAGAAATCCCCCCTCACAGGGCTCCTGGGCTCCGAGGGCCTTAGAGAGCTTTGAACTGAGATGGGAAACAGTTACATCTCTTTTGCACTGATCTCTAAGTGAAATGTAGCATTTCTTTCAATGATGAATATAGGAAACCAACCACGGTGGTACTAGCAGTGCTTGTAACCCTGTCACCAATAGGAATCACAGAGATTGTCACATCACCTTAGAATTACTGCAGAAACTTCACAATACTCTTTACAGAGATTGGTTCAAGATGGCGGAGCAGAAGGATGTGCGCTCACTCCCTCGTGCAAGAGCACCGGAATCACAACTAACTGCTGAACAATCATCGATAGGAAGACACTGGAACTCACCAAAAAAGATACCCCACATCCAAAGACAAAGAAGAAGCCACATTGAGATGGTAGGAGGGGCGCAATTACAATAAAATCAAATCCCATAACTGCTGGGTGGGTGACTCACAAACTGGAGAACACTTATACCACAGAAGTCCACCCACTGGAGTGAAGGTTCTGAGCCCAACGTCAGGCATCCCAAAATGGGGGTCGGGCAATGGGAGAAGGAATTCCCAGAGAATCAGACTTTGAAGGCTAGTGGGATTTGATTGCAGGACTGGGGGAAATAGAGACCCCACTCTTGGAGGGCACGCACAAAGTAGTGTGCGCATTGGGACCCAGGGGAAGGAGCAGTGACCCCCTAGGAGACTGAAGCAGAGCTACCTGCTAGTGTTGGAGGGTCTCCTGCAGAGGCGGGGGGTGGCTGTGGCTCACCATGAGGACGAGAACACTGGCAGCAGAAGTTCTGGGAAGGACTCCTTGGCATGAGCCCTCCCAGAGTTCTCCATTAGACCCACCAAAGAGCCAGGTAGGCTCCAGTGCTGGGCTGCCTCAGGCCAAACAACCAACAGGGAAGGAACCCAGCCCCACCCATCAGCAGACAAGTGGATTAAAGTTTTACTGAGCTCTGCCCACCAGAGCAACACCCAGCTCTACCCACCACCACTCCCTCCCATCAGGAAACTTGCACAAGCCTCTTAGCCTCGTCTGCCAGAGGGCAGACAGCAGAAGCAAGAAGAACTACAATCCTGCAGCCTGTGGAACAAAAACCACATTCACAGAAAGATAGACGAGATGAAAAGGCAGAGGGCTATGTACCAGATGAAGGGACAAGATAAAACCCCAGAAAAACAACTAAATGAAGAGGAGATAGGCAACCTTCCAGAAAAAGAATTCAGAATAATGATAGTGAAGATGATCCAGGACCTCAGGAAAAGAATGGAGGCAAAAATCAAGAAGATGCAAGAAATGTTTAGAAAAGACCTAGAAGAATTAAAGAACAAACAGAGATGAACAATACAATAACTGAAATGAAAGGTATGCTAGAAGGAATCAATAGCAGAATAACTGAGGCAGAAGAACGGATAAGTGACCTGGAAGACAAAATGGTGGAATTTACTGCTGCAGAACAGAATAAAGAAAAAAGAATGAAAAGAAATGAAGACAGCTTAAGGGACCTCTGGGACAACATTAAACTCAACAACATTTGCATCATAGGAGTCCCAGAAGGAGAAGAAAGAAAGAACCTGAGAAAATATTTGAAGAGATTATAGTTGAAAACTTCCCTAACATGGGAAAGGAAAGAGCCACCCAAGTCCAAGAAGTGCAGAGAGTCCCATACAGGATAAACCCAAGGAGAAACATTCCAAGACACATAGTAATCAAATTGGCAAAAATTAAAGACAAAGAAAGGGCTTCCCTGGTGGCACAGTGGTTGAGAATCTGCCTGCTAATGCAGGGGACATGGGTTCGAGCCCTGGTCTGGGAGGATCCCATATGCTGTGGAGCAACTAGGCCCGTGAGCCACAACTACTGAGCCTGTGCATCTGGAGCCTGTGCTCCGCAACAAGAGAGGCCGCGATAGTGAGAGGCCCGCGCACTGCAATGAAGAGCGGCCCCCGCTTGCCACAACTAGAGAAAGCCCTCGCACAGAAATGAAGACCCAACACAGCAAAAATAAATTAATTAATTAATAAAAAAAAGAACACCAAAGAAGTTTAAACATAAATGCTCTTACATATTAAAAAAAAAGACAAAGAAAAATTATTGAAAGCAGAAAGGGAAAAATGACAAATAACATACAAGGGAACTCCCATAAGGCTAACAGCTATTTCTCAGCAGAAACTCTACAAGCCAGAAGGGGATGGTATGACATATTTAAAGTGATGAAATGGAAGAACCTACAACAAAGATTACTCTACCTGGCAAGGATCTCATTCAGATTCGATGGAGAAATCAAAAGCTTTACAGACACACAAAAGCTAAGAGAATTCAGCACCACCAAACCAGCTCTACAACAAATGCTAAAGGAACTTCTCTAATGGGAAACACAAGAGACGAAAAGGACCTACAAAAACAAACCCAAAACAATTAAGAAAATGGTCATAGGAACATACATATCGATAATTACCTTACATGTGAATGGATTAAATGCTCCAACCAAAAGACACAGGCTTGCTGAATGGATACAAAAACAAGACCCATATATATGCTGTCTACAAGAGACCCACTTCAGACCTAGGGACACATTCAGACTGAAAGTGAGGGGATGGAAAAAGATATTCCATGCAAATGGAAATCAAAAGAAAGCTGGAGTAGCAATACTCATATCAGATAAAATAGACTTTAAAATAAAGAATGTTACATGAGACAAGGAAGGACACTACATAATGATCAAGGGATCAATCCAAGAAGAAGATATAACAATTATAAATATATATGCACCCAACATAGGAGCACCTCAATACATAAGGCAACTGCTAACAGCTCTAAAAGAGGAAATCGACAGTAACACAATAATAGTGGGGGACTTTAACACCTCACGTACACCAATGGACAGATCATCCAAACAGAAAATTAATAAGGAAACACAAGCTTTAAATGGCACAATAGACCAGATAGATTTAATTGATATTTATAGGACATTCCATCCAAAAACAGCAGATTACACTTCCTTCTCAAGTGCACACGGAAACTTCTCCAGGATAGATCACATCTTGGGTCACAAATCAAGCCTCAGTAAATTTAAGAAAATTGAAATCATATCAAGCATTTTTTCTGACCACAACACTATGAGATTAGAAATCAATTACAGGGAAAAAAAATGTAAAAAACACAAACACATGGAGGCTAAACAATATGTTACTAAATAACCAAGAGACCACTGAAGAAATCAAAGAAGAAATCAAAAAATACCTAGAGACAAATTACAACGAAAACATGACTATCCAAAACGCATGGGATGCAGCAAAAGCAGTTCCAAGAGGGAAGTTTATATCAATAAAAGCCTACCTCAAGAAACAAGAAAAATCTCAAATAAAAAATCTAACCTTACACCTGAAGGAACTAGAGAAAGAACAAACAAAACCCAAAGTTAGTAGAAGGAAAGAAATCATAAAGATCAGAGCAGAAATAAATGAAATAGAAACAAAGAAAACAATAGCAAAGATCAATAAAACTAAAAGCTGGTTCTTTGAGAAGATAAACAAAATTGATAAACCATTAGCCAGACTCATCAAGAAAAAGAGGGAACCTACTAGAGAATGGACTTGAGGATATGGGGAGGGGGAAGGGTAAGCTGTGACAAAGTGAGAGAGTGGCATGGACATATATACACTACCAAACGTAAAATAGATAGCTAGTGGGAAGCAGCCGCATAGCACAGGGAGATCAGCTCGGTGGTTTGTGACCACCTAGAGGGGTGGGATAGGGAGGGCTTGGTGCGGGGAGATGCAGGAGGAAAGAGATATGGGAACATATGTATATGTATAACTGATTCAGTTTGTTATAAAGCAGAAACTAACATACCATTGTAAAGCAATTATACTCCAATAAAGATGTTAAAAAAATAAAATATGACACAAATGAACTTATCTATGAAACAGAAACAGAATCAGGGACATACAGAATAGACTGGTGGGACTTCCCTGGTGGCACAGTGGTTGAGAATCTGCCTGCCAATGCAGGGGACACGGGTTTGATCCCTGGTCCAGGAAGATCCCACATGCCATGGAGCAACTAAGCCCATGCACCACAACTACTGAGCCTGCACTCTAGAGCCCGCGTGCCACAACTACTGAAGCCCGCATGCCTAGAGCCCATGCTCCTCAACAAGAGAATCCACCACAGTGAGAAGCCCACGCACTGCAACAAGAGTAGCCCCCGCTTGTGGCAACTGCAGAAAGCCCGCGCGCAGCAACAAAAACCCAACTCAGCCAAAAATAAATAAAATTAAATATTAAAAAGAAAAAGGGGCTTCCCTGGTGGCGCAGTGGTTGAGAGTCCGCCTGCCGATGCAGGGGACACGGGTTCATGCCCCGGTCTGGGAGAATCCCACATGCCGCGGAGCGGCTGGGCCCGTGAGCCATGGCCATTGAGCCTGCGCGTCCGGAGCCTGTGCTCCGCAACGGGGAGAGGCCACAACAGTGAGAGGCCCGCGTACCGCAAAAAAAAAAAAAAAAAAAAAAAAAGAAAAAGAAAAAGAGGGAGAGGACTCAAATAAATAAAATTAGAAATGAAAAAGGAGAAGTTACAATAGACACCACAGAAATACAAAGCATCCTAAGAGACTACGACAAGCAACTCTATGCCAATAAAATGGACAACCTGGAAGAAATGGACAAATTCTTAGAAAGGTATAACCTTCCAAGACTGAACCAGGAAGAAACAGAAAATATGAACTGACCAATCATAAGTAATGAAACTGAAACTGTGAATAAAAATCTTCCAACAAACAAAAGTCCAGGACCAGATGGCTTCACATGTGAATTCCATCAAACATTTAGAGAAGAGCTAACACCCATCCTTCTCAAACTCTTCCAAAAAATTGCAGAGGAAGGAACACTCCCAAACTCATTTTATGAGGCCACCATCACCCTGATACCAAAACCAGACAAAGATGCTACAAAAAGAAAATTACAGACCAATATCACTGATGAATATAGATGCAAAAAATCCTCAACAAAATACTAGCAAACAGAATCCAACAACACATTAAAAGGATCATATACCATGATCAAGTGGGATTTATCCCAGGACTGCAAGGATTCTTCAATATACACAAATCAATCAATGTGACACACCGTATTAACAAACTGAAGAATAAAAACCATATGGTTATCTCAATAGATGAAGAAAAAGCTTTTGACAAAATTCAACACCCATTTATGATAAAAACTCTCCAGAAAGTGGGCATAGAGGGAACCTACCTCAACATAATAAAAGCCATATATGACAAACCCACAGCAAACATCATTCTCAATGGTGAAAAACTGAAAGCATTTCCTCTAAGATCAGGAACAAGACAAGGATGTCCACTATCACCACTATTATTCAACATAGTTTTCCAAGTCCTAGCCATGGCAATCAGAGAAGAAAAAGAAATAAAAGGAATACACATTGGAAAAGAAGAAGTAAAACTGTCACTGTTTGCAGATGACATGATACTATACATAGAGAATCCTAAAGATGCCACCAGAAAACTACTAGAGCTAATCAATGAATTTGGTAAAGATGCAGGATACAAAATTAATGCACAGAAATCTCTTGCATTCCTACGCACTAATGATGAAAAATCTGAAAGAGAAATTAAGGAAACACTCCCATTTACCACTGCAACAAAAAGAATAAAACACCTAGGAATAAACCTACCTAGGGAGACAAAAGAACTGTATGCAGAAAACTATAAGAAACTGATGAAAGAAATTAAAGATGATACAAACAGATGGAGAGATATACCATGTTATTGGACTGGAAGAATAAATATTGTGAAAATGACTATACTACCAAAGCAATCTACAGATTCAGTGCAATCCCTATCAAATTACCAATGGCATTTTTTACAGAACTAGAACAAAAAATCTTAAAATTTGTATGGAGACACAAAAGACCCCGAATAGCCAAAGCAGTCTTGAGGGAAAAAAACATAACTGGAGGAATCAGACTCCCTGACTTCAGACTATACTACAAAGCTACAGTAATCAACACAGTATGGTACTGGCACAAAAACAGAAACATAGATCAATGGAACAGGATAGAAAGCCCAGAGGTAAACTCACACACGTATGGTCAACTAATCTATGACAAAGGAGGCAAGGATATAAAATGGAGAAAAGACAGTCTCTTCAATAAGTGGTGCTGGGAAAACTGGACAGCTACATGTAAAAGAATGAAACTAGAACACTTCCTAACACCATACACAAAAATAAACTCAAAATGGATTAGAGACCTAAATGTAAGACTGGACACTATCAAACTCTTAGAGGAAAACACTCTTTGACATAAATCACAGCAAGATCTTTTTTGATCCACCTCCTAGAGTAATGGAAATAAAAACAAAAATAAACAAATGGGACCTAATGAAACTTCAAAGCTTTTGAAAAGAAAAGAAAACTACAAACAAGATGAAAAGACAACCCTCAGAATGGGAGAAAATATTTGCAAATGAATTAATGGACAAAGGATTAATCTCCAAAATATATAAACAGCTCATGCAGCTCAATATTAAAAAAACAAACAACCCAGTCCAAAAATGGGCAGAAGACCTAAATAGACATTTCTCCAAAGAAGACATACAGATAGCCAAGAAGCACATGAAAGGCTGCTCAACATCACTAATTATTAGAGAAATGCCAATCAAAACCACAATGAGGTATCACCTCACACCAGTTAGAATGGGCATCATCAGAAAATCTATAAACAACAAATGCTGGAAAGGGTGTGGAGAAAAGGGAACCCTCTTGCACTGTTGGTGGGAATGTAAATTGATACAGCCACTATGGAGAACAGTATGGAGGTTCCTTAAAAAACTAAAAATAGAATTACCATATGACCCAGAAATCCCACTACTGGTCATATACCCAGAGAAAACCATAATTCAGAAAGACACATGCACCCCAATATTCATTGCAGCACTATTTACAATAACCAGGTCATGGAAGCAACCTAAAGGCCCATCAACAGACGAATGGATAAAGAAGATGTGGTACATGTATACAATGGAATATTACTCAGCCATAAGAAAGAACGAAATTGGGTGATTTGTGGAGACGTGGATGGACCTAGAGTCTGTCATACAGAGTGAAGTAAGTCAGAAAGAGAAAAACAAATATTGTATATTAACGCATATATGTGGAACCTAAAAAAATGGTGCAGATGAACCGGTTTGCAGGGCAGAAATAGAGACACAGATGTAGAGAACAAACGTATGCACACCAAGGGGGGAAAGCCATGGGGGGGGTGGGGGTGGGGGTAGTGGTGTGATGAATTGGGAGACTGAGATTGACATGTATACACTAATGTGTATAAAATGGATAACTAATAAGAACCTGCTGTATAAAAAGATAAATAAAATAAAATTCAAAAATTAAAAAAAAAACCTCTTTACACTCATCACTGCTTCTAAATGTAGGTAGGTTATTAAACATGCCACTTAGTCTTGCTATTTAATGAACTAATTATGAAGTTTCTGTATTACGGAATCATAAATTCGAGTTTTAAAATATTTTTGATAACTGGTTAATCAATAGAATTGGTTACCTTTGTAATCCTATGCGTTTTACTTTATGGATTTTAAGACATTGCTCTGAAAGGGGTTCACTGGTCTCACCAGACACCATAGCATGAAACTGGTGGCAACCTGTGCCCAGGAAGCATGAGGGGTGGGAGAGGCTGGGAGCCACGAGCAAGGGCCACTTCCCTGAGGGAGCAAGATTCTGGCTTGGCCAGAAGGGAACACAGTTCAGGCCAGGGGGCTGAGGTCCCCTGAGAAGAGATTCAAGGGATGTGTGTTCTTTAACCCCAATGAAAAAGGGCAGCAGGGGGAGGTGGTAGCTGGGTCCAAGTCACAGCAGGGTTGTAAAGAGAGGGAAGGAAACAGCTGTGGACAGTCAGAGAGACAGCGTTTGGCTAGACTCAGATGGGAGGTCAGATGGGAGGAAGACAATCCTGCCTGGGGGAGGAGACAGAGTGGAGGTGGAGACTGGAGGGTAGGGAAGGTTCCAGCTCAGGAGAGGAGCCAAGGGCTCAGGTAACAGACTGGGGAGGACCTGCGGGGGCCACTGAGGCAGGACCTGAGAGAGAGGCTAGGGGAGGGGGTGGCCCCGGGTACCCAGGGATGGGAACTACCTTTACCCACGCTCACTCACCGGTAATGGCTACCACAGAAAGGGGGCCCACGCGCTGCCCACCATGTAGCCCGTAGAAGTTCATCTTGTATTTGCGTGCAGGCTCCAGGCCGGGGACAGTGGCCTCTCGCTGGTCTGCAGCCACAGGTACCGCCTGGGGCTGCCCGTCCCCGTCCTTGTACTGGACCACGAAGGAGTCAAACTGGCCCTCAGGGACTGTCCATGCAAGGCCCACGGAGCTGGGGGTCACATCTGTCACTGTCAGCTCCCCGAGGCGTGGCTCCAGGGGGCGCTCGGTGGCTGGAGGAGTCTCTTCTGGTTGTGGAGCTGAGATAGAAATGGTGGGAGGCTGTTAGGAAAAGCCCCTCTTCCCCTTGTAGTAATTATGTGCGTTGTTTTTGTGGTGCCCACTGGGTGGTTCTGAGGTAAGACTACACTGATTGGTGACATCTGTCTGGCCAACAACCCTTCACTAAATCCCTGCCAGAATCCGGGGCTGTGCTTGCGGGGAGGGGTGTCAGCCACCACTGAGACCCTGGGAAAGTGGCCGAAGTTCCATCTGTGCATCTCTGGCTCCAAAGACCTCCCATCCGGACCTCCCTGCTGACCCCCAGACTTGTGTCTGCTCAGCATCTTCCCTGGGTGCCTAATTGATGTCGCAAACTCAACAAGTCCAAAACCGAGCTCAGGGCCTGCTGCCACACCTGCTTCCTCCCCAGCTTTCCCACCTCAGCAAAACCACAGCTTCGTTCTCTGAGTCATCCCTGAGTCCTCTCTTCCACCCCTCGGCCGGCCTGCGAGGAAATCCTGTCCACACTACCTTCAGAAGCTGACCCCCTTCCCCCTCCCCAACTCCACCGCCACCACCCCTAAGCACACGTGCTCTTACTGGACTATAGCACAGTCTCCTAAATCCCCTCCCTCCTCCACCCTCATCCCCTTTGCTCTGTTCCCCACTGTTAACACATTAGTCAGAGTCTGTTCCCGCAATGGCTTCCATCTCACTCAGAGAAAAATCCAGCTCCTTACAATGACCTCCGAGGCCCCAGCTGTTTCTCTCTCACATCACCCTCCCCATTCCAAAACATTCCTCACTGGTCCATAGACATTCAGGCACCTTCCCTCTGCTCCGGATGCTCTTCCCCAGAGGCCTGTGTGGCTTGTCCTCTCCCTCCTGCATGTCCTTTTCTCAGGGAGGCCCTTTCCTGCCTGCTTCCTGCCCACTCACCATCTCACCTACTGGGCTTTGCTTTTCTCCCCAGCTCTTGTCACTGTCACATACGGTCCCACTGACATATTTGTGCAATTTGGTGCCTGTCTCCCTCTGACAGAATGTGAGCTCTCAGCAGGAGCTTTGTCTTGTTCGCTGCTGTGTCCCCAGCACTGGCACCCAGTGGGTGCTCCAAAAATGTTTGTTAAATGAATGAATGGTCTGCACGTCTGGAAAAGGCCAAGCTCAGGACCTGCTGGTCCCCATTGCCCCAGAATGACCTGAGTCTGGGAAGCCCTGCTTATTAGTGACCAGCCTGGAAGGTGGTCCCAAGAGGCAACTGGCCGAGGAGTAGCTGGGTGAGTGGGGTTCCCAAGAGCTTGTTTCTC
Organism: Mesoplodon densirostris; assembly: GCF_025265405.1. Lineage (NCBI taxonomy): Eukaryota > Metazoa > Chordata > Mammalia > Artiodactyla > Ziphiidae > Mesoplodon > Mesoplodon densirostris. The sequence goes on from NC_082670.1 coordinate 24,353,037, forward strand.
TGGCTCCTGTGGGAGGACAAGACTAGGCTCTGTACTGATAAAACCTGCTTTAAAAACAGGCTGGCATGGGACTTCCCTGGTGGTCCAGTGGTTAGGGCTCCACGCTTCCACTGTAGGGGGCACGGGTTCAATCCCTGGTTGGGGAACTAAGATCCTACCCGCCGTGTGGTGTGGCCAGGCTGGAGATGAGGCCTCAGGAGGATAGAAATAAGTCTGAGTGGGGAGGGCAGGGATGCAGGCAGCTGAAGGCGGGCCAGAACAACCATCACGTACTGAGCTTCTCCCAGGTACAGGTGCCAGGCCACACGTTGTGTTTCATTTCATTTGCCTTCTAGCTCTGCTGGTTCCTTTAGCATCCGTTTCCTGCGTCTCTGTACTTCTTTCCATGAGAGAAAGAAACTGTCCCTCACCATCAAGCCTTATCATTGGTGGTTTGGCTTAACTGGGAAAGGTGGAATGATAACTACCCATGAGTACCACAGGCCCTATGCTGCATTTGGCATAATCCTTTTCCAAGTTAGCCATGTTTCTAAAGCCGCATGTCAGTTCTTCTCCTAGCAACGGTTCACCACGCGCTGTGCCAGGGACCGGCCCTGGGTCAGCTCAGCGGGCTCCAGCTGCCTGTCACCTTCCCGCTCGGATGATGGGTGCCATCGCACAGCTAAGAACGGAGAAGCCAGGAATGGAACTCAGTTTCTCCGATTCCCAGATTCAGTTTTCCTCTACCGCACCGCCTCAGTCAGTGCCCAGCACTGTCCATCCTTACCCAGGGACCAGCATGGCTGCCCCGGACAGATGGACGGACTGAGGGTGACTCCAGGAGAAACCTCGGCCACATTTTCTGGGCCTGGCACGAGCCTCCATCCTGGTACTTCAGGCCTGCAGGACAGTAACTCAGGGAGGATTTCCCCTCTCCCTACTCTCTGTGCTGACTAAAGAAAGACAAGAAATCGGGAGTGGAAGCTTCTGGAAACTAAGCCAACGAAGTCCCTTTGAGAAGTACAGAAATCATGCTCAGGAAACCTGTTTCTCTGCTTTTGAATATCTTTCTCTTTATATTAAAAGTTGCTTTTGAAAAAGCTGTGTCTTTGTTTCAGTGAACAAAGGGGAAAAGAGATGCCCCTTGCTGGGGCCAAGCTGGGCAGATTAGCAGGAGGGTCCCAGAGACCTGTCTCTGATCTGGCCCCTCATGCTGGGGCTCTGGAGAGTAGGTGCCCAGGCTGGTCCTCTGTGGTGGCTGAGTGGCCCTGTACCCGGGTGGAAGGGACATTCTTCCTTGCTATAACCACTCACTGGATGAGCAGTAAAGAAAGTTTCCAGCTGCACTGGTGAAGAGGGCAATGTCTCATGCACGTTCTGAATATCTAAGCTGAACCAGCCAAAGGGGACAGAGCAGACCCCAGGGTAAGGACAAATGTAGTAACCATAGCAGCAAACAGTGCCAGCATGTTTACTTGGTGCCAGACCCATTCTTAGGTCTGTTAACTCATTTAATCTCACAACAGTTCTGTGAGGTAGGTGTTACTATCCCCATTTTACAGCTGAGGAAACAGGCACAGAAAGTTTAAGACCTGATCAAAGTCGTGCAGCTGGTTGTAGCCCAGTCTCCCGTAAACTGTTCTTTCTAGGTCTTCCCCAGGCAGGTGGGGAAGGCAAGGGAGGGCAATGCCACAGGGAGACTGGGGGCCACTGGTGGGAGGAAAACAAACAAGGCCCCCGCCCTCACTCACCTGTCACGCCCACGGTGGACACGGGGCCCACACGCCGCCCCCCGTGCAGGCCGTACAGGTGCATCTTGTACTTGCGCCCGGGCTCCAGGCCCCCAGCGGTCACCTCACTCTCCTCGCCACCGACACGCACCACCTGGGGCCCGTCCCTGCCCTTGTACTGGATGGTGAAGGAGTCGAAGTGGCCCTGGGGGACGGTCCAGGAGAGGCTCAGCGAGTCCGGGGAGGATCCTGTCACCGTCAGCTCCCCCAGGAGGGGCTCCTCGGGGGCCTCTGAGGCCTCTGTGTTGGGTTCTGTGGGGCTGGGGGTCTCCTCCATCTTTGTGGGGCTGGGGGTGTCTTCCTCTGCAGCTGAGAAGGAGAGACACAGAGAGGGTGAGGTAGGGTCCCAGGTAGATGTCCTTGGGTCTCCTCCCAAGCCTTGGCCCCAGCTCCGGGCCCTGAAGTCAGTTCAGAGGAGCCCGTCCTTGGGGCTGGGTGGTCCTGCTCAGCTGACATCTCATAAACATGCCTGGAGCCTCCGGGGTCAGCTGTGGGGGACCAGGGCAGCCACCAGCATGGCTCACAGAGGCCCTTCTCTGCCCAGGGGGACACACTGGTCCTCAGGGAGCCTGGAGGAGGCACAAAGGGCACCATGGCTCAGCCTCGAGTAGCGGGGCCTCCTGCACCCCACTCACCCATCACCTGAGAGAGGGTGATCCTCCCACGAGGTCCCACCCTGGGGCTTCCACCATCCACTCACTTGTCACCCCGATGACAGAGACGGGGCCCACGCGCCGGCTGTCATGGAAGCCGTACAGGTTCATCTTGTACTTGTGGTCTGGCTCCAGGCCCGAGATGGTGACCCCGTCCTGGTGCCCTGGCACCCGCATCACCTTGGGCTGCCCATCCCTGTCTCTGTACTGGACGGTGAAAGAGTCGAAGTGGCCCTGGGGGACGGTCCAGAAGAGGCTCAGCGAGTCCGGGGAGGATCCTGTCACTGTCAGCTCCCCCAGGAGGGGCTCCTCAGGGGGCTCTGGTGCCTCTGTGCTGGGCTCTGTGGGGCTGGGGGTCTCGTCCATGCCTTCCTGCGGGGCTGAGAGAAGAGATTAGACTTTACAGGTGATGTGCTTTGTGGTGATGTTAATCGTGACAATAAAGTACATTTGGCAAATATACTCTTCAAGCTGTCAGCTTAGGGGTTCCTGTAGCCTTTGTATTAGCCATTCAGTAACACATCAAAGGAGACAGGGCTGAGACAGCCCCCTAAGCCTTGTCAGTGCTGGACGACTGCACTGTGGGGACAGGGGGCCGCTTCTCACGTCTGAGAAAGGAGACGAGATGGGAAGAGAGGGAACTCTGAGGGATGCTTCTCTGCTGTGTTCATGGACAGAGCTGACCACAGGAGAGCGAGGGGGCAGTGAGGCTTCTTCCCACTGTGCTCCTCCCTTTCGGCTCCTGCCCCTCCCCAGGGCTTTCCAGCTTCCCCCACCCCACTGACCAGGACAGGAAATGGGATGTGCTCCGCTAAGGCTTCCCAGGGCAACCCTGCCCCTCCCTCCACTTCAGACAAGAGCTGGGAGTGGGGGCATGGCCGGGGGAGATGTTGCGGATGGCGCTGGGGGCTGTGGAGGGCTGTGCTCTTGCCCGGCCTGGGCTAGAGTCACAGCCCCGAGGCATCTGCCCACCGTCTGCAGCAGCTAGGTCTTTGCTGAGGCTCCATGGGGCGGGGAGACTGGCACAGGGAAGCCAGCCCTTCTGTGACCCACTCCACGGTCCAAGGGGGACCGCTAAGGAGACAGGAGACTGAGAAGGCAGCAGACAAGAATGATAACCCGGGCAAGGGTGGGGAGGGCGGGGAGGTGAGGAGAGAAAGAGAGTACTGGGAAGCAAGAGGGTCCGGGAGAAAGAGCAGCTCACTCTTCAGTAGCAGTTTTGATGGGCCAGGCACTGTTCTAGGTGCCATATGTATATTAACTCATTTAATTCTAACAACTCTGTGAAGCTGTTACCATTGTCATCCCCACTTGACAGATGAGAAAGCTGAGGCCCAGAGAGGTTCAGTAACTTGCACAAGATCCCAGAGCTAGGATTAAAATCCAGGCAGTTGGCTCTAGAGCCCATGCTCCCAACCGCGATGCTACACAGCCATGGAAATGGTGCTGGATGGGGGAGGCTGGGCCCATGGAGGAATGCAGGGCAGGGGGGCTGAAAGTGAGCCCTTTGCCCTGCTCCAAGCTGGCTGGGAGTCAGGGAGTCAGGGGGCTGGGAGGAGGCTGGGGAAACGTGGAGCTCATGTCCCTTGGATTTGCCAGCTCTGAACAGAGCAGCTATGGCAGGAGGGTGTGGGCTGCAGGCAACAGAAGCTCAGAAATGACCACAGCCTGAGCCAGGGGAAGGCGGCCAGCAAAGACCGCAGGGAAAGAACACAGTGGCTGAGGACATCCACGGGGAGGAAAGCCCGGGACGAAGGAGTGATTCCCAGTGCTCAGAATGTGGGAAGTGGGGTCTGATCTTGGAGATGTAGAAGCAGGGCCAAGAAAGTTTGGTCAGGGGCTGGCAGCTGGATGCAAAGTCCTGGGATGTCGGGAAGTAGACTGTGGAGGTTTGGCAGAACTGGAGCCAAGAAAGAGAAGGTGGAGGGAAGTGTGAAGGATCCCGGGTCAGGTCCTGCTCACAGGGCTGGGGGTTGGCCAGGGAGGGAGCCCCGTACAGCCTTGACTCACCTGTGGTGGCCACCACGGACACAGGCCCCACGCGCTGCCTGCCATGAAGCCCGTAGAGGTTCATCTTATACTTCCGGTCGGACTCCAGGCCGGGGATGGTGACCTCATTCTCATGCCCCCTGATGGGCACTGCCTGGGCCCGCCCCTGCGCATCCTTGTACTGGACCATGAAGGAGTCAAAAGAGCCCTGGGCCACCGTCCAGGACAGGCGCAGGGAGTCTGGGGTGGTGCCAGTCACTGTCAGCTCCCCCAGCAGGGGCTGCTCAGGGGACTCTGGGTGGCGGGGCTCCTCTCTCTTCTCTGGGGCTGTAAATAAGAGGATCCAGGCAGGGCTGAATTGGCAGAACCCCAGGATTGGGGCCTGGGGTTTGGACAGGTTGTCACACCTGTGGGAGTCTCTATGCAATTAGCACGAGTGATGAACTCTGAGAAATCTGGCACAACCAGGGTATGACACACCTTCTGGGCCTTGGGGAGCAGCTGAACAGGATGAAAGGGTCCCAGCAGTGCAGGGGAGGCTGGCTGGCCCTGAGCCCAAAAGCAGGGCCAGGATTCGGAGTCAGCCATCTCGCTGGGAGGCCCCAGCTTGCTCCTGGCTGGGGGCAAGCATGCGGAAGACTGGGAGGGGTCACATGGGGGCTTAGGTGGCCGCTACTCACCAGTGGTGCCATCGGCCGTGAGGGGGCCGTGCCGCTTCTTGTCGGCAATCCCAAACAGAGTGAATCTGTACTTGTGGTCAGGGTCCAGCGGGGAGACAATGACCGAGCGCTCGGGAGCTTCCACGGGCACCACCTGGGGCCGTCCATCCCTGTCCCTGTATTGGACCACGAAGGAGTCAAACTGGCCCTCAGGGACAGTCCAGGAGAGGTGCAGCGAATCTGGGGTGGGATCTGTCACCCACAGCTTTCCCAGGCGGGGTGGAGTCACTGAGCTGGAATCCGTCTGAGGCACTAGAAAGAGCAGGTAGAGAGAAGGGAGGGACACAGGTCAAAGGATAAGAAGGAACCCATCTCCCACCTGGGGATGCCGTGTGAGGTTGTGCAGGCTGTTCACTACACAAAATGTGCATGGTGGGGCTTCCCTGGTGGCGCAGTGGTTGAGAGTCCGCCTGCCGATGCAGGGCATACGGGTTCGTGCCCTGGTCCGGGAAGATCCCACATGCTGCGGAGCAGCTGGGCCCGTGAGCCATGGCTGCTGAGCTTGCGCGTCCGGAGCCTGTGCTCCGCAACGGGAGAGGCCACAACAGTGAGAGGCCCGTGTACCGGAAAAAAAAAAAAAAAAAAAAGTGCATGGTGGAGGGAGCACTGAGGGGCTGAAATCCAGCCAGCACTCTGCTTGCCAAGCTGTGTACCCTGGCAAAAGGCTATGCCCAACTGGAAGAAGGGGTGCTTTCTTTGATGGGGCACAAAAGCACCGTATGGACTAGTGTGGCCCTGACTCATTCTGCAGCCTGGAAAGGGCTTCAGAGAGAAGGGAGCCCAGCCAGCCCCTTCCACATCTCCATGGCCAGGGAAGTCTTCCAGGACAGCCTCTACTGTTTCCAGGCCTAAGAACTAGCTGGTTTCTTCTCCAAGAGAGGGAAGCTTGGTCCTTGGTGCGTTTTTACGTGGGAGAGCCCCCCACACCTGCGCTCTGGGCCCCACTTCCTCCTTTCCTACCCTCACTCCCTCGGCTATGCCATGAGCATTTACACAAGCTCCTCCACTCAGCTGCAACGCCCTCCAGCCTCCACCCTCCCTCTTTGCTCTCTAGTCCCAGCCCAAATTCCAGAAGGAGATGTCTACACTGCTTGTAGTCATGTCCTCACCTACATCACCCTCCCAACCCAGCTCCACCCTCCACCAGCCGCTCTCACCAGGGTGAGTGGTGACCTCGCCATTGCTAAGTTCTGTGGACACGCTGTAGCCTTGAATCACTCTTACGGAATCTGACATGTCTGACCGCGCCCTTCATTTTGGCATCCCTCTCCCCAATTCACCCTGCAGGCACCCCTTCCTCTGCTCTTGCCCTGAGTGTTAGCCATCTCCAGGGTTCCAGTGGCCATGTCTCTTCTCCCTGCCCCCCACCCTGGCTTCTGCCTGTTGGGACACCCACACCCCCTCTTCAGGCCTTTCCTCTGCTCTCCAGGCCCATGAGGGCAGCAGGATGACCCTATGGCCCCATCACTTTCTGCTTGAGTGACCTTGCCCTCTCTGTGCCTCGGTTCTCCTCATCTGTGAAATGAGCATGCCTCACAGGGCTGCTTACGAGGATTAAGTGCGATGATACACTTAGAACATCTTGAACACATTTGACACTTAACGAATGCTCGAAAGATGTTTAACCAAGTGTCCCCCGCTGTACTGCTCCTCACATCCGTTGCCCCTTGCCTCGGGGAATAGGACTGCCTTCTCCAGCTATCCTCTGCAGCAGCCTCAGTGTTATTTGTAAGATAAATATTGAATTAGGTCACTCTCTCACGTAAAGCCCTTTGGCAGCCCCCTAAGGTCCTCAGATGAGTTCTAAGTGACTCAGTCGGACACATGAGATCAGTGAGATCAGTGCCCTCAGCTCCCAGGTGCCCTGCCCCTCGCCCAGAGGAAAGAGGCTTTGATTCTCTTACAGGGCCACACTCTCTCCTGCTGCGCTCTCCCTCTGTTTGCTCTACCCTCCTCAACCTCCCTGCCTGACCACCACAATTTTCCCCTCGGGATTCATCTCCGGCACCACCTTCTCCAGGGAGCCTTCCTGGACTTGCCGAAGCACTGGGCAGACCCCCTTCAGGACTGTGCAGAGGGCAGAGGCAGGGGTGTGTGTGACCCCTCTCACTTACAGATCTTGGCTTCAGCCACCAGGGGGCCATGCCTCTTCTTGCCCACGAGCCCGTACAGGACGAATTTGTACTTGCGGCCGACATCCAGGTTGGAGATGAGGGCTGAGCGCTGGGGTCCCTCTACAGGCACCACCTGGGGCCTGTCTCTGTCTTTGTATTGGATCACGAAGGAGTCAAACTCGCCCTCAGGGACCGTCCAGTGCAGAAGCAGGGAGTTGGAAGTCATGTCCGTCACTGTCAGCTTGCCCAGGCGTGGTGGGGCCAAGGGCTGCCCAGGCTTCTCCCCATCCCTGTCTGGGGTGTGGGGCAAAGCAAAGCACGTGGGCTCAAGCACTGCCTTGTCCCCAGTCTCCTTCCCTCTCCTCTGCCCACTGGCTCACTCCATCCTGGACAGCTCCCTCCCTGGAAGCCTCCATTCCCCGCCCTCTGTTCTCTGGGACCAGCCTTTCTAAGAAGGTGGGCATTTCTCCCCAATCTCTGCTCTGGAGTGAGAGCTTTGGCTCTTCCCTTGCGATAACTTCCTCCCCACTCACAAAGGTCCCAGTCCCTCTTCACACCTGGGGGAGTCTCTGGGGGAGTTTCAGGTCCCCTGTGGTTTCCCCTGAGAGTTCAGAACCTTGCCATTGCTGTTTCAGAGCAGTCTGAAGACGCCTCGGTGCACCTGAACTCCTCTCTCCCTTACCGCCCTCTCCCCAGTGGTGAGCTTGATCTGGAGTTGCAGGGAGAGCTGGCTAAGGGGACCATGGGGTGCTGTCCACTGCAGGCTGGGCTCGCAGGGTGAGGGGCAGCACCGCTGTCCTAGCCTGTCCAGTGAGCGGATGGCAGGGGCTTGGGAGAAGGGAAAGGGAGGAGAGGGCTGAGGGTCAGGATCCTCAGGGCCAGAGGCCTTCCCACACCCACCCTGAGAGACGTAGTGGGCGGGCTGCGGCAGAGGAGTAACCAGGAAGTGGGGCAGGGCGATTCTGCACAAAGAAAGCTGTAAGCGGAGAGCCAGGGGGCCAACGGCCTCTCTCCTTGAGTCCTTGTCCCATCCTTTGACTTTTGTCCTCTCATCTACTTTGCCTGGAGTACTCCTCTCTCCGGCCCACCCTACCATTGTGCTAAGACCCCCTCCATCCCTCTTGCCTCTGAACCCTCAACTCCTTTTCTCTCCTTGTTTCTCCTACCACGCTGACCCAAACACCAGCCCTACCCTTCAATCTCCACCCCACCTCTGAAATCCTAACGGCCCAGCCCCTCCCCCAACCTCAGGACATTGGTCTTGAGGAGAATCCAGGATGTACCCATAATGCCTTGGTAGATGAGAGGGGCAGAGGGTTCGCCCCTGGGGGGGACCCCACGAAGTGACAGCTCATAGGGGGATCCAGGAGGGGGTGAGGGCACCAGAGCCTGACGGACATCCCCTGGCAGTAGCTCCTCATGTGCCCCAGGCCCTTCGGGCACCCGCAGGCGCAGCTGGAAGTGGGCAAAGGTGTCAGGCTGGGCGGTCCAGGCCACGCGGAGGTGCCCTGTCTTGTCTCTGCCCAGCATCCTCAACTCTGCCAGCTTCTGGGGTCGCTGCTGCAGGACAGGGGCCTGAGCCCCTTGAGTCGTTGAAGGGCCTGAGGGAGGAGGCTCATCAGTGGTCCCCAGGAGGTCTGAGGGGGAGGACCCTGGGACGAAGCAGGAGGAGAAAAACAGGAGAGTGGAGTATGAGAGTCAGAAAGGAAACCCTGGCCCCCAGGGTCTGTCCTTTAGCCTCTAAGAGCCTACAGACCCTCCCTTTTCTGCTCCTGGATCACCCCCTGGGTCACCCCATCATCCCAAAGGTGCACCACAGTCCTGCACAGACAGGCCCGCAGGTAATAAATAAAAGAAATAAAGTCTGCCATCCCTCGTCCCACAAGGCTCCTGTGACCTCCAGCCCCGACAGACCACCATGTCCCTCCCCACAGGAACCCCTTCCCCACTGGGTGGTGGTGGTGACTTCCAATAGTGCTGCAGTGACAAGCCTGGAAGAAAGGAGGAGACGGTGGCATTAGGGGAGGAGGGTACAGAGAGGGTGGGTAGTGAGAAGAGAGGGAAGAGGGGATGGGGGTGGACATCCAGCTCAGGTGGCATCTGGGCCCTATGGTGGAAGAAGAGGTCCAGAACCCTCCCCATGACAGCCACAGAGCGCCCCTTCCCCGAGCCGGGACATCGTTCCTGTGGGAGACAAGTGTGAAGTGAGCCAGGAGGTCGGGAAAGGCAGCTCAAGAAGCAGTGGTTTCACCCCTCACACACACATGCTGCCCGATGGCTTCAAGGCCACCTCCAAGCGGTTCCGATGTGTCCCTTTGAGGTTGGGGCCAGATTGTGGAAAACAGTAACCATGACCACAGTCTTCAGCCACTCTCACCACAGTGGGTCAGAGTGGGGAACCACTGGTTTCTCTCCCTACCCGACCCAGACTGCTCCAGACACTGCCCCTCCCACCAAATGCCCCTTCTGTTGCCTAGAACAGGATTCCTGGCAGAAGTGTCCTAGGAAGCCAAGTGAAAATCAGACAGTCCCAAAGAACAGGTCTCCTTGACCTTGGGTATCCACCGGGACCCTGAGGGTGGAGGTGGCGTCTAGGGACACGAGAAGGTGCGCTTTGTTGGGGGGTTCTCTCGGAGACTGGACCAGGTAGGGCTTGAAGACAGAGTGTGCGGTGGGGTGGCAGCCCGAGCAGTGAGGCAGCGGGAACTCATGGATGCCGACTCCAGGGGCAGGGGAGACTGGGCAGGAGACGGGTGGTCCCGCGGCCCCACCCACACTACCTGTGGTTGTGATGAAGGCGTAGGACTTGGAGGTCTGCCCTGCCCGCACCCCGTGGACCTCCACGTGGTAGGTGGTGCCGGGTTTGAGATCTGGCAGGCTGACGGTGCGCGTGGTGCCCGGCACGGTCAGCTCCCCGCCGGGGCCCTCTGCGGGCGGCTGGGGCCGCCAGCGCAGCACCACGCGCTCGAAGTGGCCGCGGAGCCCGTCGAGGGACACGAGGAGTGCACCGTCGGCGGAACTGCCCAGCACCTCGGGCTTGGGGTGGCGGGGCGCAGCCACCCGGTCGACTCCTTCGGGCGAGAGGCCGTAGGTGCCCTGGTTGGAGTCCCGCTTCCAGGTGCCCGAGTCGGGGCTGGAGGTGGAGTGGGGGCGACGGGCCGGGGGTGCGGGGGAGCTGGTGGGGACGGCCGCCGCCAGGCGACGCCGCTGCAAGTATTCGTGGATGTGGCGCGCCACCGACGTGTAGGTCTGGTTGGCCCGCAGTGGGTAGCCGTGAGCCCGCAGGTGGTGCTCCAGGTCCTGCGCGGTGCCGCGGAAGCGGCCCAGCTCGGCCGTCAGGTTGCCCCACGCCCGCCGAGGGGGCTGGGGTAGGCTCGGCCCGGGCCGAGACTCCGCCTCCCCCTCCTCCGCCGGCCGTGAGGGCCGAGGGGGGACTGGTGGGCGCGGGGGCCGCGGGGCCGGGACCGGCCGGGGCCGGGGCTTGGGGGACGGGGCTGGGGCGTGCGCCTCCGGGTGACTGTAGTGGCCTGGTGCTGCCGGGGCGGAAAAAGGGGGAGGGGGAGGGCCGGTCAGTGGCAGCCCCCCACCAATCCTCCCCGTGGCAGTTCCTCCCACCGTCCCTCCCACCGGAGCCAGAGGCCTCTTCCTGTGCCCCAGCCCCACCTGGAAAGAGAATCGAGAGAAAGGAGTTAGTGTCCCAGGATTCCCTCACCCCTTGCCCTCCAAGCCCGCCACTGTTGGTGCCCTAGAGAGAAGAAACCAGCGGGTGGGGCCCTGTGTCTGAAGGAGAGAAAGGGGCGTGGGAGGAGAGACTGCGAGCTACAGCGAGGTGGGCGTCCCTCTGTCACAGGAAAAGAAAAGAAAGATCCAGGCATCTGTTAAGAGACCGTGAGGGTTAGTGGAAAATTACTGCTGAGACCTAAGTCCCCCAATCCCCAATCCTAAAGTCAACAGGAGTGCTGACCTCTAATCTGCCTAATTCCAATCTCTCCAAGATCTGGCCACTGACTGAGCTCAAGGGCTGTCCCTGTGTCCAAGTTTGGATCAGAACCTCCCCCATCTGGGTGGGTCGGACAGCATCTCCTATTTACTGCTTCTCTCCATGAGGCACCTCCTCCCAAACTCCAGCCCACAGCCTTCCTACAGTACTCCAAGCACCTGAGACTCCATCTCCGCAGAGCCCTTGGTGCACAGCAAGGCCCCCCAGCAGGTGCTTTGGGACTGCCACACACCCTGTCAAGTGCGTTCAGAGCAGCCTGTGAGCCGGACATGTGGACTCCCTAGGAAGTGGCTCCTATGCTCAGAAACTTCCCTAACCCTTGGCCAGCCATACCTGTGTTGGCCCTGACAGAAGCCGGGTAGCTTACTGCCCGGCCCCGCTCTGCAGTGACGGTCACCACGTATTCCACGCCTGGCATCAGGCCGGTCAGCAGCGTCCCGTCTGCCTCAGAGGGCACTTCCAGCCGCACCCTCTGGTTGCCGGCACTGACGTAGGACACCACGAACTGGTCCACCTCGGCCTGGGGGCGCAGCCAGTTGAGCTCCAGCGTGGTTGGTGTCACAGCCACGACTCGGAGGTCCTGGGGGCCATCGATCACTAGCCCGGTCAGAGAGAGCAGGGATCAGGTGGGAGTCTGGATCTGCAGTCACCAGCTTTCCTTCTGCGAGCCTTGCCCCCAGCCAATCCCTCCCCTCTGCCCTCTTGGAGGGCATATTCCCAGCCATCCCCCTCAAATCCAGATCTCCACCCAGGACCCCACCCCACAGCCCCAGCTCTCACTGGTGGTGATGGTCTTGGAGGCAGGAGGGCCCCAGCTAGTCCCTCGAAGGGCACGGACAGTGACCTCGTACTCCTGACCGGGGGCCAGTCCTCTCTGGTCATAGGCTGAGGCGGAGCTGGGCACCCGTGCTGTGAATGGGGGGCTCGGCCCCTCTGTCTGCAGGAGAGAAAGCAGCAGGTGGATCAGGGCTGCCACTCTCACCCCTGCCGCTCAAGCCCCCTTATCCCTTCTTTCTCCAGTTCCAGGCAGGGTCAACATGGGACTGTGTAGAACTTGGCCTTATACAGCTGGGGAGCGTGGGTGGTATCAGCAAACACATCTAGAACACCTACTCCATGCCACGTACTGTTCAAGGCAATGTATATATGTGAACTCACTTAATCTGCTTAAGAATCTGATGAGGTAGGTCGTATTATTCCCAATGGACAGATGAGGAAACTGAGGTACACAAGGATTAAGTGGCTTGCCCAAGTCACCAACACCAAGAAAGTGTCAGGGATTTAAACCCAGGCAGGGTGACCTCAGAGTCCCCTCTCCTGGCCACTACCTTTTTAGCCTGTTCATCAGCTGTCTGCCAGAATTCTGACACATGCCAGGACTCTTCTTCTGGCTTCCCCCCCGCAACCCTGACTCCCTGGGCACGAGGAGGCTTCTCCTAAGCCCATTCCTGTCATAACAGATGAAGTAGATGAGGGATGTCACTTCAAGTCTCACTTCCTCCTTTAAGCAGCTGCCCCAGCCTGAGCCTCCCCACAGACACCTGCCCCTGTGACCCACGTCATGATATTTCCTTTCAGGTACTTTTCTTGTATCCTCAGCAGGGTTGTAGGCCCCTCAAAAACAAGGCCCACCTGCTCAAAGTTCCACAAATATGTTCCCTGATTTTGTGCCTGGCATCATTTGGGCACTGGAGACATAAAAATAAAAGATATGATCCCTGTCCTCAGATAGCTCATGCCCTAGCAGCTAAATGTGTGGCCACGTCTTAAGTTTTATTAGATCCCTAACCCAAATCTCTATGTGTAGCACATGCCTGTAAGAAAACCATCCTCCTTCAAGTATACATGTAAAGTATTATGATTATTTGTGGTGACCCCATAGAAAATCTGCCAGCCCCTGCTCCAGGCAGGGTCTCCTGGAGTGCCAGCCACTGGGGAAACAGGAGGAATGCACATTTGTGAGCAATCTAACAGCCCAGCATTTCGCTGGGCTGTCTATCTAGGACAGCTAATAAAGACGTTCTGTTCTGTTTAGCTATGTTGGCAGTTATGGGGACACCTCCATTCAGCCAAGTAGGATTGGAAATTTCAAAAGGTACTCTCCTAAACCAAGAGAATTGTGGGGAAATCAGCATAGTAAATACCAAAGTATAAAACCAGATGAGAGTCCACGTAGAGACTTCTGGGTTGAGGATGAAGTAAAGCTTTGTCAGAGTTTTCTCAGCTGAAAAGTTTTCCTGGGCACACAGGATCCCCATCCCTCTCCTATTCACTCTGCCCTAGGATACCCCATCCTGGGAGGCCTCAGACTGGTCTCAACTCAAGACCTGTGTGCCCCTCCTCCTTCCCAGAACTTATTCTCTGTCCCCTTATTCCCCCAACACACACACACACACACACGAATACACACACACACACGCATGCTTTGAGTGTTCCCCAATGATGTCTGGTCCTTTCAGCGAGAGAAGCCCACCCCCGAGTTCTCCTTCTCCCTTCAGACCATCTACATGAACCTTTTAAACGCTTTGTAGTCCTTCCTGAGGTCCATTTGGGAACAGTCCCCTGAAAAGTCCCACTGTCAGTCTAACCCACATCTCTCAGCATCATCTGTCTGGTCTGAGGCAGGCTCTCTAGCCAGATGCTAGCAGCTGGTTCTGCCCCTTGGTGAGAGTTTTGGCTGCTTCACTGATGTCCTTGGCAAGATTCTAACTCTATTCTCGATATCAACCTCATGGCCCCAGGTGGGCGACTCCACTTTGGCTGGTCCCTGGAGCTTACCTCATCCTCACCCTGCTTTTCAGACCAGACCAAACAAACTTTTCTCAGGCTGCAAGGGCCTGTGTCCCAATGAAAACGTGGCATAGCCCCAGTGTCCAGGCTGCAGAATACACCCATTCAGGGAATACTTGAACGTCTTTCTGTTCGGGGGTTCACCTCCCTCAGTTTCTTCATGCTTTCTCTCACATTCATAAAAGACCTTGCCTTTTGCAAAATAGCAACATTTCTTAAGTTAGTGGTCCTTGGGCTTGGGGTGCATCAGAATCACCTGGAGGGCTTGTTACAACACAGGTTACTGGGCTCTGCCCCCTAGAGCTTCTGACTCAGTAGATCTGGGGGTGGAGTCTGACAGTTAGCATGTCTAGTGCTCCAGGTGATGTTAATGCTGTAGGTCCAGGGAACACATTTTGAGAACCACTGAGTCAGAGGAACAACGCCACGTATGCAGGGAAAGGAGGAATGTTCCTCTTCTGTGTTCTGAAAATCATTCCAATAACTAGGTGTGTCCCTTTGCCAGGGATAGTAGAGTTTGGGCTTTGAGAGAGAAGTGGTTCTAGAAAAGGGGAGGGGAAAAGGTAGAGAGAGGCTTCTAGGAAGATGGCAGTGGCCAGAGGACAGCCAGCTACTGAATGTACTCTGTGCCAACAGAAATGGATAGAGAGTGCTGGCCAAGGCAAGAGGCACAATACTAGAGGCCAGCCACAAAAAGCACAGAAAGCATAGTCAGAGGGTCAGTAGCACAGGCTGATGTGGAGTCCAAGGGAGGAGTCTGGGGACCAATCTTACAGGAGCATTTTCCACACCCAGGCTCAGAGAGAACCCAGAATGTGACAGAGGTCCATACCCAGAGCAAAGCAGATGAGCTAAGAGCATGGCCAAGCTGGACCCAGGCCGGCTCAACACCAGCCTGGCCCCATGGAGAGGGAGAAAGCCTAGGGCTGCAGCAGGGAGGCTGCACCCCCTGAGAACACCAAGGACAAGTTCATATTTACTAAGAGTGGGAGATGATGCTACCCTGTAAGCTCCTTCTATCTCAAGTGTTTATTTTACTTCTTCTTTCCCTGAAGCTCCTTAGGAAAGCTCTGTTTAAAAGTCCTACCCTCTCAAGATTAAAACTATGCAAATAATATACACACAGAAGAGAGTGGGAGAAACACTTTACAATGTTAACAGTGCTTGTTTTAGTGTGAAACAGCCAACGATTGTTTTTTTCTCTAGTTGCCAAATTCTTGTCTTGTGATTACATTATTTTTATAACTGAAAAAAAAATTTTTTTTTAAACAGAAGAAAAATCCCAGCTCTCTTGGTTGTGCAGCAAAGTAGGGATTTCTGCCTCTGCTCCTACCAGCGGGTAAGGAGAGACAGAACATGGCAGGGGTCTGGGCTTGAGGGGATAATAAGAAGATTTAGAATGACTAGGCCAGTTGGGGTGGGGGTGACAGCCAGCACCTCTGAGCTGTCCCTTCTGTCCTAGAGGCTTCCTAGGTTTAGGCCCTGGGACTTATTTATTTTTCCAGAGTCCTGACTGGGTAGAGATGAGAATGACATGGCCTACCCACCAATGGCATTTGTGGGATGATGCAGGAAAACATTTGGACAGTAGAAATGTCAGATGATTTGAAACTAGGAGACCAAACACAACATAAAAGTCCAATCTGCATAAAGGGAAATCTCTAATGAGAGGCCACAGTCTTTGTCCTTAGGGTGCCCCCCAATATTTTAAGAGTGAGTTGGAAGGAGACAGAGAAAGGAGGCTTTGCAATGCACCGATGACACGGAGGTAGGGGAACCAGCTCACGGACTCAAACTATTGCAACAGCCTGGACAGGTTGGACCAAAGCAAAAATGATAACACTGAAGAGAGCAAAATGCAAAGGCTTATATTTAGGCTTAAAAAGAGAGTATGTAGTTGAATGTCTTCTTTATTCCTTCCTTTTTTTCTTCCTTCTTTCTTTTTTCCTTGTTTATATTTTCTAAAGTTTCTACACTGAGCCTATATGACTTTTATCATTAAAAGTTACTTTAGGGCCTCCCTGGTGGCGCAGTGGTTAAGAGTCCGCCTGCCGATGCAGGGGATACGGGTTCGTGCCCCGGTCTGGGAGGATCCCATATGCCGCGGAGCGGCTGGGCCCGTGAGCCATGGCCGCTGGGCCTGCGCATCCGGAGCCTGTGCTCCGCAACGGGAGAGGCCACAACAGTGAGAGGCCCGCATACCGGAAAAAAAATAAAAAATAAAAAAAAAAAATTTAAAAAAAAAAAAAAAAGTTACTTTAAAAAATCAAATGTGATCAAAATAACTGACAGTTTGTCAGTTATGAACTGACCACAAGTTCATATATGTCAACTCTGAGATAAGTGCCAGGGTAGCCAGAGTTAGCCAGGGGAACCACTGGGCTCCTCTTTGCTCCCCCATTTTGATGGGGTGGGGGGCACATGCAAAAAGCAGGAGGCATTAGAGGAGGAAAACCAAAAAGTGAAGGACTCAGAGAACAAAGCATTAAGGAAAAGGGGAGAAGAAACCAGTGGATTTGGCCTGGAGGGAATGAAGGGTGACATAATGGCTGATGTCTCCAAATACTTGAAAGCCTATGGTGTAAGACACAGGGAAAGCAAAAAACACGTTCTGACGGCTGGCGAAGGCCCAGCTAGGGCCAATGGATGGATGTTAGAATGGGGCAGATTTGGATCCAGCAATAACAAAAAGAACTGACTACAGTGATGAACAAAAACGGAGTCGGCAGCCTCAGGAAGTCTGAGCTCGAGGTCACCAGAGGTGTTCCAGCAGCAGTGGGCCAATGCTGCAAAGGCTTCTGCACCGGGTGTGGGACAGAATGAACAGGCCTCTAGAACAGCTTCGGGAATCAGCCAGCTGGACGCAACCACTGGTTACCTGGGACTCCTGCTTGAGGTGAGCAGGAGGGACCCCCCTCTCCGCAGTCCTGCCCACTCAGCCCCCTCTTGGAGCTTGGCTCTCACCGTGGGGATGAACTGAATTTCGTAGGCATCCACATTGCCAGGAGCCCGGGTCCACTCTGTCCGAACCATCGTCTCCTCCAGGAGGTGCATCCTCAGGCCCTCAACGGCTGGCACCTCTGCCCAGGAGAATAGGATATGAGAAGCTGCTTAGCCCAAGGCACCCCGACCTCCACCATCACAGGCCCCTCCTACTCAGGGCCGCTCTGAGAGATCCACCCAAGCTCTGACTCCTCTCTGGGGATGGGGCAAAGCCGGCAGCGGCCTGAACAGACCTTGGGTCTCCTTTACTGCCCCCCATCTCCAGGAACACGAAATCTCCCTAAAAACAACTAAAGGGGCCCCCAATCTGCTCATCAGAGATCTCAAGGCAGGTCCCGCCTGCAGGCGTGCCCCCACGGTTCTGCAGCCCCTGGTGGACACTGGCTCCCTGGCTCCTCTGACTGCCCCGCCCCCACCCCAATATATGACACCCCCCCCTTCACTCTTCCTCCAATTCCCTGGGCTCCTAGGCCTCAGACTCAGGCTTTCCCACTGGCTCCAGTTTTCCAGTCCCTGACCCAGCACACTGGGAAAGGCTGCCCGCTCACCTTCCCCGCAGTCCTCCCCTGCATAGCCATCTTGGCAGACGCAGCTGCCCTCACGACACTCTCCCCGACCGCGGCAGTCCCCGGGGCACGTCTGGATGGCGCAGTCGGGGCCTCGGAAGCCCTCGACGCATACACACTGGCCTGCGCGGCACAGTTCCCGAGGCCCGCAGCCCCCGGGGCAGGCGCTGGAGGGAGGCTCTTCCTGCCCGCAGTCCTCGCCGCTGTAGCCCGCGTGGCACACGCACACGCCCTGCACACAACGTCCACGGCCCCGGCAGTCCGCCGGGCAGGTTCGGGTGGCGCAGTAGGGGCCGGTGTAGCCGGAGTCGCACACGCAGCGCCCGTCATCACAGCGGCCGCGCCGGTGACAGTTGGAGGGGCAGGTACGGAGGCTGCAGTCCTCGCCCGTGTAGCCCTCCCAACAGGCGCACACACCATCCTGGCACACGCCGCGCTGGCTGCAGTCGCGCGTGCACCGTCTCACGCCGCAGTCTTCACCCTCGTAGCCGTCGTCGCACACGCATCGCCCCTCCAGACACTGGCCGCGACCTTGGCAACCCCTGGGGCAGCTGCGCCTGCCGCAGTCTTCGCCCTCGTAGCCCACGTCGCACAAGCACACGCCACCCTCGCAGCGGCCGCGACCGCGGCAGTCCCCGGGACACCGTCGGCTCCCGCAGTCCTCGCCTGTGAAGCCCGGGTTACACACGCAGCGGCCGTCCACGCAGCGCCCGCGACAGTCGCCAGGGCAGGCGCGCGTGCCGCAGTCCCGGCCTGTGTACCCGGGCCAACACACGCAGCGGCCGCTCTCGCAACGGCCCCGGCCGCGACAGTCCCCGGGACAGCTGCGCACGCCGCAGTCCTCGCCGCTGTAGCCCGCGTTGCACACGCACACGCCGTTCTCGCAGCGCCCGCGGCCCCGACAATCGCGCGGGCAAGCGCGGGCGCCGCAGTCGGGCCCCGAGTACCCAGGCCAGCACACGCAGCGGCCGTCCTCGCAGCGGCCCCTTTGGTTGCAGTCGCCCGGGCAGCTGCGCACTCCGCAATCGTCCCCGCTGTAGCCTGGGTCGCAGATGCATTCGCCTTCCTCGCAGCGCCCCCGGCCCCGACAGTCGCGGGGGCAGGTCCGCGTGCTGCAGTCCTCGCCCGCGTACCCGGGCCAGCACACGCAGCGGCCGTCCACACAGCGCCCGCCCTCGCCACAGTCCCACGGGCAGCTCCGAGAGCCGCAGTCCTCGCCAGCGTAGCCAGGGTCACAGACGCAGCGCCCGTCCTCGCAGCGCCCCTTCTGGCTGCAACCTCGGGGGCAGCTCCTCACCCCACAGTCCTCGCCAGTGTAGCCTGGGTTGCACACGCAGCGCCCGTTCTCGCAGCGTCCCCTCTGGCTGCAGCCCCGAGGGCAGGAGCGCAGGCTGCAGTCGGCCCCGGAGAAGCCCGCGCGGCACACGCACACGCCCTGCACGCAGCGCCCGCGGCCGTGGCAGTCCCCCGGGCAGGAGGGCCAGCTACAGCTGGGGCCGGTGTAGCCAGGGAAGCACACGCAGCGACCCCGGACGCAGCGACCCTGATCATTGCAGTCATCTGGGCAGGACCGGGAAGCTGAGGGGGGAGAGGAGGGGGGCGCCGCGGTATCTGCGGGGTCTGAGCAGGTGGGCCCACCCCAGCCTGGCTCGCAGGAGCAGGCACAGCGGCTCAGGTCAAACACGCCATGGAGACTGCAGAGGCTCCGCACGTCCGTCTGGCCTGGAGTAAGAGCAAGAGGTGGGCCTCAGTCTCTCTGCGGGAGCGGCTGACCCTGTACAGTGCTCCTCTGAGTCAGCTTCTCCAGCAGAGCCAGCCTCATTTCCTAAGGCCATCTTAGTTTCCAGCTGCAACTTGTCAGTATATGTGGCCTCCCAGTGCCCTAACATATGCTGGGGAGGAGAGGGCTGACATCTAGTCACGTGGCTCCTCTCTCAGAGTTGTGCCCTGGGCTGCACTCACCGCTCCCAAGGGGGAGGCAGGCATGCCTTTTTCTAACTCATACCGAGGTCCTTTATGGACTAGTGATGCCCACCCAACCTTAACCCACTTCTCCACCTTCCTCTTTTTCTGTGCCCCTTCTTGGGATCATCCGCTCACCTGTGCCAGCCTGGGCAGCAGCAGGACAACATCCCCCAGTGCACTGTTCCTTGAGCCCCTTCACCAGCTCCTCCAGGATCTCTAGCCGGACCCTCAGGGCCTGTACCTCTGAAGCAGGGACGGGGGGCTCAGTGCCTGGGGGACAGCCACAGCTACCTGAAGTGGGCAGGTTAATGCGGTGGGTGAACACCACCTGCTTCTCCCCTCCTTCCACGGTGTGCTCATAAAGCTGAGAAGAAGGGCCTCCCCCTCCCGGCTGTTCTGTGCGGCCTCCTGGCTGGGGAGGAGGCCGTGGGGCTGGGAGTGTCACATTGGACCGTGGAGAGAAAGGGCCTGCTGTGACTGTGCCCAGCAGCACCAGGAGGGCCAGGCTGGAGGTTAGGGAACCTTGGGCTGGCATCATTCAGGAGGCTGCAGGGAGAGAGGGCACATATGAGAGCAGCTTCGCAGAGAAGGAGACAAGATGAAGGCCCTCCTTCCCCAACACACACACCCATAGTCCCACCACCCACAACTAATCTACCCAACTCACATGTTGGAAAATCCACGTTCAGCCCAACCCTAACGGATGCCCTCCTTGGGCAGATCTGTCTCTACCTTGCTTTCTGATATCATTTGGTCACCCTGCTCCACCCCCTCCACCCACACTGGTCTTTTATGTTTGTTCCACAGACACTACAAGATTACATTAGACTAAAGGGCCTTTGCACTATATGTTTCCTCTGTCTGGGATGTTCTTCACTGAGCTCTCGGAGGCTGTCTCCTTCTTGTTCAAATCTCAACTCACATGTCATTGACCCCCAGAGGTCTTCCTTGATGCCCAGTTGGAGCAGTCTTTCATCACTCTCCAGCACAGGGTCCTGCTTATGCTCTTCATGGCATTTACTGCTGCCTGAATCAGCTGTTTGTGTGGCTAC
The DNA here is from genome assembly GCF_025265405.1 of Mesoplodon densirostris. Taxonomy (NCBI): domain Eukaryota; kingdom Metazoa; phylum Chordata; class Mammalia; order Artiodactyla; family Ziphiidae; genus Mesoplodon; species Mesoplodon densirostris. The sequence goes on from NC_082670.1 coordinate 24,373,657, forward strand.
TTGTTTGTTATCTTTCTCCCACTGCTAGGATGGGAACTCCATAAGAACAGGGACCTCATCTGTCCTGGCACTGCTGTATGCTTGTGCCTGGCACACGGGGGCTATTCAACACATTTTTGTTGAAAAAAAAATCAGTGGATGAATATAAAAGACTAATCCTTCCACAGGCACCTGGATCCCAGCTCCTATTGTCTTTCAGAAACCTTAAGGTGTAGATTATCCTGTCTCTTTTATTCAGCCCCTTACTCTCAACTAGATCCTTCCCATCAGCTTCCCATATGAGCTCAAAAAGCTCCTGTTTAAAACAAAAAACAAAAAAACCCTCTTCCTCAGGACTTACATTACCAAATATCAAATATCAAAACATTACAAAGGTGCAAGGATAGAGAGAACAGGATAGGATCCAGAAACAGACCTACACATATGTGGTCACCTGATTAATGAAAAAGGTACCACTGCAATTAAGAGGAGAATGAATTGTCTTTGTGATAAATGGTCCTGGGTCAAATGAAGATCCACATGGGAAAAAAATCTATCTCTACCTTATGTCCACTTACAGAAATTAATTTAAAATGAATATATAGGGACTTCCCTGGTGGTGTAGTGGTTAAGAATCTGCCTGCCAATGCAGGGAACATGAGTCTGAGCCCTGGTCCGGGAAGATCCCACATGCCACGGAGCAACGAAGCCTGTGCGCCACAACTACTGAGCCTGCGCTCTAGAGACCGTGAGCCACAACTACTGAGCCCACACACCACAACTATTGAAGCCCGTGCACCTAGAGCCCATGCTCTGCAACGAGAAGCCACCACAATGAGAAGTCCACGCATCACAACGAAGAGTAGCCCCCACTCGCCACAACTAGAGAAAGCCTGCGCACAGCAATGAAGACCCAACACAGCCAAAAATAAATATTATTTTTTTTAAAAAAGAGAAAGAAATTAGTGCAACCACTTTGGAAAACCGGTAAGCAGTTTCTACTGAGGCATACAGCCTATAACTTAGCAATTCCACTTCTTGGTAAATATCCAACAGAAACGACTGCGTACATCCTCCAAAAGACATGTACAAGAATGTTCATGGGATTTTTTTCGTATTAGCCCAAACTGGAAGCACCTCAAATGTCCATTAATAGTAGAATGGATAAATAAATTGGGGCATAGTCATAAAATGGAATACTATACAAAAACACCCTGTTGGGACTTCCCTGGTGGTACAATGGTTAGGACTCAGCGCTTTCACTGCTGGGCCCCAGGTTCAGTCCCTGGTCGAGGAAGATCTGCAAGGTGCACGGTAAGGCCAAAACCAAAACAAAACAAATAAACAAACAAACAAAATGAAAAAACACCCTTGTTACATGCAACAACATGGACAAATTTCGCACACATAACGCTAAGCAAAAGAAACCATACACAAAAAAAGAACGCTGTGAATGATGCTATTTATATGAGGTTCAAAAACAGGCAGAGCTAATACAAGATAGGATAAAAATTACTAGAAATATTTTGTACCTGGAACTGGGTGGTGGTTAAACATACGTATACATAATCAAAAATTAATTGAGCTATACACTTAAGATATGTGCATTTTACTATATGCACAAAAATATACTTATGGGGCTTCCCTGGTGGCGCAGTGGTTGAGAGTCCGCCTGCCGATGCAGGGGACACGGGTTCGTGCCCTGGTGTGGGAGGATCCCACATGCCGCAGAGCGGCTGGGCCCGTGAGCCATGGCCGCTAAGCCTGAGCGTCCGGAGCCTGTGCTCCACAATGGGAGAGGCCACAACAGTGAGAGGCCCGTTCACCAAAGAAAAAAAAAAAAAAAACTTAATACACAAAATATACAAAAATATACTTAAAATTTTTTTCCCCCAATTTCACACTCCCTCCAACCACCACATATTTTTCTTCTCTACTTCTTGGCCATAGTTGTCAAAAGATTTATCTGTACTTGCTATTTCTATTTCCCCATATCCCATCCATGCCTCAATTTGTTCCCACCTGACTTCCCGATCTCCTTTCAACCCAAAGGTTACCAAATAGCCGTCCCAAAGGTCTCCCAATGATCTCAGTGTCACAAAATCTAAAAGACGTTTGTCTTCACCTTACTTGATCTCTCTCAAAATCACTGGATACCGTTGACCACATCCTCCATTTTAGAGCATTCTGTATCTGTGCTGTCAATAAGGTAGACAGGAGAGATCACTGACTCTCGAACACTTGAAATGTGGCTAGAGTGACTGAATTTTCTTTAGTATTTTTTTTTTTTGCGGTACGCGGGCCTCTCACTGTTGTGGCCTCTCCCATTGTGGAGCACAGGCTCCGGACGCGCAGGCCCAGCGGCCATGGCTCACGGGCCCAGCCGCTCTGTGGCATGTGGGATCCTCCCGGACCGGGGCATGAGCCCGTGTCCCCTGCATCGGCAGGCGGACTCTCAACCACTGCGCCACCAGGGAAGCCCGTCCCAGACCTTTGTATCTATGGTTTCCTGTACGTGGAATGCTCTTCCCTTTTTTCTTGGCTTCCTCATCCTTCAGGTCTCAACGCCACATCACTTCCTCAGGAAACCTTTCCTGCCCAGGTCAGGTTCCCCCTATCACGTGACATCACAGCATTGTGTAACTCCCATTTGTAGTATTTATGACAATTTATAATCACATATTTATTTGCGGGATTATTTTATTACTTTCTGGCCCACACTCAATCTTGCCTGCTAGACTGTAAGGCCCATAGGGACAGGCATAGCAACTGCTTCTTTTCTTGGCTGCTATATCATTGCATCTGGCACATAGTAAGTGCTCGATAAATATTTATTGACTATATAAATATTTAGTCAATTTACATAGCTCAACTTAAGCCCAGGACTAGCATCAGGGCTGGAACCAAGGACAGGACCAAGGTCAGGGCTAGGACCACGGACAGTGTCTGGGGCTGAAAGTTGGTTAGAAAGAGCAGCTGGGGCAGATGCTGACCAGGGAGCAGGCCAGGCGTGGATCCTGGCAGGGCTGCATGGTACAAGCACTTTGGAAAACCATTTGGCACAGTCTACCAACTCTACTAGAGCTATATGCCAACCCTATGACCTGGCACTTCCATTCCGAGGAATATACCCACCACAGCAGTACTACTCATAATAGCCTTAAACTGGGAACTACCCAAATGTCTCACATCGGTAGAATGGATTATATAAAGTGTGGTTTGTTCACACAGTGGAATAAAATAAAGCAACGAGAACAAACCACAACTATATGCAATAACGTGGATGGGTCTCACTAACATGGGGTGGAGCAGAGAAGTCGGACACAAAAGAGAATGTGCTGAAACATTCTGTTTATGTGAGGTTTGAGTCTAGACAACGTTCATCGTCGACTGGTAGTGTTACAAGTCAGAAGTGTGGCGCTCTTGGTAGTGACCAGAGGGGGCATGGTGGGGAAATTGTGCGGTGCTAAGAACATCCTGTTTCTTGACCTCAGTGCTGGTTACCAAGTTGTGTTTGTTTGTGGAATCCACTGAGGCAAGAATTGGGGGACAAGGAGACAAGGGTTAGAGAGGAAAGGTAGTGGGGCACTCGGGGTGAACCAGGAGAGGGGGCTATGGTAACAGAGGAGTGTGCAGGGGGCAGGTTCAGGCGAAGGGTTAAGGAGAGGTGTTAGCAGGTGCCCAGTTCTTCCAGACCAGAGAGGCTGGAGTGGGAAGGAGGGCAGGGTGAGTGGTGGGAATGCTGACTGGTGAGGAGGGAAGGGACTGTGACCGGCACCTCCTTGCAACACGCACATATTTCCTGGCTTCCTACACTTAAAATTCTCCTCTGAGTCTGAGAAAAAGGAGTTTTCGGGGCTACCAGCCATCATACCCCGCCACCACCCCACGAGAGATGGAAGGGAGCTGGACTAAGGGACAGAGCGTTTCCACACGGAGAGGCACCCTGCCCGACAAAGCCTGGGCAGAGAGACCTGGCAGGCAGAGAGCCGCCCTTCCCTCGGCCCCTCAGCCCTTCTCCCAGCTTGGAGTGTAGCCTTGGGCAGGAGGTGGGCCCGGACCTACCTTCAAATCCTGTTGCCCTGTGTCTAAGGCCATGCACATCACCGGGTGCGTGCGCACACAAATACACGTACACAGACAAATGTACTCATGTGCGGTCCTCCACAAATACAAATATGAACACACTTCTTGTATACGTATACTCATATTTATCCAAAGAAGCTTGCGTCTTTGCAGGCACACACATTTGAGCATGTGCATGGGCACACACACATAATCTTCTCTTCACATTTCCTCCACACCTAGTCATTGGGTGATGCCTAAAAAAAGCTGATTTCTCATTGGCTCAGAGGGCAGCTATGTGAGTCAAAGAACTTAGTTGGAGTGAGGGGAACCACACAGGAGGCCCTTCTCCAGTGGGGAGCAGAGGATACGGGGTGCCCCACACCCCTGGAGGCCCTTGGGAGCTGTCCAGTCTCCCTACCCCGACAATCAAATCCTGCATCTCTCCCCACATGGTGGGGGGTAGGGGGAGGGTCTCTGCAGCAGGAAGGAAAGCAGCAGGAAAGAAGTGAAGCTGGTCTGAGAGGAGAGGAGTGGCCCCCACAGGCCACACCCCCAGAGCCTCCTTCCCAGTACCCCTCTCTGGCCGGGTCTCCACCCGCCCCCAGTTCCCCGTTCCCGAGTCTTGGAGGAATCCTGCTCTTCTCTCAGCACTAGGAAAGCAGAAAACTTGGGTGTCCCTTGTGTTTCCCCCTCATCACCCTCCCCTACCGCTGCATCTGGGGTGCCTGTGTGCTGTGGGGAAGGAGGGAGCACGTGGCCTCATCTTCTCGGCATCCTCCCCAGAGCTGGAGGGCTGGCAGGGATGGGGGGCATCTTCCCAAGCTATGACTCAGCGTGCAGGCTATTCATGTTGTGGCCAACTTTGACACTTCGCTCATCAGGGACTGTAGGTCCCAAGAAGTGGGGAGAGGGGCTGGCTTCCGTGAGGGATGTTCCAAAAGTGGGGGATTTTGGCCCCATCGCCATGCTTTTCTCTGCTCCTCATGGCACAAGAGGAGTGAAGGTAGAAGGATTCCAGGACTGCGAGATGAAGGAGGGAGATGAGGGCGGGCTCCAGATACTGGGTTGGAACCAGGTGGCAAGGAGATACCGGGAGAGGAGGGAGTTGGAGGATCCAGATGCCCCTTATTCTGGGGAGTAATGGGCTAGAGAAATGGGAAAATTAAAAGAAAGGACTTCTGGACCCGCAGTGGGAAAGAGTTTTGGGGGCAGTGAGAGATAGAAGGTGGGTTCTGGTCCTGCACTGAGAGACCAGGGCTGAAGGGAAAGGAAGGTTGAGGAATTGAGGTGCTGGGTCCCCAGGGGTTTGGAGGCAGGGCCAGGGAAAGAGGGGAGGGGCCGAGGGTCTGGGAAGTGGGCGGGGATTGGAAGCGGACAGACAGCAGCTGCGGTGTTTCCGTGTTTCCGAGTTGCTTCCCAGTAGTTCCTCTCAGTTCCATTTCCAGTTGTTTCCAAGCCATTAAATTCTTTCCAGGCGAGATAAGGGTCCCGCCTGTCCCACCCAGGGTGTGTCACGTGTAGGGGGGAGGTTCAGACAAACAGAAGCAGGAGAGCCTGGAAGGGGGATGGAGCGAAGACAGAGCCCCTGTGCCCCTGGAGGCATCTCTCAGTCATCACAGCCCCGCTGAACCGTGAGTCATGGGTGCAAAACTCTCTGCCAAGAACAAGTTTTAGGATTCTCTCTGCAGACTCCGTGCCCTTCCCAGACCTGAGAGTCCTGACTCTGCTTCATTTCAGCACTTCCTAAAGGCTCCAGACCCCCAGAACTCCCTCCCGGGCCTTGCAATCCACGTGCTGCCACCTGGGGAGTCCCCATCTGGGTGCTCAAAGAAGCTCCCTCGGGCACCTTCCTGGAGCTCTGGCTCAGCGGCTCCAGCCAGGGCACTTGGGGTTCCAGCAGCACTTTCCTCCTGAGGTTCAGCTGGCCACCAGCTCCGCGTGGGCCCTGGCTTCTCCAGCCCCAGCAACTCCAGGGCCCAGAGCCCCGGCTCACCGATAACCACCTCCACCTTGGTGCCACGCCTGGTCCTGTCCAAACCCCAGCATCCACGCCCACCCCTCACCAACACCCACACTGACTTGTCCTCCCAGACACACCCTCCACAGGGAGTCCAGTCCCCAGCGCATGGTCCTATTCCTTCTGCCCCAGCGGAAAGTCCCCGCTCTGGGAGGCTCTCCTGGGAGGCTCTCCTGCCAACCTTCACCTGGGGTGTGGGGATATAAGTCCCCGCCTCTCCCGGCTCTTCCTTCCTTCTCCCAGTGCTGTTCCTTACCTGAGTAACAAGCGGCTGCGGTGTCTCTGCACCTGCTCTGTCCCCAACCTTGGGAAGGGGGTTCTCGGGGCAGGGTGGGTGGGAGCCCCTTGGCAGCCCTGGGCTCCTGGATGTCCCTTTGCTTCTTCCCTGCAGCAGGGGCTCACTGAGCCGCCACCCGACCGTGGATCTGGGCTGCGACAGTGAGAAGGAGGGAGTCTGCAGCGAGCAGGGGGAGGAGAAGGGGAGGATCAGCATGAGGTCAGGGAGGGGAGCGGAGATAGGGCAGGTCCTCCCACCCTCCCGGGCCTGCCAGGCCCTCCCAACGTCATCACACACCACCCCTCCTCTCCTCCCGCCTGCATCCCGACCCCCCCGACCCCCTCCATCTGGGATCACTGGTCCCACAGTACCCTCATCTCACCCCCTCCAGCCCTCGTCCAACCTCCCACATCCTTTCCTTATCCCATTTTTACCCTTCTTCCTCACCCTAATTTCTGTCCAACTTGACAGCCCCATCCTCATGCCATTTCTCCTTTTCCTCCACCATTTCTCCACCTGTTGCCCCTGTTCTCTCCTCTCTAGCAACACCTTTCCCATGTCCAGGCCCTCTCCCTCCTCCCTCCCCTGCACCTCCCCACCTCTTCCCAGCTGCCACATTGCTCCAGCTTGGATCTTGCCCCATCTGTCTGTTGCCCAGCACCCACTCCTTCATCCCCCAACCAATTATCTCCCGGCAGGGCAGGGAGCATAGGGGATGGGTGGCAGGAGGAAGCCTCCCTCCCAAGGCTACATCTCTCTCCAACAGGGGCCTTCTCCTTGTCCCCGCCTCTGCCCCTGCCCGGCCCCATTGCTGCCACCTGCACTCTCCCCCTTTCTTGCCTTGTCCCCGTGCTGCCTCTCCCCACCTGTACTGTTCAGTCAATCTCTGGTTCTCAGCTCGGGATCAATGACCCCTTTTCATTCTCTCACCTCAGCAAATTCCTAGAGAAATGAGGGATGAGGCTTGGGCACTGGCTGGACAAGGGCTTGGCTGAAAACCAGGACATAGGAGACTTGGGAAAGAAGGTGGGGTTCAGGGGAGACAGGGAAGGGAAGCCTGAAAGTTAGGAGGTTTAGGGATGGAGAAAGAGCGAAAGGCAGGCGCAGGTATGGGGGTGGGGGCACAGATGGTGAGGTGACATTCTGGAAAGGAGAAGAGGGCTAGTGTCTGGGTGCCGCAGGGGAGCAGGGGTAGGGACAGAGGCATGGGCTGCAGAAAGAGGTCTCTTTCATATCAGGCAGAGACAGGAAGACTGACCAGAGGGCAGGGTGCTGGGCTGCTTCTCTGGTCTCATTTCCCCATGTGCTTTGCCACCCTGACAAGGGGCTGCAAAGGAGACTTTGGCCGGATGAGAAATATCCAGGCTGAGGGAGACCCCATCCCAGGCTTCACACTGAGGATAAAGTTCTTGCCACCCAGCTGCAATCCTCACCATTGAGGAGTAGCTTGGTCAAGTCACAGGTCATGGGTGAAAGGGACGTGCGGGAGGCTGTGTGTGCCCGATTCTGCCACTTGTGTTGGGGCACACGTGTCCGTACCCTGGTCAGGTCCCCAGGGTCGTGGGTGTGGTGATCCTGGGTCAGGGCACGCTGGTCCAGCACCTGGCTGTGCCCTATGCCCCGTGAACTCCCAGTGGCTGAGGGCGAAGGCTTGCATGTTCCCTCGCGTGGGTGTCCCCATGTGTCCGTGTGTCTGTGTGTGTGTGTGGCTGTTTTTTTTTTTTTTTTTTACTGGCTTTGATGGGGAGGATGAAGTCATCTTCTTGGATACAGCTGGGCTCAGCTTCCTTCCTCTGCCTTGGCCCGAAGCCCACAGAGCCTGGAATAGGTAACAGCTTCCCTCAGATCTCCAGGCAGGGGTTGGGGGAAAGGAGATGAAAGGATGAAGGAGGGTCTGAAACAGCATTATGTGGAGACAGCAGACTGCAGAGAACAGATATTCTCTGATACCCTCAGATTCTAGTAATTCTAATGGTCATATCCTTTTTTTTTTTCTTTTTGGTCCTATACCCTGTCTTTGTTTTATTTATTTTTTGTTTATTTTTATTTAAATTTTTATTTATTTATTTTTGGCCACACCACACGGCATGTGGGATTCTAGTTCCCCAACCAGGGATCGAACCCACGCCCCCTGCAGTGGGAGCATGGAGTCTTAACCACTGGACCGCCAGAGAAGTCCCTTGGTTTTATTATTTAGGAAGTATGGTCACCATAGGTATACTTGGCCCAGACAGTGGCCAGAAGACCCTGGAGAGAAAGAAGCAAGAGCTGAAACGATGGCTCTGGGGTGTTTAGGAAGTCCACTTCTGGGGAGAGACGGGATGCCAGAGTCAGAGAAGGCTGTGGGATTCCAGACATTCACAAGCTCACAGGGCATTAGAAGAAGCCACGGGAGGCCTGACAGACATAATTCCAGGTTCTGAGATAATCATTATCTAAAATGTCATCCACACCCTGGATTTCAGGCTCTTGGAGGAGCTTATGTCTTATATATGTTTGCATTTTATCAGAAAAGCACTGGGCCTCGCACAGAGCAGGTGCTTCATAAACGCCTGTCAAGGGCTTCCCTGGCAGTACAGTGGTTAAGAATCTGCCTGCCATTGCAGGGGACACAGGTTCGAGCCCTAGTCCGGGAAGATCCCACATGCTGCGGAGCGACTAAGCCCGTGCGCCACAACTACTGAAGCCCGCATGCCTAGAGCCCATGCTCCACCACAAGAGAAGCCACCGCAGTGAGAAGCTCACCCACCGCAACAAAGAGTAGCCCCCGCTCTCCACAACTAGAGAAAGCCCACGCGCAGCAACGAAGGCCCAACACAGCCAAAAATTTTATAACTAAAACAAAGAAATAAATGCCTGTCAATACTGAGCTGTGAAATGACTGGGAGAGGAGGGTGTGGCAAGAGTGTCTGGCAGGGAGCCCCAGGGCAAAGGCAGGGAAGTCCAGTGGTCAGAGCCGGCTTGCCTTCACTGAGGTGTCCCAGGCGATGGGCAGAAAGAAAGGCTGGGGTCTTATCAAGAGCTGTCTGCATGCTCTGGCTATTCTCTGAATCCTCAGTCCAGGTGTCTTCAGCTCTGGGCCTCCATCCTTGAATGAAGCTCCAAGTTCCTGTCCTACCCTCAGGAGGATAAGGGATAAAAGGTACAGCAAGGAAGGAAAGGGAAAGCCAAGGAGGAGCCAAGGAAGACACAGAAGAGTAAGGGCAACTGAGGGCAAGGGCCTGAAGGATAGGGAGAGGGAGCAAAGAGAGGCCAGGGGCTGCGATCCAAGGAAGCGGTCCCAGACAGGGGAAGATAGAAAACAGTTGTACTGCGCTTCCGTTTACAAAGCCCTTCCTACACCGCAGCACTTTATTAATCCCACTTTGTGCTGAGGAAACAGAGTCTCTTAGACATTAAGGGACTTGTCCTGGGGACTTCACTAGTGGTGGTGAAGGTGGGCCTCAGCCCAGGTTTTCTGATTTCAAAGCCCGTATTCCTCCCCTCCCACGAGAACAGCCCCAGAGAGACTGAAGACTTAGGGAAGAAATAAATGAAGGGGCTTCCGGTGGACTTGTTTGAGAAGAAAGGGTGGGTGATGTGGATTTTTGAAACTTCCTTCTGCATCCAGTTGTTATGTAGATTCAGAAGAAATTGCCAAGTATAAGTCAGGGGCGGGCAACGCTCCATTATTGAGATCCAGGGGGAGGGAGGTGGTGAGGAAGGGGAATGTGGAGAGAAAAGATTGAGCCTGAGATGAAAGATGGGAGAGAACTAAGAGGTTGGGGCTGAAAAGGGGGCAAGAGAGCCAGAGGAGGAAGGGTTTGGACCCTTAAAACTTCCTTTGCCTGGAGACATGGGTGTAGAGAAAAGGGAGGGGGGAGGACATTTCTATCTCATGACAAAAGAAAGTCACACAATTATTTTGTTCTCTGCTCTGGGGCGGGTGGGCGCCCATATTTACCAGAGGGACGGAGGTCGCTGTAGCAACCACACATCTGGGCCCCGGAATCCAGATGTGCTATATCCAGAAGCCATAGCAGAACGATGAGGCAAACGTGTGAGGCTCTCCAGTGCTGGCCCCACAGCTGGGAAGAGGACAGAGGACCGGAGTGGGGAGGTGACGGGAGAAGGGGGGGGCAGGAGGAGGAGGAGAGGGCTGAGGCGGGGGGAGGAGAGGAAGTCATGGAAGGGGACAGGGAATGTGGACAAAAGAGTGGAAAGGGCCATGGAAACGAGGTGGTGCACACAGGGTTCACAGCAGGAGGAGATGAGAAGACCCAGAAAAAAGAAAGGGAGCAGACAGTGAAGCGGAGGAGGAGGAAGGGAAAAATACAAAAACCGGGAGAAACAAACAGGTGAACAAAGAATAAAGGGTCTGAAAGAGAAGGTGGTGACTCGTGGTGGGTAGAAGGCAAAGAAAGGCCGGAAAGAAGTCTAGAGAAAAAGAAGAGGGAGAGACAGTGGGTCGGGTTGATGACTCTGAGGAAGGAAAGCAGCAGAACTGAAAGATAAAGAGGGTCTGAGCCAGAAGGGGGCCAACAGGAGGTGCAGGAGTGACAATGGCCAGCATGCTGCGGTGGCCTTCGATGGGGCTGCAGCTGGAGACCCACGTGGGCCTGGAGGGCGGCAGACTGACCTGCCTTCCCCCTCCACAGCGCACCCACTCTCCACACCTCTCCTGGTCCTTCCCACCACCCATGCCCTTGGCCAAGAGAGTCTGACTCCCGGTTCACACCACAGTGCCAGCTGTCCCTTGCCACTAAGCCAGAGGAGCTGTATGCCCCACCCCAGAGCCCCCAGTCTCAGATGCCAGCACTTCAAGCACTTTCCTGAGCTGGGGTCAGGAAAGAGAAAAAGCGAGGGGACAGTGAAACAGTGATGGACCCAGATGGGAGAAAAGCGGAACTGAGGAGAAAAGGACAATGTAAATGGAGGGAGAAAGGAGCAGGGGAAGAAAGGTGTGTCCACTAAGGACCAGGCAGCCTGCACATCATCTTTCCTCCCCATATCAACTCTGAGAAGTAGGGAGGAGTACCCCATTTTACAGATGAGGAAACTAAGGCTCAGCGGTTTGTTACCTACCAGGGACACCCACTAACAAAAGGCAAAGCAGGGACTCCAACTCAGGTGCTCTGCCTCCAAAATCCCTGTTCTCCTTCACTCACTGCCTGGATAAGGCTGCAAACGGCTCGAGGGACCTTGGGACAGGAAGGAGGCGGAGGAGCCAGGGCTGCCCTCTGGAGGGAGGAGAGGCCTAGTTCCTGGGGGCCCTAGGTTCCAGATTGCCATAGTTACTTGGTCTGTTTTCACCCCAAACACATTAATGGGGAAGCGGGGGAGCCTGGCTGAACACGTGAGGTTCTTCCCGCTTTCAGCCCTCGGCTTGTGGCCCGGGCAGCCCCTGTCCAGCCACCTGGGCATTGAGCCCAGGCCTAGCCCACACCCTCCCACTGACCCAGGACACTCCTGCAGGGCCAGGCCCGTGGTGCTGCTGGACAGGAGCTGCTGATGGGGATCCCCCCCCCCAGGCTGAGTGAGACTCGGCCCCTCACCCATCGCCCTGCTCCCCTTCCTCCTAATTAGAAAACACAGCCTTTCCTGCTGGCCCCGTGCTCCTCCTTTTCTTTCAACTGGACTCTCAAGTTTCAGTTTCCTCCAGTTTAGGGCTAAGGAGATGCTCCTCGAAGTGCCCCCTCCCTCCAAACACTGCCCCCTTCTCCACTGTGGCTCCTCCTGTCTGGGCTCACAGTCCCTGGCCCCAGCTCCACTGTTAGTTCAAGCTGCTCATCCTGGAAAGCAAGGTCGGGGAGAACCTGCAAGAATGCAGAGGACCCAGGGAGGACGCTGACCCTGAAGGGCGTGGGGCCCCCTGTCCTTCCTGTTTACTCACATTCCGGGATCTGCATCCTCCAGCCTGTCACGCCATGGGACAGCCCTCCCCCACTCCCCCCTCCCCCGCTAGACAGCAGACATACCCGCGTTGCAGGGGTGGGGATGAGGGGATGACGTGAGCTCTGCGTTCGCACACCCACCCCACCCCACCCCAGAGCCAGCCATGTCTTCAGTACTTGATTCTCTGAACACTGGCCCTATGCAAGTCACTTTCCCCCAAATGCCCCGTCACGAGACAGTTAGGCACCATTCCTTCAACTCCCTTCAAGTTGTTTATTTAATAATAAAAAAGAAGATATGCACATACATACACCTGACCTCCCTCCACCTCTCCTCCTTGACTCTCAGGAACTAGCTCCAAAATGTAAAAACTTCCCTAGTCCCGCCTGGGGACTAAATTCCCACCTCCACCCCCACAAAAGAAACAAAAGAATAAAGAGTGTACAGGAGCCCACCTACCCCAAAACTTAAGCTCATTCAACACCCTCAAAGAAAGAAGCAGGGACACGGGGTTCCACAGAAATGAGAGGAGCCCTATATTCCAAAAAGGGGTGAGAAGAGAGGAAAACTTCCCCCCACCTCCAAATAAGTGCTTAACCCCCATACCCTGTCTTTCCTTTACCAATTGCCCCCGGCCCAGGGATCAGGAAAATTCGAAACAGTCCCACTTGGTCGCCCCCACCCCCTGCCCCCCAGTTCTAAGTCAGTGTGAGTCGTAGAGGTCAGGGATGATTGAGGTAGAGGGCTGACGGGCGGCCTGGTGGGCCTGGCTGGCTGCAGAAGCTGGCAAGGGGCCACCTGTGGCATTGCCCGGGCTTGAGGACGGCTGTTTTCGGAGCGAGGGGGGCACCGTGGAGGTCTTGATGTGGATCACCCTGGTGTCCATGACCTCACACTCGATCTGCATCATCTCCTCATAGTCCCCCGGGGGCCCCCGGCCTGACAGGGTCTCTGTGAGAAGGGGGGAGTTAGGGAAGAGGAGAAGGGGGAGGCAGACGGAGAGGAGGGATCACAGCGGTAGAGGTGGACAGGGAGGGAAGGGCAGTGATGAGGAGGCGGAGCCCCAGTGGGGGTTAAGTGAGAGGTGGGGGAGGGAGTTGGCGCAGGGAGAAGGAAGGAAGTAGGGGAAAAAATGACATTGATGAGTGTGAGGTCACAGAGGAGAGGACAGCAAGAGAAAAGAAAGAAGAGTCTGGCAGATTCCCAGCCCACATCCCTCTGCCCCGCACACCCTAAGCAGCTTCACCTAGGGAGGACCTGCACCCTCATCATCCTCCCAGCAGTCTCCTGCATTTTGTTTTTCTCTCCAGTCATTTCTGGCTTCTCACCCATGCATCTAGCATCTCTCTAGAATTACCGCTCCTGTCCCCACCTCCCCCCTCAACTCCTCATGCTGGGTCTCCCCACTGGAACTTCCTTATTCCTCAATTTCAGGACCCCTCCCCACACTGGGCAGAGAAAGAATTACCATTGGGGGCCATGGCGGGCATCACCAGGGACATCTTGGGCCGAGAGGTCTTGTTGTGGCTGATGGCTGGGAGCAGCAAGTGGTCCTGGGAGAAAGAGGGGCCAGGCTGGGAGGGTGGAGGAAAAGATGTTGACAGGCTCCCCGGCCCTACTCTACAGCCTCAACCTGCAGGCAGACTGCTGGGGAACCCAGGGTGATGGGGATGGGGCCAGGAGGAGAAACTCACCCTTCGGAAGGAGACAACATAAAATGTGTCTTCCCGTCGGTCAATTGCATCCAGGAACTCTGGCTGCGAACGGTCTGGTTGGCGATATAGCTGCAGCTGGCCCACAGCATCCCTAGGCGGGCAGGGAAACGGGATTGGCGAGGAACTAAGCCCAGTGCCCAGTTCCCAGTGCGAAAGGGGGAAAGGATGAGAGAAAGACAGGAGACCCCCAGGGGATAAGGGAAGCATCATGCCATTGGTGGCAATGATGATGAGCACAGGACAGCTCCTGAGGGTATAGCTCTTTAGAGTGGAACCTCACTTAATAAATAAGTGCCCCCCGCAAGACTCACCTTTCTGGGGGCCCAGGGGGTTGGGTGGGGACTGCCTTAACTGGAGGCAACTTCTTCCATAGCTGAGACTTCTGGAAGGAGAAGTATCTGAGGATTTGAAGAGGGTGGAGGGAAAAGGGAAAAGAAACAGACAGCCCCTGGGAGCTGACGCCACCACACACCCACCCTCCTACTGCCCCCAAAGCCCCATAACAAGATGCCCACTTAAAATCCCAAGGACATTCAACCCTTGTTTTCCAGTGGCCTTCCTTGAACCAGCCCCACCCCCTCCTACCTGTCTCTCCTGGGGCCTCTGGGGCATCTTCCGCCGGCCTCTCTGGTGGCGCTGGACCCAGCCACTCAGCTCATCAGCAAGCCTGGGGAAGCAGAGAACGGGTAAAACCTCTGTGCCAGGCCAAGACTCCCACTCTCCTCGCCCACACATAGGAGGGAAGAGGGAGGGCACGGAGAGCTGGTGCTTCAGCACACAAGGAGAGCCAGGCCGTCTGCGGAGGGGCCTCGGGACAAGAGGGAAGATGCCCCAGTTGTGAATGCCCCACACCTCAGGGACTCGGTTCGGTTGAAGTGCCGGCAATCGGAGGAGAGGAAGAGCTGGTCCAGGTCTCTCAGCAGCAGCTCCTTGGTGCCCCCAGGGAAGGCTGTCAGGTTCCTGGAGTGAGGGAGGGACGAGGCATTGACCTGAGGCTGCCCAGTGCTCTCCCATCAACGGAGGTCATGCTGGCGAGAGGGCAACTCCAGCTCCCCTCAAAAGGAAACGTAACTCTGGGGGAGAAGACACACTCAGAAGAGAGAGGGCCCTCTCCTCACCTGAAACGTGGCTGGCCCAAGGAGCTGGGCTGGGTCTCCTTGGGACTCTGGGAGGGATGCTGGGGGTGCTCGACTCCATGAACTGGCTCTAGCGCCGAGAACTCCAGCAAGTGTCTCTGGGGTCGAGGCTGCTCTCTGCTCATCCGAGGAGAGATGGGAGCTGGAGGAGGCTCACTGATGCTGTGGATAGGAAAGGACAGAGCACAAGGAAGAATTCCAGCTTTACTGAGGGGCTAGTTAAGAGGGAGGGCTCTACAGATAGCCCACCTGGTTCCGATCTGTTCTACAAGACTGAATCTCTTCATCTGGAGGACGGAATGAGAACAGTCCCTACTCATCGAGCCAGAAAACATGAGAAAAGGAGAGTGCTTATCCGAGGGCCCGGAGCTCACTAAGCACTTAATCGTCACTATTTTTATCAATGTTCTCACCACCATCTCCTCCAGGACATAACACTTATGAGAGCAATGAGGGAACAAGAAGGGACTGACTGGATACACCCACCATCAGTGCCAAGGACGCCAGAGCTGTCTGTGTGCAAGTAATGAACGTGACTGTGCCAGAGCAGGCAATCAGGCAGCCGAGGTGTGGGCTCCACCCAGAAGGCTCTGGGGAGGCAACGAGGGTCTCACCTGACAGGCCCAAAGTTGAAGGCAACGAAGAGAAGGAAGACCATGATGCAGACCACCTTCCTGTTTCCAGACCCTAACTTGAGCTCGCTGTTCTAAGATGCAGAGAAAGAGAGAAGCCAGAGAGGGGGAGTCATCCCAAGGAGCCAGTACTCCCACGGGTCTCCCAAGGACACCTTGGTCTTACCTCGGCCAGCAGGGCCTCCAGCCGCCGGCGGAGGGCAGCATTCTCCCGCCGGAGCTGCTGGTTGTCGGCCAGCACCGCCTGCAGCCGAGCTTCCAGCCCCTGCAGATACTCTTTCTTCTTCCTCCGGGACTGGCAGGCCGACTCCCGGTTCTTGATCATTCGCTGCTGCCGCTTCAGCAGCTTTGCCTAGGCACAAAAGGGTCAGAGAGAGAGGGCAAGAGGGGCGGGAGAGGGGCATCACACCCTCCAACTCCAGGGACCGATCACCCAAAGCTCACACGGGCCACTCTCCTGCCTTCCTAACCTCTACCTACAGAGCCAGAGAGAGGTTCTTCCTCTCTGCCAAAACGTTCCAGGGAAGGGGCCCTTCTCTCAACCACTCCCTAATCCTGTTCCTCAGAGCTGAGAGAAGTTAGACTATAGGAGGAACTTCCCCCATCCTGGTTCTTGGTGGAACCTCAGTTCCTTTCCTTGATGGGTGGTCTTCCTTCTTCTCAATTCTCCTTTTTAGGACCCGAAGTTGAAGCTTGCTAAAATTAGAGAACAGTTTACCTGGTTTTCCCCTAGGAAGCAGCCTCCCTCTTCTATAACACAGTATGACTCCCCCGCCTTTGATTTACTAAGACCACGCCCACTTCTCCATCTGCAGGGATAGCAAACCCAAGGATCCTAAAACTACACGGAGTAGATACTCATATACACAAGAGGTCCACTTTAACCTTCAGAACCGTCTTACAGGCCTGCTTCCTCACTTTTGGCTCCCTTCTCGCTCCACGGTTCTCTCCCACGACAGCTCTCTTCCCATCACTAGCCCTACCCCTCTCCTCCCCAGTAAATGCTTACATCCACCTCAGGAGGGCAGGAGTTCCCAGGCATAGGAGCTGGAACAATGCTCTTCCTCTCAGGCCGTGGAGCAGGGGGGGTCAGTCCCTCAGGCTGGACTCGAATAGCACCTTGGATGAGGACAACTGGGGACACTGGGGCAAGTGGACAGGAGAAGGAGGTCAGAGAGCTGGAAGCCAGGTGGGTTCCTTGTGTCCACACCCACACCTGAGCACCCAAGCGTCGGGAGGCTCAATGGCTGTGAGCCTCCCGAGAAGGTCAATCCAGGCCACCTCCTTCTCTCCTTCTTTAGTACCTGGGGGTGGCTGGACAAGGGGCTGCAAAAGGACAGTGGTGCTGGGAGGCACAGCTCTCGGTGGCATCGGGACAGTGGTTATCACCACAGGTTTGGGCTGCAGTGGTGGCTTCCGGGCAGGCAGGGGTTTGCCTGAAGGAAGGTGAAAGGAAGGAAGGAAGAAGAAATGTCAGGACTATAGGCCTCTTGCGAGGGACTCCAGGTGTCAGGAGGCCTCGTTACCTGAGGAGCCATCAGAGGACAGGCCCATGCTGATCTGGACAGCTCCAAGTGGGGGGCCTGAGACATCCCGCAAGAGACACCCTTGAGGGGATGGGGACTCTGTCTTCACTTCCAGTACCTCCTCTCCTATAAAAGCCTACGTGGGGCATTCCAGAAGATATGTGAGTCAGGAGGAGTGCTGAGGAGACGGAGCTGAAGAAGAGAAAGCTCTCACACCTCTGAGAGTCAGAAGGAACGCACCGGCGTGCTGGAGGAAGGAAGTGGACGCTCACCTGGCTGGGGGACTCCGCAGAGAGCAGGGAAGCCTCTGAGTTGATGGAGGAAGATGGAGAGACAGGCTCTATCTTAATCTGGACATCTGCGGGACAGTGGGATGAGACAAAAAGCTGGATATCAGACAAACACTGAAGGAGAAGAGGGCTAAGATGGGGAAATGGGACACATGGTCATTTCTCCTTGTACCTGCAAGGAAAACTCTTCTGGCCCAGGAGGGCAATCCAGACGAGGGGCACCATGGAGCTGGTAATCTGTTGCCTCTCCTCCTACCTCTTTACCCAGGACTCCCTTTCTCCTTCCGTGGCCCCTATCAGTTGTTTCCCCCACTGCTCAGTTTCCCCCAAGGCTGTCCTTGTGCTTCTGCTCTCCCTCTTTCTTCCTCACACATCACATGGAGGAGACCCAAGCAGGGGGATTCGGCAGCATTCGTATGGGCCCAGATTCCTGTCTGGCTGGATTTCCACCTCATCCTGGCTCAACGCGATCACGCGTCGCCACACTGACAACTGCCCAGTCTGCATCTCTACCCTTGACTGCCCCCCTGCACCCTGATCCTCACTCCCAAGCTGCCTGTTGGTCACTTCCATTCTCATGCCTCGCCGTTCACCCAAATTCAACTGGCCTTAAACAGGGCTCACTGCTTGTCCCTTCATACAGATTCTCTTCCTACTGTCAGCCTTCAAAGCTCAGTCACCTCTGAGCCTTCATGGCTTCTGTTAAACCTATCTATAAAAAAAAAGAAAAAAACCTATCTGTAAGACTTGTTGATTGCCCCATGGAGGTGAACCCATCTGAGGGCCAGATTTAGCCCCAAGGTCAATGGTCCGCTACTACCTCTGGTCCACAGCACGCATTTGGATACTTAATTATATGATTGCCACTACTGCTATTTCAAAATGTCATATCTACTTATATATTTTGATAGGTAATACAGTCATATGATACAGAATCCCAAAGGAAGGAAGGGGAATTCAGTGAAAAGGGAATTTCATTCCCTTCCTTGTCAACCAGACACCCAGATCCCCTCCTCAGAGGTGACCACTGTTTGAGCTATTAACCATGTGTTATAACCCTCATGAAACTCTCCAAAAGCAAGGACTATGTCTTATGCTTCATGTCTATCAAAGTGATGGGTAAAGTACAGGGCCTCAAAAAAATACCTAAATACCAGGGGAGACTCTGACTCCAAAAACACTATCCTTTGCAAAATCATCAATAATCTTTTTGCTGTTATAGACTTTTCAATCCCTATTTTCTTTGTCCTCTTTGTAACATTTAATCGTATGCTGGATATGAGCTGTTTGTCCCTGCAAACCCACTCTCCATCTTTCCCTGCCCTACTCTAAGGCCCGCGGGAAAACATGAATGGAGTGCACCCTGGGGCTCTCTTGCCATCTAGCTTCTGGTTAAAGTTCAACCAAAAGGAGGCGGTGCTAGGAAACCCTGAAGTCGCTTTGAAATCAACACTCAACGCGTCCCACACTGAATTCACCACGTGCTCCCTGACCAGCGGGTTCCTGCTCCTGCAGGCTCTGTCCAGTGATCGGTACCCTCACCCACCGGGTGGCTGCCCTAGCCAGAAACCCAGGCACACTCTTTCACCCCTGTCTCTCTTCAACGCCCAGGGGGGTCACTGCACTCATGCATTCTAATTCATGCTTCCTCAAATCTGCCTTCTTCTCAGCAGCTGAGTATCTTACTTGAGTAACTGCATGAACCTCTTTCTTGGTCCTCCTTCTGCCTCCAGTTCAGTGTCTCTGCAACCCACTCTCTACTCTGCCACCAGAGTCCTCTTCCTAATCATATTGCCCTTCTGCTTGACTCTTCAAAGGCTCCCAACTGCCCACAGGAAAAAATCTAAGAGTCCCTTAGCAGGGTTCCTACCTGGCCCTACAGCCTCTGCATCTCCTGGCCCGTCTGTACTCCCCCTCCTCACGTCCTCTCTAAAGAGATGCAGGTTCCTTACAAACACAACCAGTCCCCGTGTTCTTCTTCTGGCTAATTCCTATGTGTCCTTTGAAACTCGGCTCAGGAAACCCCTCCGCCAAGAGTGCACCCTTGAGCCAGCCCCAATCGGGTGAGAGGCCCCCTCTTGTGAGCTTTCAGGGCACCTGTAACAGTCTCTACCCTAGAATTAGCACACTTTGCTTGGCTTTCTTCCCCCCACCACACTACAGGGGCCTCAAGTCAGTGTGGTGGTAACGTGTTCTTCACCTTTGCAACTCCAGTACCGTGTCCAGTATCTGGCATGGAGTAGCTGCTCAATAAACATATACGAGTAACTAAACTCAATAACGCTTTTCAAAACAGCACAAACAATGTTATTTGTAGAATCCAGGAGTTGGGTATATGGTATTCCAACTTTTCTGTATGCTTGAAAATTTTTATAATAAAACCTTCAGGGGGAAAGTCACATAGATAAAAATGCCCTAAACTGTCTGCAAGTTTATGCAAAGCAATAGGAAGTTAAATCACACAACAGGTGACTAGGAACAAGAAAAGAAAGAAAAATCATCCCCATTTCTTCCGTGCTTCCCTGGCTGTGATTTCCTGAAATCCTCCCTCCTGCTCCTGGCCTCTCTCCTGGTTACCTGCCTTTTCTCCTCCCCACCTTTTCCTCCCCGTCCTGCTGACTGCACTCCCGCTTCCCATACACACATGCGCATGCACGTGTGTACACGCATACATACACTCTACCTTGGTAAAGCCTGAGGATGGTGCAGGCTGTTATTACCTGAGGCATCATCAGAGGTGGGGCCCACATTGATCTGGATGGTTTCAAATGGGGATGTTGGATCATCTCCCAGGAGGCAGAGTGAGGGTGTCAAGGACTCTGACTTCACAACCAGCACCTCCCCTACACCAGAGGCCTGGGTAAGAGTGGGGGTAAAGCAGGGGGGACAGAAACAAGGAAAGAAAAAAAGGACGTGTTGAGAGTAAGAGCAAGAACAAAAGCTTTCGAGCTTACAAACCACCAATTACTTGACGTTCATACTCAGCATCTCCCTAGGCTGTGTCTGGCCCCTTGTTCTCTCTTTCTATTTTATTCCTGGGAGGGGTGATGAAGTCTCATGATTTCAAATATTGCCTTAGAGTGGACAACTTGGGCAAGAACAGTTCCAGAATTCTCAGCAGTTAACAACTCTCTTCTTCCCAGGCCTCCCATGGCTGCCACATTTCTCTGTATATTAAAAAACTCCACCTTCAATTCTAGACAACCGAAGAATGGAAATGTGAAAAATGAGGATATAAAAGAAATGGCAAAGGCAGAAAAGAAGCCCCTCACCAACACCCCATGACTCACAGCACACAAATCATTCCCTCAGCATCTATAGGTGAAGTCAAGGGAGCTGAGTCCCTGCCACAGACAGTAGGAGGGAGATGACTCTCACCTGGCTGGAGGGCTCTGTAGAAAGGCGCGACGATTCAGAGCTGAGGGAGGAGGAAGAGGAGGGGGAGGATGGCTCAGACTTCACCTGAAGATCTGGAGAGAAAGGGGTTAGAAAATAACCTGGAAGCAGAGCTGACAAGAGTCCAAAAAGTGCCCAAGATTATGGGGTAAGGACCCCTCACTGGGGCAAGGGGGAACGAACACATATAAAGAATCAAAGAGGGAGACGAGTACACAGGCAATCAGGTGGAGGAAGCGTGAGGATAAGAGGAATTGCAGTTTCTGGGAAACAACGGAAGATCAGGGTTTCTGGATGAGGGAATCACACAGGGTAGCTTACCTGGGAAGATAGGCAGAGAGTCCCAGGGGGGTTCAGGAGGGCTGACATCCATCCCCAAGTCCAGGGAACTGCTGCCAAACTGAATAAGGGAGGATATTAGATGGCAGGAGTGTGGGGATGAAGGGGTGGCTCCAGATGACCTCAGGCCTGGGTTTGAGTCCTGGTTCTGCGACCACCCTCACCCACCAAGCGTAAAAGACCAGGCTGGGGAGCGATACCGGGACATCCTGCTCCGGGCAAAGGAAGAGCTGCGTCTGCTCCTCGGCCACTTCATCCAGGCCGGCGTATAAGGTGCTGTCTGCAAGAGGTGCGGAGGGTCGGGGGGTCTTCCGGTAGCGCAGCCTTCGGATCCACACAAAGCCCTCGACCCATCCCTCATTGGCTCGGCTCGGCCAGACCCACCGCCCGCCCACTTGAAAAGTGATATAGCCAAAGAACTTCAGCCCCTCCCTCCCCGACCCCGGAACAACTCCATATTTCCGCAGAAGCGGAGGTCTTCCCCAACTCCCGCATCCCCCAAAAGCACAACTAGGCTCCCGTTCCGCCCTCCTTCAGATGGTGCGTTTCGTATTTGCCCAGCCTTCCTCTTTGGGCCTCCGCTACCTCCTGCGTGCCTCAGGGTCACAGTACGCCACAGCCCTCTCCCCTCCCCGAGGCCTCACTCCGCG
The DNA here is from genome assembly GCF_025265405.1 of Mesoplodon densirostris. Taxonomy (NCBI): domain Eukaryota; kingdom Metazoa; phylum Chordata; class Mammalia; order Artiodactyla; family Ziphiidae; genus Mesoplodon; species Mesoplodon densirostris. The sequence continues at coordinate 24,395,556 of NC_082670.1, forward strand.
CACCCCAGTCCTCCGGGCTCAGCAAATTGTCGGTGAAAAAGCGCGTCGGGTCCGCAATCTCGCTGAGGAGCATCAGCTCCGCCATCTTTCCCCCCCGCCCCCCCAACCATGAGACGGCTCCCAAGGCCCGCCTCTCCCCATCATCAACTAATAAGTTGGCTCTTAAAAAAAAAGGGGGCGGCCCGGAAGCTCTACCGACCAGTAAGAGACCTGGGCACTGAGCACATGAGTCAATAGAAGAGGAGGCTGTACAGGCCGGGCCAATGGGAGTGCGGCAGGAGGCTAGCACCTCCGTAGCATCGGGCAGTGAAATTTGCGCATGCGCCAAACAGGACCCAGCTAGAAAGCGCCTAAGAAATGTAGCTCCCAGGTTTGGAAGTCACGCTGTCTCCCGCAGCGTGTCCTAAATTTAGAAGTGTAGACGGCTTCTATTCATCTTCGGAGATGGATAAGCCCCCCAAAACATAGCACACGTGACCATATGGCTTTTTAATGGTAAAAGGGTAAAGGAGGACACTGAGACCACTGCTACCTCCCCTAGGAAGGCAAAAGCTGGGAGTGGGATATGGGTGAAACCCTCCCTCTGGGCCCCCCCCACCCCCCAAATCTCACAGCATAGACCACACTTCACAGGTTCCTGTTTCTTTTAAGGTTTAACTTTTAATCAGCTAAACATCTTGCGCAGTCCCTGAGCCAGCCCTGCATCCTGTTTCTTTCCCTGAATGATCACCTTTCCCAGCTCCTCCTGGGCTGCCCGGTTTTTTGGGTCTACCGCCAGCACCTTCTTGAGGTCAGCAGTTGCTTTTTCCAGGTTCCCAAGAGCAGCCTGGGCAACCCCCCTTCGGTACAAGGCCTTTAAATGGCCAGGCTCCCGTTCCAGAACCCGGTCACAGCTCTGGGCTGCCAAATGGGGCTGCCCTAGCAGCAACTGACAGGCAGCCAGGTTGGCATGAAGGACAGTTTGTTCCGGAGAGCCAGGTGGGGGTAAAGTCAGCAACAGCCGAAGAGCCCGTCCATAGCATCGGGCAGCCGATTCAGGATTCCCAGCTCGGAATAATTCTGTGCCTCTTGCACGTTCTTCCCTGGCCAGGGCCTCCTTCTCAGTGGCCTCCAGTTCCCAGGAGTCCCGGCCCTGTGTGAAGGAGGCCAGTGTGAGCCTGACAGGAGGTCCAGAGCACCCAGGGAGCTGAAGCTCTGCCTGCTCGCCTTGACACATGGACTCCAAGCATTTCTCTATGAGCTCCCCCCAGGTTTCTTCCCTCCATGGGCCTAACCCCATAGTTAGCTCTGTCCAGCCCTCTGGCAGCCCTGACCCCAAAGTAAATCCAAAAGCCTGTACCCGGCAGCGGGAGCCCAGCTTGGGTTTGTCCAAGCCATGGCCACGGATTATGATCTTCTTGACAAAGCTCCCATCCGGACAGTACCAGAGATCAGAGGTTTGAAGGGGCTCTGGCACCTCACTGGCTGATCCATGAGACTTATCAGAGTCTCCTTCAAGTCCAGTGGCCAGTTTTTCAGTTTCTTGAGGATCCTCTAGAATTTGGCTGTCTGGATCTGGGCTCACTCTGAGCTCAAGGATTTCAGTAGGAGGGTCACGGGGCTGCTGCCTAATCTGAGTAGTTAAATCAAGGTTCTTTTCCCATTGTTGCTGCGGTTGAGAGGTGTCCTCTCCCACTGGATTGACTGGTGGCGTCTCCATTTAGGCGCCTGGTCCTTTCCAATGTGGGTAAACAGTTTTGGTCAGAAAGGGATGGACCAGGTTCAGGTCCGCACCTGATTAAAAAAAATAAATAAAAATAATGTCATTGGCAGGAATGTTATTTAGATTCCTTTCCCGGCTCGAGCCTCCGTTCCAACCCCGAACTAACCCAGAACTATAAGTTCCACAATTCCCTGCGGCTTGGGTAGCCGTCCCAACTACGGACACCGATCGAGTCAAAAAGTACCTGGGCGGTCGAAGAGCCTCGCCTGGCGGCAATAGCCGGACCCTTCGAATCACCTCTCTTTCCGAAGCTAAGTGCTACTGAGGTACTGTCCTCGGAGTCTTGCCCCAGGCGGAGAGGACGGTCGGGAGGGGGTGGGCAGGGGACAGCTGGACAGAGACACTGACGGCTAATCCTGGAGCCCGCGAGACAGCGAATCTAGTTAAAATCCTGGCAGCCAATCGGGAGGAGGGAGAAGTCTGGTTAGCCCGCCTTTTGTGCGTGACGTCATTTCCCCCACACGCTCTCCCGCCACACCCCCGTAACCGGGAAGCTCCAGGCCTTAGCAACCGAGCTAGGCCAAATCAAACCTAACTAGGCGAGGTACGGCTGGCCAGGCTACTGAGAGTGAAAATCTAGAGAAGGCTTGGAATGGGAGATTGGGGCGAATGAGAATATAGCGGGGAATGGTGGAGCTGGTGTCACACGGCAGCGACCAGTCCTTATATCTGGCGACCTCAGGCCCACCTGTGCTATTCTCCTTATTCCTACATTTGGGGCTCCCAGCCAGAGTCAACCCGCCTGCTTCTTCACCCATTCAATCCAGGGTGCTTCAAAATAAAACCTTTCTCCTCAACCGGCCCTATTCCCTTAGGGGACCACCTGAGTCTTGCCTTACCTTTCACCTCATATTCATTAATGCCTTTCGAGCTCTTCTTCCTCAAGAAATCTTAGACAGTGCTTTTCAAACGTTGATGTGCCTACACACTATCTGGGGAACTTGTTAAATTGCAGGTTCTGAATTAGGGGGTCTAAGGTGGGCCCTGCAATTCTGCATTTCTAACAAGCTCTTGGCTGCTGCTGCTGCTGGTCCATGGACCACAGTTTGCATAGTATGATTCTAGAATAACCTCATCCCATTCTCTTCACCCTTTGGTCTGTGCCCCTTTAGTTTGTCATATATTTTGTACATATAACTGGTATAACCTGCTCCACTGGGTGTACCCGTGGAAAACTTGTCTTCCTCTTCCTAATAAAAGATGTAGGTCCCCGTTGTGATTCAGGCTTGCTCATCCAGCTCCCTGCACAGGCTGGGCTACCACAGCTCTTCAGGGAAGGAGAATCCCACTCTCCGTCCTCACTTTGGCTCCCTCTTCAGTTTGCTCTCTAACACCCGGCCATTGTGCCCCAGACTACAAGGACCATGCCAGGACAGCCAGGAGGGGAGGTAATTTCATCATTAGCCACAGACTTGTGTCAAAACAGTCCTCTCCGTTTTGTGTTGCGTCTCAGATCACTAACTTAGACTTTTTTTACTCAAGGTTTATTTCTAGGTTCTGTACTCTAGTAACCTTAGTCCACTGCAACTAAGGCTAAATACTGATTCTTGGAACCCTTATATTCCTATTGAAAATTAATCCACCTTTTCTCCCTCCCTTTTCCCTGTTGCATTTCAGGGATTTCTGGGAAAGGCAGATAGTCTAGAATGAGTCGCAAAAGATTTGATTACATCCTAATCCCTGGACAAAGATTGCTAATTTGTATTATGTGTGCCTTAACTGAGAGGTCCACTCCAATGACCCTTCAAAGATTAGCTTCTCTCAATTAAAAGAAACTGTACTGTGCTACAATGTATTGCTTTGTAATGTCTCTTACTCTTTTGTGTGTGTATGTTTCAGTTCCAACTGAACTGAAGAGGCAAGGACCTTGCCTCTATTTCTTTTGTGTTTTATCTCCTTCTTCATTCATTCATTCAACAAATATTTATTGAGCACCTGCTATGTTCCAGGCAGGATGTTAGGAACTGGGGATACATAGATGAATGAGACAGAGACAGTCCCTGCTCTCATGGAACTGATAGTTTGGCCATGGAGAATAAGTAATTGCAGTGGTATGAAGAAGCGTGAGATGCTATGAGAGTGAATGAAGGATGAGGGAATATCCTTTGAGGATGAGACATTTTTGCTGCCATCTAAAGAATGAGTTAGAACTGAACCTCTGAGAACACACCAATAAACCCCATACTGAGAAACGCTGAATTAAATGGTCAACTTTGTCTCCTTAGGTAACCCCTTGTCACCATTTGTGACTATATATAAAAACATAGGCACCAACCCCCTAAAAACAGTAATCCAGGGACTTCCCTGGTGATTAAGACCCCATGCTTTCAATGCAGGGGGTGCGGGTTTGATCCCTAGCTGAGGAACTAAGATCCCACATCACTGTGTGGTGCTAAGCATGCCATTAGGTGTGGGGGGAAAGGGCGGGGGGAAGACCGTAATCCAAATCATCTAGAATGGAAATATTTTTATTTTTAAAAAGATGACCCAGGGACTTCCCTTGTGGTCCAGTGGCTACTAAGACTCCACGCTCCCAATGCAGGGGGCCCGGGTTTGATCTTTGGTCAGGGAAGTAGATCCCACATGCCGCAACTAAAGACTCCACATGCCGCAACTAAAGACTCCACATGCCGCAACTAAAAGATCCCACACGTTGCAACAAAGATCCTGAGTGCCACAACTAAGACCCGGCACGGCCAAATAAATAAATACATAAATAAATAAAACAAAACAAACAAACAATAAAAAGATGACCCATTAAAACGAAAACACAAAAGTTAAGTTTTATAAGAGGACTGATAAGTCCCCAGAGATGACATTCATGGATCTGTAGATTCCCCCGGGTCTCAGCTTGAGAAACACAGGTCTAGGAAGGGGCCAAGGTGTGAAAATTCAGGAATGGGAAATAGCATAGGCTGTACTCCCAAGGTGTTAACTGCATGAATGTTGACTGGCTCACACTGCTTGCTCTCTCCCAGTTCCCTGCCCCTGAGTCCTAGTATTCTACAGCTCAGTTCTCTGGAGATAGTCACCAAGGAATCAAAAAAAAAAAAAAAAAAAAAAAAGAGAAGGGAAATAAGCCTGGAGGATTATATCCCCAGGCCTGTCTAGAGAACATGGGATCTCAGAGGATCTGGCCACATTCTGCTGCTCTCCTTGCCCTACCCCATAAAGGCATTGTTTTGCCTTCATTAAAGATCTAATCTGGGGGGGAAAAAAAAAGATCTAATCTGGGGACTTCCCTGGCAGTCCAGGGGTTAAGACTCCATGCTCCCAATGCAGGGGGCACAGGTTCGATCCCTGTTCAGGGAACTAAGATCCCACATGCATGCCGGTGCAGCCGAAAGAAAGAAAGGAAGAAGGGAAGGAAGGAAGGAAGATCTAATCTGATGGCAGAGCCCAAGGAGAGGTTCAGGAGCTGGTGCAAGGTAATTTGTGAGCTGGTGGTTGTTCCATGTTGTCTCAGCACACACACAGCATATGACACTTGCCCTCTAAATGGGTGAAGTAACATTCTGTAAGCAGATAGAGTGGGAGGGGATCCCCAGAAGAAAATAACCAGATAATAGCTTTTTAAAAAAATTTATTTATTTCTGGCTGCATCTCATCTTCGTTGCTGCGCAAGGGCTTCCTCCAGTTGTGGCGAGCGGGGGCCACTCTTCATAGTGGTGCGCGAGATTTTCCCATTGTGGTGACTTCTCCTGCTGCGGAGCACAGGCTCTAGGCACGCGGGCTTCAGCAGCTGTGGCGCATGGGCTCAGCAGTTGTGGCTTGCAGGCTCTAGAGCGCAGGCTCAGTAGTTGTGGCACACGGGCCCAGCTGCTCCACCGCATGTGGGATCCTCCCGGACCAGGGATCAAACCCGTGTCCCCTGCATTGGCAGGCAGACTCTCAACCACTGCACCACCAGGGAAGTCCCCGATAATAGCTTTTTAATGTAAGAGAAGCCATTTTAGGCCTAAGCCGTTTTGTGATCTAAGCCTTGCCACAATGCTTGCCCTTGAACAGGTCTCAGTATTAGTGATCTTAAGAAGTAACAGTACTTGGACTTCCCTAGTGGCACAGTGGTTAAGAATCCACCTGCAATGCAGGGGACCCGGGTTCCAGCCCTGGTCCGGGAAGATCCCACATGCCGCGGAGCAACGAGGTCCGTGCACCACAACTACTGAGCCTGCGCTCTGGAGCCTGCGAGCCACAACTACTGAAGCCCGCGTGCCTAGAGCCCGTGCTCTGCAACAAGAGAAGTCACCACAAGGAGAAGCCCATGCACCGCAATGAAGAGTAGCCCCTGTTCGCCGCAACTACAGAAAGCCTGAGCGCAGCAACAAAGACCCAACGCAGCCATAAATGAATGAATGAATGAATGAATGAATGAATGAAAAAAAGAAGTAACAATAGCAAAGCTAATAAATCAGTTGTAAAGACTCCCAGTTCTGTTTCAATGATAAGAATTATCCAGAAGCACTTTCTTGAGCCGTTTTGCAGAATTTAACACCCCTCATAAGCCCTCAACCACCGGATCAACTAGAACCTGAAGGATGCTGATGTTTCTGACCCTAATGACTTCAAACTAAAGCTTGGACTCTGTCAGTCTTTGCCCCAGTTCTGTGCTCTTCTGCTCAAGCCCCTTCAAGAATATGCATACTATGCCCAAGCCCCTTCATGAGTATGCACCCTTAGCTGAAAACTTCCACAGTTTTGCTGTTTGAGAAGACACTGCTTTGGGAAAGATCCCTGGTGTTCTCCTTACTTGCTGTAAGTAATAAATCCTTCCTTCTACCAATCCTTGGCTTGGTTGTGTCTTTTGGCTCAACACACCAAGAGGTGAACCCAATTTGGGGGTAATAATTCTTTTCTTATCTATTCAGTAACCCTTACTGAGTACTCAGGATTAGTCAGTGAGACATGGAAATAAATACAGAACTCCCCATCAGTAGGCTAACAAAGGAAAGAGTTATAGTTAACGAAACTCCAGATGCAAGGGCAAAAGTGATAAGTGGAAGGGAAGCTATTTCCAACTGGAGGTGATCTGAAAAGGACTCCAAAGGGTTGAGCCTTGGAGGATGGCCATAATTTTGACATGTAGAGACTGAAGGGATTTATTGCAGGTGGAGGAAGCAGCACAAAGCAGGAGATATAAGGAAAGGAAAGCCACTTTACACCCATGTTATTCATCTCTGGCTTGTCAATTTCAGCTTCTCCTATACCCATTCCTGCTGCCCTGTCACCAGGCATCAAGCTGGTTGGAAGTTTTTACACCCTCACATTCCCCTGAATTCCATACTCACCACATGGAACCATATGCTGCACTTATTTTCTGCCATTTATCATCAGCATAAGAGATAAAAATTCTAGCTTTCCAAAGGCTAAATAAATTTCCCCTTCTGTTTAGCTTTGGTGGTTTCTGTGGTTTTTAGTTCTGCTGGGATTTCTGTCAAAATAGTTCCTCTCCCCTCTCTGTTCGCAAACCATTTTGCTTGTGCTTCCCTTATAGGCAGGGTTTTCACGCAGGATGAGGTAGTGAAAGGCAGCCTTTTCCACAGTGAAATGTTTAATTATAAGAGCTGATCTTTACCAACCCCTGACCACGCATTATGACCACAATACCAGACATTTCTTTAAGTGTCTTATGTATATTACCTCATTTCTCTTCACACAACTCCATGAGCTACTTATTCAGTCATTCAGCAAATCTTTACTGAGGGCCTCCTCTGTGCCAAGCACTGTGCTAGTTTCTGGGAATAAGGCAGTGGAAAAAAGCCCTGGATCTCCTGCAGCTTATATTCTAGTGCAGATAACAGGTAATAAAAACCAACCAATAAAATATAATGTCGGGCTTCCCTGGTGGCGCAGTGCTTGAGAGTCTGCCTGCCGATGCAGGGGACACGGGTTCGTGCCTCGGTCCAGGAAGATCCCACATGCCGTGGAGCAGCTGGGCCCGTGAGCCATGGTTGCTGAGCCTGCGCGTCCGGAGCCTGTGCTCCGCAATGGGAGAGGCCACAACAGTGAAAGGCCCGCGTACCGCAAAAAAAAAAAAATATATATATATATATATATAATGTCAATTTTGTACAAGGTGGTATTAGATAAATAAGTACACCAGAAAGGAAAAAGTAAAGTAACAAGTGCTATGAACACAATGAAGCAGGGTAAGGGAATGGACAGAAAACACCCCCAGGTGGGCATGGTGCTGTTTTTAATCATATGACAAGGGAAAGTCTCCTTGTGGAGGTGATATTTGTGCAAAGACATAAATGATGTAAGGGAGCAGGTATGCAGATATCTGAAGGAAGAGTGTCCAGGGTGAGAAAAACACAAGTGCAGAGGCCCTGAGGCAGGAAGGAATCAGATTTTTATGCTAAATAATAGCAGCTAGAAGAACAGCAAGGGGGCCAGAGTGGGTGAATCAGAGTAAGCAAGGGAAAGAGTAGGAGGGGATGAAGTCAGAGAGGTGGGGAGAAGCAAGGGCAGGGAGGCCTCACGAGCCAAGGTGAGGGTTTTGTTCTAAGTGTGATCGGGAGCCATCAGAGGGTTTGAGCAAGGTGAGTGATACCATCTGGTAAGTTAAGAGATTACTCTGGTTTCTTCATGAAGGAAGGACTGTATAAGGCAAAAACCCAATTAATCAGAAAATCCAATTAAGGGGCTAGCCAAGGGACAATGGTAGCACAGGAGCTTGGATTAGGGTAGAGGAGAGGGCCAAGGGCAGAGTCCTGAGGCCCTCTAATATTTAGGAGCCTGAAAGAGTCAATGAAAACTGAGAAGTAGCAGCAAATAAGGAACTAGGGAATACTTTCTTAAGCTGGATCCAGAAAGAGTTAGAAGTGAAGAAAGCATTTCAAGGAGGAGGGAGTGATCAACTGTGTCAAATGTTGCTAATGGTTCTAGACCAGAGTTTCTCAACCCCGGCACGTATATATTCCAAAGTAATTAAATGAATATCTGGCAGCTTAAGAAATAAAATCCTTCTGCTATTGTTGACGCGCTCCCTGTGTATCCCTCTCCACTCAGAATTCTCCTGGGGGAGGGGCGGGTGGGAGAGGGATGGATTAGAATTTGGGGTTAGCAGATGCAAACTATTATATATAGAATGGATAAACAACAAGATCCTACTGTATAGCACAGGGAACTATATTCAATATTCTATGATAAACCATAATGGATAAGAATATTTTTAAAAGAATGTATATATATATATGTATAACTGAATCATTTTGCTGTACAGCAGAAATTAACACAAAATCAACTATATTTCAATTAAAAAATTGAAAAACAAAAGAATTCTCCTCCTGTCATGAGGTAACCACTATTGTGAACATTGTGCTTTTGCTACATAGGTGAGTAGCAAAAGAGTTTTTGGGACTTCCCTGGTGGTCCAGTGGCTAAGACTCCGCGCTCCCAATGCAGGGGCCCTGGGTTCAGTCCCTGGTCAGGGAACTAGGTCCTGCATGCCTCAAAGAAGATCTCGCACGTGGCAACTAAGACCCGTCACAGCCAAATACATATATATATATATATTTTTTTTTTAAAGAGTTTTTTTCCCTTCTTCTCAAAGATGAGCTGTATTATTGCAGCATGTTTATATGGTGATGGGAATGTTTCAGTAATGAGGGGAAATCTGATTATGTGGGAGAGATAGGGGATAATTTCAAGAGTCCCATCTCTGTGCAGGTGAGAAGGGATAGGATCCCAGCACACAGATGGGGTGGGGACAGTGAACAGGTCAGCTTCTCTGCAGTAACAAGGGGAAGGCATTGAATTCAATAGAGATGCAGGTGGCCTGGTAGATTTGGGGGTGGGACCATGAGGAAGTTCTTTTCTGAGAGTTTCTATTTTCTAACTGAGATAAGAAGAAAGGTTGTCATCTTATGAAATTGTGGTCTCAGATTTGGGGAATGTGGGAAAATGCAGGCTTGCAGGCCACACTGCAGGCTGAAAGGAAGCGAGACCAGTCAGTATGACTGTGTGTTTTTTCCCCAGATACATTCAGCTCTTGGGTTCAGGTGTGGTACAGGCAGAGTTGGATTTAACCAGGGATAAAATGTGTTGAAGGGAGAGGGACCAAGAATACAGTGCAAGGCCTGAGAGGCAATTACAGTGTTGAACCTTGGGATCTGCAGTAGGTATTGAGGTAAGTAAAAAATGAGGGTATCTAGCCCCAAAGAAGAGTGAGAGAGTCAATGAATGGGAGGTCCAGGTGGGGTTGAAGAATTTTTGGAACAGGGGTACTGAGTGAAGGAGGAGGGGTGACATGAAAAGACTGAAGAAATTTTGGAAGGGAGGCAATTATTTGTGGTAACCAAGTCAAAGATGTGACACAGGGAGACAGTGGCTGGGGAGGGGGGAAACATCATTGGAGGCGAGGAAGAGAAGGAACTGACGAGGGTGCTGTATGGTTATCTACATGGATATTGAAACCACCAAAAATAATGAAATGGCAGAGGTAGATGGTAGAGAGTAGATGGCAGAGAGAATGGCAGTAAGCTAGATACTGAATCTTCAATGAGGATTCAACAGGAGAGTGATGATCCAGAATCGAATCATGGGGAAATCAGAGCTCCCAACAGCTGTTAGAGGGTCCAAAGACTCTCCTCCTGGAGGGTAGAATCTCTGTTGATAGGAGGACAAGAGCCACGGGCATCCTTGCTCTTGGAGGGAGTTGAGGTAAGGTAGGAGGAGAAATGAATTGGGATACGCCTCCCGAGGGAGGATCTGAGTGAGGTGATGAGATCTTGGAGAAGTCATTTTCATTCACTTCTTTCTCTGCTTAATTCCTTTCCATTCAATTGAGTTCAAAGATTGGTAGAAGAGGTTTTATCTGTGAGGGTCTGAACACCAGAGATAAGCCAGATTTGGCTCCTGCCTTCAAGTAGCTGACAAGGTAAGGTGAGGACATCAAGATCTCAGTGGGAAGAGATGGGAAAAAATCCAGATAAAGTGAACAATGGATATGTTTTAGACCCAGATACTTTCTCCTAAAGAAATTTGCTCTGGTTGAAGCCCCACCTTTCGGCCTCTCCTCTCTGCGGTGGTCCCCAAAGTGCCTCTAAGCTTGTGATTCCCAACCTTGGCTGGGATCCTGACCTTTGGAATCACCTGGGGATGTCTTTAAAAATATTGACGCCTGAGTCCCAAGAGATTGTGATTTAATTGGTTTAGGATGCGACCTGGGGTTTGGGATTTTTAAAATGCTCCCCAGATGACTATAATGTACAGCCAGAGGTAAAAATCATGGCTCCAAGGAATGCCTGGAGCTATGTTTAGAAACCCACTGCTTTAGTCCAACCCATAATAGAGAGAGATTCCTTCTTGCTGGAGTGAAGGGGTCAATTGATCTGAGCCTTGAAGGATAGGTACATTTTAGCCAAGTGAAGAAGCAGATGTGAAGGGAAGGAGAATATCATGAGCAAAAGCTTAGATGTGGTCTGAAACACATGACAAGCAGCAAACAATTTGGTTTGTAACAGGCAGAGATTGGAGTAAGAGGTCTTAGATTTGAAGAACAGCTGGATAAAGACCTGAAGTGGGAATGGTGAATAATACAGTTTGGTTCCAGAGAAAGCTGGATGATTTCAAATTATGGAAGAGGTTGAAGGCCAGATTAAAATTTTGTAAACAGGTGAGTAAACAATAGGGAGTCTTGAAGGGCTTTTGAGAGGTGTGTTAAGGGGTTGTGGGAAGTGTGTTTAGGGAGGACAACCTGACAGCAGTGTCAAGGGAGACTTGGGGTCGGGAGAGGTAGGAAAGAGGGCGACCTGTTAGGGGAGCTGTTGCAATAATCCTAGATGAGGTCATTTTTCCAGCAAGAGTTGGGAAAAAGTTACAGATTCAAAAGACATTGTGATGGCAGAATTGACTGGGCTTGACCGCTCAGCAAAAGTAAAGGCAGGAAGGAGGTGGAAGGGGCGTCACGTTTTCAGATAAGGGTGCCCAGGAAATGGTGCTGTCTACAAAGGTAGGGAAGCAGGTTTTCAGTGGCATTTCATCTGTTTGGTTTGGAACCTGCTGAGTTTAGAGAACCAGCAGCATTGTCCAACCATCCGTGTTCCACAGGCACCAGAAGAATGTCTGCCTATAAATACATAGGTTGGAGAATGTCTTAGTCAACTTGGGCTGCTGTAACAGAATACCATAAACTGGCTGTCTTATAAACAACAGAAATCGATTTCTCACAGTCCTGGAGGCTGGGAATTCCAAGATTAAGGTGCTGGCAGATTCAGTGTCTGGTGAGAGCTCCTTCTGGTTCATAGACAACCTTCTTCTAGCTATGTCCTCACGTGGTGGAAGGAGCAAGAGAGCTCTCTGGAGTCTCTTTTATAAGGGTGCTAATACCATCCATGAGGGCCTACCTTCAAGACCTAATCATCTCCCAAATGCCCCATCATCACATTGGGGATTAGGCTTCAACAGATGAATTTTGGGAAAACACAAACATTCAGTCTGTAGCAAAGAAGCATCTGGTTACAAATGACGTCTGAGTTTGGAGTGGATGAGATTTTTTCAAGGGAAATTCTCAGAGAAGCAAAAAGAAATACAGATATAGATACTTAGGGCACAGGAGGTGAAAAAACAGGCCAGGAGAGAGGAGGAGGGATGACTTGAGGTGTGCGTATAGGTAGAGGGGGAGGAGATAACATGTCCCTGAACCTGGGAAAGTGGGGAATCCAGAGTCAAGGGACAAACATGGGAGGGTTCAGAGAGGCAGTGTACTGTGAAAATGCCATTGGTTTTGGCTCCTGGTAACTTTTGGTCATTGTGTACCGTTTGAAAGAACAATTTCAGTAGAGTTGGGAATGGAAGCGTATTTCAAAGGGTTAAGAAGCAGTGGGTATGAAAGAAAGATATTTCTGACAACAATACACCCTATTCAACAGGGGAAAAGTGAGTAGGTAGTGAGGAAGTGCAAGCTGCAGATGTCAGTTCTTTTTTCACGAAATTGGGTAAGGAAGGCACATGAAACCTGAAACATCCAAAGGAGAACCCATGATTTCCATACTCCATCCCATCCTCATCCCATGTCTCCTATCACAGTGCATGGCTTTCCTTCTTGATTATAAACTTCATGAGCTTCAGTGTTCACACCTGCTGTCTCGGACGATGTCTCAGCAGTATCCTGCATGGAATGCAGGATAGGACCCTGTCCTGCAGGTGTACAACTGAAGATGCCAAGTCCACCGCTTGTGCCTCCTCCCCCTCCCCAAGAGGTCTCCTGGTTGACCTCAGGATAGGAGAGAGCAACTAGCTCCAGGAAGACTTGAGAGGCTATGGACTTCCTCCCTGGCACTCAGCTTTGGTCAGAATGTTTGTGTGCCCTCCCCTCTCCCCCAGTACATATATTGAAATTCTAATGTGCAATACAATGGTATTAGGAGGTGAGGCCTTTGGGAGGTACTTAGGTCATGAGAGTAGAGCCCTCATGAGTGGGATTAGTGCTCTTATAAAAGAGACCCCACAGAGCTCCCTAGCCCTTTCGGCCAAGTGAGGATACAGTGAGAGGTCTACAACCTGGAAGAGGGCCTGCGCCTGATTGTGCTGGCACCCTGATCTCAGACTTGCAGTAAACTTCTGTTCTTTATAAGCCATCCAGTGATGGTATTTTTGTTATAGCAGCCCGACTCCCACAGCTCTTTGCTCCCTTTGCCTTCCCTACACTGGTACAACACACCAAGTAGGGCTAATCCAAGTTGTCTGCCACCCTTCAGCCTGCAAGCAGGAACAGCTGTGGGCAGCTGGCATCTTTTCCCTGCCCCATGCCACCCTATCCCTGGCCAACTTCTTCAGAATGGTCTGCCTTCTTTCCTCCTGACTTCCTGGAGTTCTGGGGATAGATCCCTGGGTCTGCTTGTAAATCTTCCCTCCTCTCCAAAGTCTTAAGCCCAGTCTGGTAGGGAGTGGAAAAGGTATGCTGGGTAAAGAAATCCCTACCAAGGATGGATCTCAAGGTCTTCCCCAGTAGGATTCCCAGGGAGGCCCCTTACCCCATATTTGTGTTTGTCTCTCTGGTGTCCTGGGAATCTGTCTCCTCTCACTTTTGTCTGTCAGTTTTCTTCTCCCACTTTCCCCACGCCCCCAGAAGGGGAGATGAGGGGAGGTGAAAGGGGAAACCAAAAAAGCAGGGTCTTTGCAAGGCTGCAGTCTTCGGAGTTGCATGTGATAAATCCACTTAATCTATTTAATATTGTCTTTCAGAAATTCACACACACACTCACACACAGATCAGAACAAGGTGAGGACTACCGAGGGGACAGGGAGGGACCGGCTCCCTCCGGACACCGGAAGGTTTGTACCCTAGGTTCCCTTCTGCCCGACCGCCCAGGAGTTGGGATAGGAGGAAGGGAGTATTTACAGAGAACGGGGACGTAATCTTCATCCCAGGGTGAAGGTTCTGAAACCGGTAACCTCCCAAATCTCATTCCAAAAAAATCAAAAGTAGACAGAGGTTCCGGGATTAGCAAGAAAGGAGGCGGGGATGAAGTGGAGGAGAAACGGAACTGTACTCGCAAAAATGGGAGTGAGCGTGGGGGCGTGGCTACCCTGGGGCTCGGCTCTCGCGCCGGGCAAAGGGGAGGAGTCTGTCAGTAAGGGGGCGAGGCCTGGCGCCACAAACCCAATCACCGGACTGAATCACCCCGCGGGGAAGAAAAGAAGGCGGAGCCTGCCGACCTGGAGGCGGGGCTTTATCAGAGCCGGGGCGGAGCCTATACAGGAGGCGGGGCTTTAGGGACAAGTTTCCAGGCTGGGGAGCAGTGACCGAGGGAGCTCGGCCAGGGGCGCTGTATTTAGAGGGGGTGGGGGCCTGGAGCGACTGAGGGGCCCGGCATCTGGCCGGAATCCCAGGAAGCGGCGTCCCTGTTAGTGTGGGTTTTGGCGGGGTTCCTGAGGAACTGGATTCGGAGCGTGGCCGCAAGGCGAGAGTTTCCGTAGAGGCCTAGTTTAGGATGTAACCAAGTCCGGTGGCCCCAGAAGCGGGTGTGCAGGGGGCCCGCTGGATCCGCGGCTTGACGGCAAAACGCGCTTGGGAGGTCGAGGGGCGCAGAGTGGGGCCGGGCCGTAGGCGTCCTTACGGATCCCAATAGTTCTCGTGGTGCTGTGCAGCAATGATGATGACTACGGTGAGGATGGTACAGAGCACCATGGCTGCTATGCCCACGGCCAGGGAGATGAAGGAGAAGTTCCGGGCCTCGCGTGAAGCGATCTCGGCTGACACCATGTCTCCGCGGGCCAAGGCCGTGCGCACCTGCGGGGGAGGGTGGGGGAGAGCAGGTCAGAGAGCTGCTACCTCGGCCGCACGCCTCAGCCTCCCTCTAAGGTGCTCCCCAAAACGTCCAGCACTCCCTGGGACTAAGGAAGACCTCGCGAGCCCTACTCTCCATACTCCGCCTCCATTCCCTCCCCCCTCCCCCGCCTCCACGCACCTGCACTGCCTTGAAGATGGCAATGATGCCCGTAGGCCAGAAGCAGCAGATGGTGGTCAGCACCGCGATGGGCATGTAGTCATGGGGCGGGCGCCTCGGCTCCAGCAGGGCCAGCCCTGGGCCTTGGGGCGGCGGGGGAAGCGTGGAGGTTACTCCCGTTCCCCCCGGGGTCCCGCCGGCATAGGGCTGTGGAAGGAAGGTTGTGGGGAGAGGACGGCACTCTTACCCTCCTTGAGCCCACCAGCTTTCCACGTCTGGCAGAGAAAGAGGGTTGTTTCCTTCTTTCAAACCTCCTCTGGACTTTTAGGCTGTTTCCCCTGCCAGGCCTTGATCTTTGACTGCAGCTGACCACCAGACCACTCCCTCCCCGCCCCGCCCCATCCCCAGGCTTTTCCTTAGTCTCTCCTCTCCCTTGGCCCCAGAACGCCGCCTGGTCCCCTGGCCCTGTTTCTCTATCCCACCAGCCCCCAGTGTATCCCCAATTCCAGGTCCTGTTCCATCCCCCCCTCCCCCCAGGCCCCTGTCCGCCCCGTACTCACCGCGCCCACCGGGTAGACTGGCACGTAGGCAGTGCAAGGCTGCAGCTGTAAGGGGTAACCGGGGGCTACGTAGCCCCCCAGTGGCAGCGTGCCTACCGCTCCAGTGTGCGTGGGCACCACGAAGCCCGGGGCCTGGGCAGTGTGAGCGGGCGGCGGCGGGGGCGGGGCGGCGGCGGCGGGCGGCGGCGGGGGTAGTGGGCCCTCGAAGCGAGTCTCCTGCAGGTAAGGGTCGGGTGGCATGCGGGGCAAGGTAGCGCAGCCGGGTGGGGGTACCCCAGCGGCCGGGCCGGGCGGGACGTGATGCGGAGGCCTCGGCAAGGTGGCGGAGGATGAGGGACCGCGCTGAGCGGCGGCCCCGGAAGCCAGGCCCCCAGCCCCTAAGCGCGGGAGGGTGGCAGTGCCAGACTGGTGGTAGTGGTGGTGGTGGTGATGGTGCGAGGAAGGGGCTGTCTGTGGGGGCGGGGCGGGAGGTTCGGCCGGGGGCTGGGGGGCATTGTAGGGTGGTGGAGAGGTGTGAGGGACTGAGTCGGGGAGGCCTGGGGGCGGTGAGCAGAGGTGTGGGGAGAGATAAGACAGATGAGATAAGGAGGGGCAGGGGGAGACACAGAGGGTCAGGGATGGAGGAAGGTAACGGGAGAGACAGAGAGGAGATGGGTGAGAAGCCATCTCTCATTCTTGGGGCAGCAGAGAGGTTGTATCTAGGCCATCAGCTCCCCCCACCCCGGCCCCGCTTTTCAATCTAGTTTTGAGGTCATAACTCTCTTCCGCTCCTCTCCCTTCTTCAGCAATGGGCACACAGCTTTAACCTGCAGATCCAAACTCATATGCTCCTTGGCTTATGGCTGCCTTTGGGCTAGCCTATGCGAGCTACTCCTGTGTGTGCACGTGTGTAGACATGCAACACTCTGTTAACATGTGCTCAGTTCAACAGTTGTATAAACACATGTAGGATAACATGTTCCTCTCTGCCATTCCTTCAGTGGGGAGGGGGTGCCCTAGTCTCTTTGGGAGTCTCAGTACCACTTTTAGGACAGATTAAAGAAGGGTCCTCTGGATTTTACTCCCCTGGCAACCCCCATCTGATCATCTCTCCATATTTCCCCATTGGATGTCTCCATGCGAGCCAGTGTCATCTGTCCATCTGTCACTTGCAATGATGCTATCCATGCAGTACCTGGCTGATGCTAAGTCACTCTTGTACTTCCCTCACCCTCTCAACCTGCCCCCCTAACCCATGTTGTTGACAAGGGACTGAGGCTGAGACTGGCAGGAGGAAAGGAAGAGAAGGGAGGGATATAAAAAGAGGAGGGGGTTTGGGGGTCGGTGTGTGGAGAGCTGGATACAAGGGGAATGAAACAGAACCAACCGCTAGGGAGGGGTAAGGGAGGGGGTGGGGGGGAAGAGTCAGGAGACACTGGAGAGGGCTGGAGGTTTTGTTGTTGTTTTCTACCTGACTTTTCGGATGACATGCCTGCTGTCTCGCTGGGACAGGATCCGTGCAACCGGAGTCTGGAGTCAGGGTCCCTGGCTAGCACCGGAGTCTGGGTGCGCAGATTGCGCAGCCGGCAGCAGCGCAGAGATGGAGAGATGAAGACTGTGGCGGCGGGGGGCGGAGGGAAAGCAGGGAGGGGGGGAGCTTAAAGGGACCGAGGCGAGGGAGGGGGAATCCTCCAGACGCATCCCCACTCGGTCTCCGCTTTTGGACTACGTCTCGCCTCCTCTCACCCCGGCATTCAAGCCCCCAGTTTGGGCTCCTTTGGAGTTGTCATGGAAACTGGGAGGCAAGCAAGACCAGGCAAGGCGGGTGGTACTAAGGGAAGGAAGGAGGGAGAAAGAACTCTCTAGAGTCTTCCCCTCCAAGACTGGCCGTAGTGATTATATTGTGGGAGGCAGTGAGCAGATTGAATACCCCAGTTCCCTCTGGATCTTTTTCACCCCAGTCAGGCCTCCCCTCCTCAGCTTCCCTCAGAGCCCCTGTAAGATCTCAGGATCTTCTCCCAAATCCTTTGCTCTTCGTTTTCCCCTCTGTAGGAGAGATGACTGTATGAGAGAGAACCGTAAAAACAGAACCAAAAACAAACAAACAACAAAACAAAACAAAATAGAGAGAAAAAACTGTGTGCAGAGTTGAGGCCGGCCATGGCCTGAAAAGTTCTCAGGGTTATGACCTTGACCTGCCACCCTGGCCTGGGATGAATCGGGAGGTAAAGTGAGAGGCTCTGGTCTATAGCAGTTCAGAGGTAGGAGGCCTGTGGTGTGTTGGGGGCTGGGGGGTGCAGTGTAGGGCGAAGAGGAAGCTTGGGGGATATACAGATACATTTCCTCTCCAGGATGAAGGAGCTGAAGCCCGCTGGGAGGAGGGGATGGATCAACTACTCATTGCTGGCAGCTCGGTTTGGGAATACGTGCTTGGTCCTCCTTCCCCCCTTTACTTATTGGGCTTCTTAGAGTTTCCAGGGCCCTCAGTGCTCAGATCCATTCCTGAAATCTCACCCACCCACCACCCCCGCCAAGACGCAGCGCCATTGCCTGAGTCGACCTGGGGGCACAGCGGTAACTGCAGTCTTTTTATTTTGCTTATTGTATCTTGGGAGCTTGTACGTGGGGATGGGGGGTGAAGATCAGCAGTCAGCCAAGATTGACCAGAGTTGGGCTTTTTGCAAAAACGTAACTGGGAGTCATTATTACCCATCCCACCCTCCCCCTTTAGACTAGTACTTCTCGGCCCCCGTCTGAGGCAGTCGCTCTCCGGAGCTCTGTCCTTCCCCTCCGACTCCAGGCAGAAACTACAGAGCTGTAAGAGAGGCGCTTGCCAGGGCGATTCCCAGGCCCCAGAGATTTAGATCACAGCCCCATACCGCTCACTTGGCTTCTAAGGCGTTCGCGTTCGCGTGAGCCCCTAACCCCCTACCGCCACCCCATCCTCTACACAGCTCGGGGCGCAAGTTGGTTTTATTGGGAGAGACTTAGACTGGCAAAGACCTTGTGAACAGAGAGAGGAATTCAGAGAAGCTGTGATTTTTTTTTTTTTAAATCAAGGGAAACGTCTTTAAATGCTAAGTAAAAGCCCTAACCCAGGCACCTGGGTATCAGTAGGGGTCACAGGTAGAGAGGTGCGGGACCCATGGAGTTCAGAAGTCCAGACCGGGTGGGAAGGTCTGAGTAAGGAGCCGCCCACAAGGAGCTCCAAGTTCAGGACGGGGTTGTGGAGTCACTCTGGTGGAAAGACTCATCCGAAAGCAAAAGAGCCTGAGTCAGCGCTGCCCTAGGGGCCCTCCGCCCCTGGGGGGCGGGGGTGTGTCACAGATGGGCCCCGGAGTAAAGTAGGGCAGAAGAAACTGGGCCAAGCTGCACTTTTACCTCGAGGGGCCTCGAGGGCTCTCCGTGTCTCTGGAAACAAGGGCACTACAAGCACTTCAGGATGAAGAGTTGTAAGACGCAGATCCGGCGCGGGCGGGAGGGAATGGGTTGGGAGTAGGGTCCGCCTGGGCTACCTTCAGCCCTCATCAGACGGACGACGAAATGCGAAGGACTGCCTTTCCCCAGTCTGTTCTCCCATCGCCTCCCTGGGGAAAGAGAACTCCGTGTTCCGTTGCGGAGCCGAACGCCTGAATAGGGAAGTAGGGCGAATCAAGGCCGGAAAATGGGACCCTTGGGTCGCTGCTGCCGCAGGGACTGAAGAGGCATTCTCTCAATTCCCAGGACATGTTTGCTGCTTCTGCCTCTCCCCGCCGGTCTAAGTGGATCGCTCCACCTATTTCCTCCCCCGCTCTTTGGGCGCAATGGATTGTTCCATTACCCCTCCAGTCTCGGGCCTGCGTTGCGGGGGACACTGGCACGGTTGGTAGGGAAAGCCCCGGACGTGACGGCTGAGTGCGACCCTGAGCAGCCTCCCCTCTTCCATCCGTCATTCCCCTGCGCGCGTTCTCCTTACACCCTTCCCCTCCCCCACGTGGGTTCCAAGCTGCAGGGAAGTAAACAGCGAGCAGAGCGAGGCTCACGGACCCAGGCCAGGTGGGACTTTGCACTCTCCCGGGGTCCTGCGCTGCTGCTCAGGGGTCTTTCTTGCAAAACCCCTGTCTTGCATGGCTGGGATGATGCATTAGGAAGATGCTGGCCTGGGGACAGAGTCTCCGCTGAGTTGGGGGCGGGGCTTGGGTGAGCGTCAGTGCGTCTACAATGTGGTTGGGGGGTGTGTTTGTGGGGAGAGGACTAGAGTAAAAGTAAAATATTTTGTGACAAGGACCTGGTGTGGGAACGGGCATGGGAGGCTTGATTGCCGGCGATGTGTTCGGAAGGCAGGGGGTGTTGTCATCTCTCTCACAGGTCCTCATCGCCCCCTTCTCAGGCGGGAGCATGCTGGGGCTCCTGGGGCTGCGGCTCCCCCCGGCGGGGTTCCTGCTCCTGTTGCCATTACTGCTGCTGCTGCTGCTTCCCGCAACCCCCGCGCCCCATCGGGCTTCCTACAAGCCGGTCATCGTGGTGCATGGGCTCTTTGACAGCTCGTACAGCTTCCGCCACCTGCTGGAATACATCAACGAGGTCTGGCGGGGGACCGCCGGTTGTGGGGCGTTGGTGGCGTCTGCAGAGGCCGGGGAAGGAGAATGGGGAACTGAATGCTGGGCCTGCCAACTTCCTCGGGGAGCTGGTGCTGGTGTGGGGAAAGTCTGGGGACGAGAGATCCTTGGTTCTAGCAGGGCACAATAGGCATGTGGGCGCTAGCCAGGGGGCGGTGTGGAGGGGCTTCATCGTCCATCCCCGGTTGGGGCATTGCCCCCTTCCCACAGACACACCCTGGGACTGTGGTGACAGTGCTCGATCTCTTCGATGGGAGAGAGAGTTTGCGGCCCCTGTGGGAACAGGTGCAAGGGTTCCGAGAGGCTGTGGCCCCCATCATGGCAAAGGCCCCTCAAGGGGTGCACCTCATCTGCTACTCGCAGGGTAGGCAACTTCCCCCACCCCAGCTCCTAAGCCCTATCTGAGGCTTGATCCTTATCTGAGGGACACTGCCTAGTGTTCCATTTTTTGAGCCACATTGCTTCAGCCAGAGCCCTGATACTTGAGCCCTCCTTTTCTGACTTTCCTCAGTACCTGGGTCTTATCTCTGTGTGTGTCCTGAGTGGGAGGGAGGCTCCCTGCACTGCTGCCCCTTTCTTTGCCCATTACCCATGGTTCTTGGACAGAAAAGGTAGTGGGACAGTAAAAAGCACCCCACAGTTAGTCGGGACACCCAGTATCGAATTCTGGCTCTGTCACTTACATGACATGGATGTTTTGACACAGGGTGTGTGCCTTCTCTGGGCTTCAGTTTCCTTTAGGTACACTGTGTGTGGGGGGGTGCGGACGGGGGGCAGTGTTGGCCCGGCTGTCCCTAAGTCCCTGCCCAATGTGGTGTTCTGCCTGCAGGGGGCCTGGTATGCCGGGCACTGCTGTCTGTGATGGATGAACACAATGTGGATTCTTTCATCTCTCTCTCCTCTCCACAGATGGGACAGTATGGAGGTGAGTGGGCACTGTGGGCTCCATAGGGGGGGACCCTGAGTCTTGAGGGCACAAGCTTGGAGCCACCTGGCACTGCTGTTCTCTTGCCAGACACGGACTATTTGAAGTGGCTGTTCCCCACCTCCATGAGGTCTAACCTCTACCGCATCTGCTATAGCCCCTGGGGCCAGGAATTCTCCATCTGCAACTACTGGCATGGTGAGTAGGACATGCCAAACTGGGGCCTCCATGGAAAGGGCATCCTGGAGGATAGGGCCTGCTGCTCCCACCTCTACCATAACCAACAGCAATGATAATGATAACTTAACAGTTATTGAGCACTTACTATGTGAACAGGCACTGTTCAAAATGCTTTATGTGGATCACCTTATTTGCCTTAGAGAGTATAGCCTGCTGAAGGGGTTGGCCGACTGTATCCTTAAAGGGCCAGATAGTAAATATTTTGAGTTTTGCAGGCCGTACAGTCTCTGTCACAACCACTCAGTTCTGCCACAGTCATGTGAAAGCAGCCATATATCGTATGTAAATGAATGAGTGTGTCTGTGTTGGCAATAAAATTTATTTACAGAAACAAGCAGTGAACTGGATTTGGCTAATGAGTCATAGTTTGCAAACGCCTGGTATAGTTTTTAAGACCATGGATGCTGCTGGGTCCAGACTGCTTGGGTTTGAAGCCTGGCCCTGCGGCATGACTTTGGGCAAGTTACTCAACCTTCCTGTGACTCAGTTTTCCTCATCTGTATAATGATATAGTACATACCTTATAGGGTGGTTATGAGGATTAAATAAATTAATGAATGTAAGGTACTTTGAACAGTATCTGGCTCATAGTGTTAGAAGAAGGTGTTTGCTATTATGTTTACAATTATCATGGCTACTATTATATTACTATTCACCTTGTCTATTACTTTAGCCTCCTGATTGGTCTTCCAGCCTCTGGTCTTGCCTCTTCTCCCTGCTTCTCTGACAACCTTTCTAACTGCTGTTTGTACCCAGACCCCCACCATGATGACTTGTACCTCAATGCCAGCAGCTTCCTGGCCCTGATCAATGGGGAAAGAGACCATCCCAATGCCACTGGTAAGACCCCAGGCTCCTACCCTGGTCCCATTTTCTGCTTCTCTGACCCACCGTGTTCCCCTCTCCAACCTGGCCTGACCCCTGTGACTGACTCAGGCTCTCTTCTTCCCACCCTGCAGCTTGGCGGAAGAACTTTCTTCGTGTGGGCCGCCTGGTGCTGATTGGGGGCCCTGATGATGGTGTCATTACCCCCTGGCAGTCCAGGTAATAAGGGACTGTGTGGCCTGAAGATTGGCTAAGGACACCCCAGCCCCCACCAATCTTTATCTCATTTCTAAAACTGGCCTGCTCCTTCCACTGTTCAGTTAATACCCCTACCCTCCACTCATCTTGTCACCCAAGACCAAAACCTGGGAGTCATCTCCTAGCCTCTTATATGTAGCCAGTCACTAAGCCCTGCTGACTCTACTAGGTAGAGTCTGCTTGCTCTCCCTCCCTACCAACCCCCCTTTGTAAAAACTTTTAACTTTGAAATATTTACAGATTTGTAGGAAGCTGCCAAGATAGTTTAGAGAGGTCCTGTGTATCCTTCACCCAGTTCCCCTCAATGGTTGTATCCTATAGCACAATATCAAAACCAGGAATATGACATCGGTACGCCTGTATAGTTCCATGTGCCATGTCATCACATTTCCTACCACCTCTTTTACTTGCCTGGACTTCTGTAATAGCCTCCAGCCTCGTCCCCTCTATCCTATTCCTCAGGAAAATCCATGGCTTCATGGCACTATGTGCCTGCCTTTGATCATCATAAGTGGTCTGAAATGTCACCTGATCTACTTTAGTCACTCAACAAATACTCTGTGTGCCTAGGCACTGTTCTGGGTCCTGGGGATGCAGTAGTAAATGAAAGAGAAGTCCGTGGTGTTATATAGCTTACATTCTTGTGGGGGAGACAGATAATAAATGTCGATCTGTATGCCAGGTGGTGATAAAATAAGGCAGGGGAAGGGATTACAGGATGGCCAGGGCCTATATTAGCTGGTGGCCAGAGAAGTCCTTCTGGAAGAGTTGCCATTTGAGCAGAGACTGAAGGAAGTGAGGGAAAGAGTTGTGCATCAAACTGGGGGAAGAACAACCCAGCGGAGAGGAGTAGCACCTGCAAAGGCCCTGGGGCAGGTCTGAGGAATAAGGAAGCCCATGTAGCTAGAGTGCAGGGAGCTATGGAGAGGGTGGGAGAGGAGGTGAAAGAGGTAGCAGGGGGCCAGTTACGGAGAGCCTTTGTGGGGCAAAGTAAGCACCACGCTTTTTTTCCTGAAATAGACACAATATAAAATTTTACTTTTTTTTTTTTTTTTGCGGTACGCGGGCCTCTCACTGCTGTGGCCTCTCCCGTTGCGGAGCACAGGCTCCGGACGCGCAGGCTCAGCGGCCATGGCTCACGGGCCCAGCCGCTCTGCGGCATGTGGGATCTTCCCAGACCGGGGCACGAACCCGTGTCCCCTGCATCGGCAGGCGGACTCTCAACCACTGCACCACCAGGAAAGCCCTTACCATTTTTGAGTGTATAGTTCGGTGGCATCAAGTCCATTCACATTCTTGTGTAACCATCACCACTATTTATCTCCAGAACCTTTTTTTCCTTCCCAAACTGAAACCCCAAACCCTTTACAGAATGGTAACTCCCTCATCCCTGCCGCTCCCTGGCCCCTGGCAACCATGGCCCTTGATTTTTGAAAATTCTGAGAGAGAGGGGAACACATTGGAAGGTTTTAAGTGAATGAGTAACATGCCTTATAATAGTTAGAGGTTGGATTTATTTTTATCTCATGTCAAACAATCCTATGAAGATAATAATGGCTCAAGGTTATATAGCACCTTTGATGTCCCAAAGCATTATTCTAAGTACTTTTCAAATAAAGCTCATTTAATTCTCACAACAACCCTATAGGGTAATTACTATTATCCTCTTTTGACATATAAGGAAACTTAAGTACAAAGAGATTAAATAACCTGCCTACATTCATAGAGTTAGTAAGTGGTGAAGTCAGGCTGTCTGACTTAACCACAATGTTTTGCTTCCTCTCTACAAAGGAGGTATTCTTATACAGGGCAAAGAAGATAAGCAACATCATCAACCACACACAGTGGGGAGTGTGTGGCAGAGCTGAAGTTTAAATCCAGGTCTTTGTACCCCTACTGCTTTCCTACCCTGTGAAATCCAGCCCTTCAACAAGGCCTCCAGGCCTCCAACTCAGCACCCCCCCGCACCCAGCTGTGCCTTACCTCTGTGCTGCTCTTGCTGTTCCATTTGCCTGGGACAGCTTTCCTTAGTCCAGGGTAATCGCTGGGAAGCCTTTGTTGATGCTCTAAAACTAGGGTAGTAGCCTCTCCTCTTTGCTCCCATAGCCCATATTGACATTTGTTCAGTTATTTATGGCCTGTGTCCACTCAGTGCCCATGCCAGTTAAATATTCTTAATTTTAAAAAATTTAAGAGCTTTTTTTGGTTTTGTTTTTGCGGTACGCGGGCCTCTCACTGCTGCGGCCTCTCCCATTGCGGAGCACAGGCTCCGGACACGCAGGCTCAGCGGCCATGGCTCACGGGCCCAGCCGCTCCGTGGCACGTGGGATCTTCCTGGACCGGGGCACGAACCCGTGTCCCCTGCATCGGCAGGCAGACTCTCAACCACTGCGCCACCAGGGAAGCCCAAGAACTTTTTATTTTGAAATAATTTCATACTCAAGAAATTACCAAAGTAGTACAAAGCAATCTTGTATACTCTTCACCTAGATTTCCCAAATGTTAACATCTTACCGAGCTTACCTTAGCATCCTCTCCCCCCCCCGTCTCTCTCTCTCTCCATATATATATATACACACACACACACATATATATGTACAGAGTATGTGTGTGAACCATTTGAGAGCAGGTTGCATGATATCTCTTCACCCTTGAAAACTTCAGTATGTCAGTGTCTATTTTCTATGTACAGGACATTCTTTTACATATCCACAATACAGTGATCAAAATCAGGAAATTAACATTGATACAGTACTCTGTAGACCTCATTCAAATTTTCCCAGTTGTCCTTATAGAAAAAAATCCAGTGCAAGATCCAACCCAGGATCCCGTGTTGCATTTAGTTGTCATGTCTCTTTAGTCTCTCTTTTTTTTTTTGCGGTACGCGGGGCTCTCACTGTTGTGGCCTCTCCCGTTGCGGAGCACAGGCTCCAGACGCGCAGGCTCAGCGGCCGTGGCTCACGGGCCCAGCCGCTCTGCGGCGTGTGGGATCTTGCCAGACCGGGCACGAACCCGTGTCCCCTGCATCGGCAGGCGGACTCTCAACCGCTGCGCCACCAGGGGAGCCCTCTTTAGTCTCTTTTAATCTGGAATACTTCCTTGGTCTTTGTACACGACGTTGATATTTTTGAAGCGTATGAGCCAGCTGTTTTACAGAATGTCCCTCAGTTTGGCTTTGTTGGCTATTTCCTCATGATTAGATTCAGATTATGCATTTTTGATGGGAATTCTGCAGAAGTGATGCTGTACCCTCAGTGCATCACCTCATGAGGTACATGATACCCAGTTAAATATTGGTATTTTGAGTGTCCTCCCTGCTGCTCGTGTCCTCAACAGGCCATGAGTTCCTGAAGGACCCTAGCCCACCTTGATTTTCTCCAGCTCTCCTGATAACCTCCCCCTTACCCCCCAATCTTTTTGTAGCTTCTTTGGATTCTATGATGCAAATGAGACGGTCTTGGAGATGGAGGAGCAACTGGTGAGTTCGTTGGAATTACTTGCCCTCTCTGCGCGCACTGTCCCAGCTGTCCGTGGCTCTCTCTGCCACTGACACGGGAGTTGAAAGGTTCACCCTGTGGGGAGGGGGTCTGGGACACCAGCAGGAACTTACTTTGTCCTCCCTATGTCTTTCTACCATGCCCCTTTGCCCACCTTGAAGGTTTATCTGCGGGATTCTTTTGGGTTGAAGACTCTCCTGGCGCGGGGGGCCATAGTGAGGTGTCCAATGGCTGGGATCTCCCACACGGCCTGGCACTCCAACCGTACCCTTTATGAGACCTGCATTGAACCTTGGCTCTCCTGAGGGATCCCTCAGGAACTCCCCAGCCCAGAGACCAGGTGGTAGCCTTGGCTGTCAGGCCCTGGTGTGCCCGTGACCACCTCATCGCTCCCCCACTGCCCCCACCAACCAGGGCTCCCAGGGCCCCTCCCTCCGCTCCTCTGTGAAAGGCAAATCCTGGTTTCCGCCATCTCGTGTCCTCTCGTTTGGGGCTCGCTGCGAGCTCCCCCATCCTCTTAAGGCCAAGCTTGGGAAGTGAGAAGCCAGGTTTACTCGTGGCTGCTCCTCGACTCTGGCTGGAGACGCAGAACCCAGCCCCTGCCCACCACAGGGGTCTCCTTCCAGGCCACTCAGGACATTTTTAGCTTCTGTTTTCCCCATGTTCCCTGTTCGTCTGAACTCCCCTGTTGTGAGCCCTCCCAAACCCCAGGAAGGACCACCCATAGAGTGGGGTTCTGAGGCTCCCCTATGGGGACATTTCCGTTCTTGAAGTGTCAGTGTTGGGGAATATCTGTGGCCCATGAGGCCCATCTCAGGTGTGGGGATCCCCCAGTCCCTATGTTCAGTATTGGGGTGCCCTTGGGGAGCTCAGTTTCTTTGAGGCTCCAGCCCCTCTTTTAGCTACCCTTGAATGGGTGTTACCCCTGTATTTATGGAAATAAAGATCCATTTACTCAGTTTGGCTTGACTTATTTCCAGGTGAGGGAGACCTGGCTCCCCAAGGAGGGTGGGGATGGACAGCCTGAGGCCCGGGTGCCCGGATGCCTGGTCTGGGGTGGGACCCCCTTGGTGTTTCCGCTCTCTCAATGCCCATTCTGTGTGGGTTCCTGATTCTCTGCGGGTTCTTTCCTGCTGAGGACAATTCTCTTCCTGTCCCAGCCTGTGATTGGGGGCTGAGGCCAGGGCTCTAGTGGTTTGGGCCCCAGCCTCATGGGTGGAACGCGCCAGCCACCCCCAGGCTAGACGAGGGGGCTAAGGGTCAGGGTAGGCATTTGCTGTGCCCCTTTTTGACCTTTGTAGGCCAGAGCTGGGTGAGGGGCTGGACAATGGGCCTCCTCTTCCTTGAAAGAAGGAATCTTGGTGGAGACAATAAGGCCCTGTCTGCTCTGGCATGGGGGGCGGTGGCTGACTCAACTTTGCATACCCCCCACCAGGCCCTAACAAATGTCATCAAGAAATGGGGGCAATTTTCCCTTTACTGCCCTGGGCAGTCCCCACCACACCCTTCTTTCTTTCCTCATCTGATCTTGCCTTTTCTCCCATGACTTGACCCCATTTTGTTCTCTGCCAGCTCTGCCTTTTCCTGCCCCTCAGTTCTTCCCCAGTCTGTGTTGGGTTGAAGGGTGGAGGGCAAGGGCCAGGGGTGCTGCTGGTGTTTAAAGCTAGGAGTCTCTGCTGATTTGGGGGAGTTCCAAAAATAGGGGGCCTCCTAGGGTTGAGAAGAGACTTCTAAGGGGCCCTTTGCTTGGCTGCGGGGGTGAAGGTAGTGGGATCTGGACCCCACTGAACTGACCAAGCTCCAGCTGTGGAGGAGGCTTGTGGGAGGGGGCAGGAATGGGAGGGCTCTGTCTGGCCCGCCCCTCCTCTCCTTTGCAGCCCGCGCAGCCCGCGCAGCCCGCCCCCCAGTCTGAGCTGCTGCTTCTGAGGCTGGTGGCCTGAAGTCTCCAGGAGAGGGGGAAAGACAGGTGGGGAGAGAACGTCAATGGGGAAAGACTGGGGGTCACTCAGAGTCTTAGAGTTGAGTGTGAGTTGGGTGTGTTGTCTGAGTGAGGGGAGTGGGTCCAGGGTGTATGTGGTGGTGTGGGTGCGTGAGGGTAGCAGGAATGTGTTGAAGGTGGGGTTTCCAGGTGTGTGGGTGTGTACAAAGTGTAAAGGGGCGTAATGGTGCACATCTGATATTTTGAAGGTAGGAGGATTAGGATGGAAGAGGGCACGTCAGAGCCAGGAGGGTCATGAGGGGAGGTGGAGGGAGTGTGTCGGGCTGTGAGCTCGTAGGGTGCTGCATGGACCATGATGTGCTAAAGGAAGGGGGGTGTTAGTTAAATGTACCTGCAGGTGTAGACAATCCTGGTGGCTAGTGCAAGCGTGCAAATGAATGTCCTGCCCCACTTAAAGGGCACCAGCAGACTGCTCTTGGAAGGGTTGGAACTGGAGAAGTTAACAGGAGAGGGGAAGGGCCTCCACTAACCTCTTCTTGCCTGCAGCTGGCAGAGTCTGAAGTCAAGGAGAAACATGGGGTCCAGGGCTGAGCTGTGCACTGTCTTAGGCGGACTCTCATTCCTCCTGCTACTGATGACAGGCGAGGGGGCCAAGGGTGGATCCCTCAAAGAGAGGTGATAACAGAGGGGGCAGGGCCAGGGGTGAGGTCTTCATGAAACCTGCTGGGGCTGGGGCTTCACAGGTGGCAAAACAAAGTTTAGAATGGGGGGGAGGCTGTCATTTTTAGGGAGGGTGGGGCCTCAGTGGAGCGTGAAGGGAAGTGGGGCTCCTGGCTCCCCAGGGCCTGGCCCACTCAATGCCTCTCACTTTCCCCCTCATGGGTGCAGTCAGGGGGTCTGCTCCAAGCAGACGCTGGTGGTCCCACTCCGTTACAACGAGTCCTACAGCCAACCCGTATATAAGCCCTACTTGACTCTGTGCTCTGGAAGGCGTGTCTGCAGCACCTACAGGTGAGGGGTGGGGAGCCTGGGCTCTGGGGTCTCCCAAGAGGAACGAACCCCCCAAACCGGGACCAGGACCCATATGCCAATGTCCAGAGCCCGGCGCTGTGTTCCAGGACCACGTACCATGTGGCTTGGCGGGAGGTGAGGAGGGAGGTGCAGCAGACCCACGCCGTGTGCTGCCAGGGCTGGAAAAAGCGGCATCCCGGGGCGCTCACCTGTGATGAAGGTGAGGCTGGGTCTTCCCAGGCCTCGGGGGAGGTGCGCCCCGCCGGGCTGGAGAGCCAGGCCTTCCGCTCGGTTCTGAACCCCGCTTCCTGCGCCCGCAGCCATCTGCGCCAAGCCCTGCCAGAACGGAGGCGTCTGCGTTCGGCCAGACCAGTGCGAGTGCGCCCCGGGCTGGGGTGGGAAGCACTGTCACGTGGGTGAGTTGCCTCGCCCTCCCTCGGGGTGGCGCCAGGACCTCCCTACCCGCTGTGGCACCCCCCTCCGCCCCGCCCCCCTCAGCCCCCTCCTCTTTCCGGTAACTAGACGTGGATGAATGCAGGGCTGGCGTCACTCTCTGTTCGCACGGATGCCTCAACACAGCCGGCAGCTTCACCTGTGGCTGCCCACAGGGCCTGGTGCTGGGCCCGGACGGGCGCACTTGCGCAGAAGGGGCCCCAGAGCCCCCAACCAGTGCCAGCATCCTCAGCGTGGCCGGTGAGTGGGTGGGTGCGTGGGGCATGCGGAGGGCCGGACCAGAGGCGGGGCCCGGGCAGTGGTCACGCTCGGCTTGGTCCTTTGTCCCAGTTCGGGAGGCTGGACACGGTGAGCGTGCCCTGAGGCGGGAGATTCGCGAGCTGCGAGGGCGCCTGGAGCGGCTGGAGCAGGTGAGTGGAGATGCCTGGGGCCCAGTCTGGGTGGCAGACCCCACCCCCAACACCCTGAGGTGTCTCTTCCTTTGTAGTGGGCCAGTCAGGCTGGGGCCTGGGTCCGAGCAGTGCTGCCCATGCCCCCAGAAGAGCTGCAGCCCGAACAGGTGGCAGAGCTGTGGGGCCGAGGCGACAGGATTGAGTCTCTCAGTGACCAGGTTCTGCTGCTGGAGGAGAGGCTGGGTGCCTGTGAGTACCCATGCCCCTCGCTGTGGGGACCCCCATCTCCCAACAGCTGCCCTCAGCTCTTGCAGACACCTTTTCCCAACTCAGTTTTCTCTTGTCCAAAATCTCTTCTCCTCCACTCACTCACCCCATACCTTCCCCAGATTTGCACACTTTACCACCCCTTCTCCCGGTCTGTCTCCAACTTGGTGGTTCCACTCACTGGTGAGTGGGACTGTCAGTCCTTCAGTGTCCAGGGCCCGCTCCAGGCATCCGAGAAGTCCACAGTCAATGTGTCTGCCTGTCTCCTTGTCATTAACCAGGCTCCTGTGAGGACAACAGCCTGGGCCCAGGCCTCAATCGGCGGAGCTAAGGAGCCTCTGCAGAGCCCCTGCCCCACTAATTTATACAGAAACTGGACCCACTAATCCTCTGGGATTGGCCGGCTGGGGAGCTGCAGATAAGGCTCTCTGCCACTAAGGAGCAATGCACAATGGAAACTTTGGAAAGCTGAAGAAAGGAGGAAGGCGGGTTGTCTTGCCTGCCCCTGGGTCTTCCGGCTGGGGCAGCGGCCTGGATGAGAACTGCTTTTTTAACTCCTTAACAAACGCAGCCAGAAAAGTGCCCAGATCTCTCTCAATCTTTATTCTCGGTTTCTTGCTGTTATCCAGATAATTAATAAAAATCAACCACGCAAAACTGGGTCCCACCCTCTCCTTTTGCTCCCAGCCCACCTCCGTGGTTGTGAGCACAGGTCTGGGGTGGGAGGCAGGGAGTGGCTAATGCCACAGGGAGGAAATGAAAACTGGCTCAGAGAGGGGAAGCCTCAAAAGAAAGAGAAATAAATTAAAAGCCCTCCCATCCCCTCCAGCCAGGGTTCAGTTCCTTTCCCCAACTCCCCAGGGTGAAGTGAGTGCAGCACCTGATGTCTGCCTCTTCCCCTTGTGTCTGGTTAGAATGGTACAGCAGGGCTGTAGGGGGCTTGGTGGGGCCAGGACCACTGAACAACTATACCCAGGGGATGAGGGGAAGCAGAAATGTGGCATCCAAGAGTGTGCTCAACCCTGGGCACTTGGACAAGGGCAGGGATGAGACCTCTGAGTGACAGAGTCCAGCCCCCACTGACAGGAGGCTCCACGGGAAGGAGGGAGAAGGTGCTGAGGAATGTTTCCAGGATGAGCCTGGGAGAAGTGTTCCAGGCATCAGCTTCCAGCCACAGCGTGAGGAGTCGTCCTCACAAATGGATGAGTCCACTGAATCCGTGGACATGGGAGTGAGAAATTGTTCCACAGAATGGATGAATCCACTGGCCAATGTGGGGTGGAGAGGTAGAGAAGACCACAAAGGAAGAGGGTCCACTGGGGACAGAATGGAGTGTTCCTACCCTTGTGTAGGCTGAACCGCTGAAGATGAGGGGGAGGCAACTGTCCCACAGACAGGATGGCACAGAAGGTGGGGTTCAGAGTGGAGCCCGCACCTAGGCAAGAGACCGTTGGGGAGCGGTGCTGGGAAGGGGGCGGGGAGCGGTGCTGTAACCACATTCACTTCAGAAGTTGAAGATTCCAAAGAAGAGAACAAGTGGGGAGAGGGGAAATGAGGAAGAGGGCTTGGCCCAGCTTCAGGCCCACTGGGCTGGTAGGTGTGGAGACGGTGGCGGGTAGGTGGGAAGGGAGCTCAGAGCTGGGCCTCGCCCACCCCTCCAGGCTTCTTCAGATAGTCACCACCACCCCTGCCATCAGTGGAGATTTCCCGGAAAACGGTGAGCATGGAGTGTCGGACTGTGTCGGCCAGAGCTGGGACGTCATCTGGTGTCAGCCCTTCTGTGGGCACTGGGGGCAGCACCCGTACCTGACATCGCCCTGGGAGGGGGGTGAGCACCATCACGGCCTGGGTACCGGGACTCTGCCCACAGGTGGAGCCTGGTTTCCGAGCTCTCCGGATACTTACTCCCCTCCTCAACCTTTCAGTTCTCTGCCGTGGACAGCTCCCCCTCAAGCTTACCAGCTGCCACCTGTTCTCTGAGGCCCTCCCACACAAAGCCTTCCCCAGCCCCAGTCCAGACACCTCAGCACCCTGCCAGCCCCACTGTCTGGGTTTACTGTTCACCGCCGAATGCTCTAACTGCACACACAGGCTTTATCTTTCCGGCTAGACAGTAATGGCCTCTCTTGGAGGGACCAAGTGTTACCCATCTAGCAGGGTATAGGGGGTGCTTAATAAATAATAAATACTTATTGGCTGATGTGGGGTCCCATTAGATGATCCTGTGGACATCTCAGTGCTGACGCTGACTGAAGCTCCTGCCCCACGGGGATGTCCCGCTAGCCTCTCCCACAGCCCTTCTGGCCGCCCCCCAACCCCAGATCTGCACGGAGCCCTCACCTGAAGTGAAGCGGCGCTCCTTCTTGCAGTAGAAGTCTTGATAGGAGGACATGACTATGGGAACGATGGGAACCTGAGGGAGAGGAAAAGCGATCAGCCTTCTGAGGCCCCGGGGACCAGCCTCTGCCAGGAGAGGAAGGGGTGGGGGGTGGGGCTTGAGGGTCAGCAGTAGACGGGAAGGAGTAATCACCTGGGCCTGCACTGCGAGGTGGAAGGCGCCACGTTTGAAGGGCAGCATGGAGCCATTGTGGTTTCTCGTGCCCTCGGGAAAAACCCAGACCCGCACCTGGGAAGGAAAGAGAGTCAAGGAAGACGCACATACAGCGGGATCAGAAAATGGCTGTGACGCTCCAATGGGACTTGTGAGGCCTGGTGGCCCTGCACGTCAGTTTGTTTACAACTGTTCTACTCCATAACCCCCGTTCCCCCCCGGTGACTCACATCCTGTGTGAGCAGGGTCTGGGCGACCTCAGACATGACGCTGATGGCATCCCCAGTGCGCTTCCGGTCAATGAAGATGACGCCCGCCAGCCAGCAGGCCAGCCCGGCAGAGCCGGCCCACAGCAGCTCGCGCTTGGCAATGGGCACACAGCGGCCTGGCAGCACCTCCATCATCCCTAGGGCAGAGGTGGGGGTGGGGTGAGGATACCTCACCCAGGTCATCACCCAGGGACTAGAGCTAAAGGAAGAGGCAGACCTGGGGGCGAGGGGTAGGGGAGCCCCAGAAAGTAAGAAAAGGTGACTAAGGGTATATGATCTTGCTTATGAGGGCAGCTCTACCCCAGGCAAAGAGGCCTGCAGAGGGAGCAAGGGGGCAACGCCCCAGATGAGGGAGGGTTGAGGACCTCTAGGGGGAGGAGATCCCAGGGGGGGACTGCAGGAGGATGGGCGTGGCTAGGGGAGGCTGCTCACCAAGCAGGTCGAGGGAGCTCTGGTGGTTGGAGACGACAACGTAGGGCTGTGAAGGAGGGAAGTGGTGCGCCCCTCGTACCTCCACTCGGATCCCGTACAGGTATTTGATGTGGAGCAGCATCAGACGCAAGATCCTGTGGAGGTTCCACATGGCAAGGGGTTCCTGTGGGACCTGCTGATGTCCACCTACAGGCCTCAGCCCCCCTCCCCCGGCCCCTGTCTTCCTGGGCATCTTTGCAGTCTTCTCCGCTTCCTTGTCCCTGGGCTCGCTCAGTGTCTCCTACACACTCAGTGCCCTCCCCAGCCACTGCCTGCTTCTGACCCTAAGGTTCCCTCATCACCCAAAACCCCTTGCCCCTCACTTCATGTTCTCGACGTTGCGTCCTCGCACGGCACACACAGGGATGGCGAGCACAGCCAGGAAGAGGATCCAGCCATTGTAGAAGGCCATCTTGAAGAAGTACTTGGCACTGGGGCTGCAGAACCACAGAGTGGGCAGCAGGAGGGAGAGCAGCAGCAGTAGAGTCCATACCCCTGGCCACAGCTCCATCCTGGTCACCTGCAGGGGACGGGGCGAAGGACAGTGGGCCTGGTTCCTGGACTGGGGGCGGGGAGGGCAAGGTGCAGAAGGGAGGGTTTGGGGGGGCTCTGGGGGCCAGGGCTCCCATTAAAACCTGTCCAGAAAGCCTCTCTCGGATGGGGGCGGTGGGGACGGGAGCTCAGGACTGCTCTCCCACCCCTCTCCCTAAAGGATCCAGATAACATTCAGACATGAGACACAAGGTACGGACATCCACAACTCACAGACACATGACAACAACAGGACATTAATAATAGCTAACGCTTGTAGCTGGTAAGGATCTTATAATGGTCTATCCCTCTGCTGTCCAATATGGTAGCCACCAGCCACATATGGCAACTGAGCACTTGAAATGTGGCCTAGTCTGCATTGAGGGGTGCTCAGAGATATAAAATACACATCAGATTTCAAAGACTTTGAATGAAAAACAGAATGTAAAGTATCCCATTAATAATCTTTTATATTGATTACATTGTGAAATTATAACCTTTTGGACATACTGGGTTCAATACACTAAAATTAATTTCACCCTGCTACTTTTACCTTTTTTATGTAGCTACCAGAAAGTTAAAAATTACATATGTGGCTTGCATTACAGTTCTGTTGAACAGGGCTGGTCTATATACTACGTTAAGTCCTTAAATACGAAACACACGATTTACGTTTTAAAGGAGACAGACCCAGAAAGGTTAACAAAACTTACTTGAGGTGATATGACTCCTAAGAGGCACTTCCTAGCTTAAAGCTAAGCAGCTTGTGCTCCTAACCACTTGGTTATGCTGCTGCCTGTACATATACACACAAGTGCACACACAGCACGCAGCAGATACAGTGGAAATGACAAAACACAGACATTCTCCAGGGGCTGACTGGCAAGAATAAAGGCTGTGTCACTAACGCAAACTCAGACACACACAGTCATACAAAGACTGACCTGTTCACACACATACGCAAATTTACAATCACACCCATGACCGATAAAGGATGGTAAATTCATACCCAGTAAAACCCCTCTCCACCCAGGCAGGCTCCCTGTTCCCAGATAAACCCATGCACATACCTCTATCTATTAATCCTGCCTCCACAAACAGGCAAACAAATCCCACCACCCACTTCCCTCCCTCCCAGCAACACTGCAGGCAATGTGGTCAGACATGCAGTGTGTAAGGCGTCACCAAGCGAAAAAAGGAGGGCAGAGAGTAAAAGGGTCATTACACCACCTGCCCTGGGAGAGGAAAGAGCTCAGGAGGAAGAGGCACAGGCATGCGGAATCTGCTCTTCAGGCTCTTCCTCCTTCCTCCACTCTGCCCCACGGTTTGGGGCCCGGTCACAGTTCACACAAATGGTTTTCAGGCAAATATCTGTCACTTGTATCAAGGCCAAAGGCACGCCCTTCCAATGACAGAAGGGCTGTGGTCCAAGGTAAGTCCATTGCCAAGGGTGAATGTAACAGGTGGTAGAGGAAATGGGACTCTGCCAGCTCTAGGACAATAGGCTTTTTGAGTTGCTTCATCCTACTGCCCCCGCGAGGTGGAACAAGCGCGTCTCCCCTGGACTATCTGCAACAGGCTCCTAACTCTTCCCCTTCAATCCATCTTCCACATGGCAACCACAGATGTTTCTGTGACACAAACTTGAGCATCCCTCTTGCCCAAAGGCCCTTCTTGACCAGTTAACTTCTGCCTACGCCTTTGGCCACATCCCTGCAAACGCCTTTTCGCTCTAGTCAAACTGATTTACTTCAGTTCCTCAGACACACCATTATCTTTCACGCTTCTGTGCCATGAACATGCTGTTCTCTTTGGCTGCAATGTTCTTCACTTGCCTTATACAGCTCAGTGTCACTTTTTGGAGGTCTTCTGGAACCCCTCCAGGCCTGTGTTTTCATTACACTTTTACCTTGATCACTGATTCTCCAAGTGCAGAAAAATAAATTCTTGGACCTCACCCCAGATTATTGAATCAGAACTTTAGGCCGTTGGGCCCATGAACCTGTATACTATTTTAAACAAGCCATCCAGGTGAGTCTGATGTGCACATAAGTTTGAGAACCACCCATCTTGACACTAGACAGGGTGTAACCACTTGAGGTTATCTTTGTTCCCCTCCCTAACGTGTAAGCAGCTTGAGGACAGAGATTGTCTTATTCCCAATGCCCAGGACAGAAGGAAGCAGAGAAGATGCTCAATAAACATTTGCTGAACAGATTATAAGGCTGTGTACATACCCACATAGCCATAATTAACAAGACAACAGTTCTGAACACCAATCAGATAGCTACCCTCTCGAGGACTATTAACTGTGAAAACAAAAGCCACCAAGAAAGCAATGAACACACCAGGCCTAACAGTAACCTACTCTGGATATACATACACAATACAGGGTCACGGTGAAGGCAGAGTGACATCAATCTAGACAAGATGGCACATACAATCTTGCACACACGAGAAACATACAGAAAGGGGATTAACATGCCACAGGGGAAGGATGCCGCTGTCATCAAATACATGCCAACAGTGCAAAGAGCGGGGGACAGATAATGTACATGGCAGAGCTGACACCGTGCTATGCATTGAGCTCCATGGACACAGACTGTTCACAGGCACCGGGTGTAACGTGTATGAAGAGACACAGGCCAGCGGGGTCAGCAAGGTAAGGCATATGGGGATGGTTCTTTAGGGACATGGAGGCCCAGTTACCTTTTTCTCTAATCTGTGACATTAAGTGACTCTCTCCAGAGCAGGGATGTCCGAGGATTTATAACCATAATGGAGTGCCAAGTGAGTTAATGAGCATACAGCTCACAAAATATATTGGCAATAAAATTATAAAATAAACAGTATATGTAACCAGAAGCACACAAGCTGTGGACGTGTCACATCAGCACATCATGCGAAGGGGCACACATGTGTGCGGTGTGAACTGGGATTGGGAAAACACATGCAATAAACAGGCCAATCCGATCACAACATGAGTGTGCGCTAGTCGCTAAGCCACGAGATCCCACACACGAAGATGACTGCATATGGTGGGACTATGCACGTAACCTGTGAGCCCAAACAAAATAAGGT
Source organism: Mesoplodon densirostris (assembly GCF_025265405.1). Classification (NCBI taxonomy): domain Eukaryota; kingdom Metazoa; phylum Chordata; class Mammalia; order Artiodactyla; family Ziphiidae; genus Mesoplodon; species Mesoplodon densirostris. The sequence goes on from NC_082670.1 coordinate 24,432,559, forward strand.
ATGACCTCTACATGCTAAAGTAAACATGCAAAGTAAACATAAGATGTGCAAGAAACATGAAACCACGTAACAGATGCAACAGATGAGAACACACACATGTGAACACATCAAGACTGGACATGAGACACGGACATAAGATATGAGAACAGGCAATTCTGATGGAAGATAACACATCATTTCTCCACAACCCATGGAGAGCACAGGACAAACTGGCCGCACACGAGCCATTAAACACATCAAAGGCACACCCACTCAATGTAGAAAACATGGCCCCCCACAAGGCATCTGTATGTCAGTAAGGGTCGAACACAGCATGGAAGGCCACTGAGAAACAAGAGGTCCTGTGCCTTGAGAGAAACAGGTGTCTCAGGGCATCCCTAGGAAGCAAACTCTGCTGGGGAAAGGAGGGCACTAAACTGCCTTCTGCCTGCCACTACCCCCCCAAGGGTCACGTGGGGCCAAAGGGCAAGAAAAGGAACTGGGGAAGGTGTTGGGGCTTTCCTCTCCAAGATTCCCTGTCCACACCCCCATCTCAAGTTCACAGGGTCTCTCTCCATCTCTCCTCCCTCACGTCTCTTCCATCCTTCCTCCCTCTCAGGCCCCCTCTCCCTTCCCCAGCAACCCTCTCCCAAGTCGGCCCGTATCCTTTTCCCACCAAGCCTCTCCACAGCCCACCCTCCCAGACCCAATCTTTCCCCCTCCCCTCCTCCACATCCCTTTTAGCCCCCTCCTCCCTCCTCCTCCCATCCCTTTCCTGCCCCCACCTCAGTGGGGTGGGGGGCCTGGGGGGCTGGCCCCCTCCCCAGCCAGGCTGCGGCAGCGGTGGTGGCGGGTGGCTGTGTCTCTGCCTCAGTCGGGGTGTCGGTGCCAAGGGGGCGACAGGATTTGGGGGTGTCCTAGCCCCGGCCGATGGAGGGGAGGTGAGAGTGGGAGGCTGGGCCCATAGCGGTAGGAATGGTGGGGGGTTGTCCCCCCAGCTCCCTCCCTCCCTCCCTCTCTTTCTGCTGTCTCTCTGAGGGCTGGGGCTGCTGCTGCCGCTATCCCCCGCCACCCCTCCCCACGCCCGCTGGTTTCCGGGGCTGGCCAGGAAGTAGGGGGCGGTGATGGGCGCCCTGTTTTGCCAATCGCCTCCCGGGGACCCAGGCATCTCCTCCCCACATCTTTCAGTCTCCTCTTGCTAGCTCCACCCCACGAGAGCTCAGCTGGACTCCGTCTCGGTGTCTCTGGCCTTTTCTGGCTCCAGCTGCATCTTCTTTTCTCCAACTTCCTTTCAGCACACATGGCTTGCGTGTCCCTTGGTGCTGTATTCCTTCCTTGGCCCGTTCCTTCTCATTCTCCATCAGCTCTCCTCTTATTGTCAACTTGTTTCTTTTCTTCTTAACTCCCACATCTGCTGCTTATTCCCTCCAACTCCAACCCTTTTCCATCTCCCTCTTCCTGTTCCCCCATTCAAGTCCAAATATGTATCAAGCACCTACTATATGCCAAGCTCTGAGTTCTTCACCTCTCTTCTTCTTCTCGCCAGGACTCCATCTCACCCCACCTCACCCTCCAGCCCTCTTGTCTGGTTTCTGCCCTTTGTCCCTGCCACTATCTCCCAGCAGTCCAGCTCCCTCCTCCACTGACCTCCTCCCACCCCCCACCCCTTCCTGGTCTTTGGAGAGACGGGACACTCTCAGGCCCTCTCCCTGCCCGTTTCCTTCTGTGATGTACTTTAACCTCAGTACCTTTTCTTTTCTAGTTTCTTCCTTCTTATCAGTCTCCTTACTCACCCAAGCTGAGACTACCCCTCTCCTCAACATAGAAAAAATGTACTCTTCTTCCAGTGGAAACTGGGCATTAGGGTTGCTTTCTTGAAAAAAATAAGTGAGGAAGAATGCTGATTCCTCTGGGATAAGCATGCCTCCTTAATTCTGTAGTATGTACCTAGCTCTCCCTCCAGCCCCTGCTGCCCTCTCCCCCATACTCCCATCATCCCCTTATCAGGATCATTCCATCACTCCTCCCTTCTTGGTCTCCACTTCTGCCTCTCAATAGGGTTTCCCCCTAAACCTCTATACGCTTCCCGAACACTAACCTCCCCTGCCGTAGGCAGCTCCTAACTTCTCACCGTTCCTCCCTGAGTCACGTGGGACCTTTTATCGGGATGTTGTTGAAGAACCCTCAGCTTGTGTCTGGCCACCAGCCCCACTGGACACCTTTGTCCAGAAAGAGTTTACACGCCCTGAGGAACAAGATGTAAAGAACACTGGTAATGGGAGGACTGTTACCTAGTTCTGCTCCTTGAGCCACAGTGAGGGCCACTGACTGTAGAAAAGGCCCAAACTCGTACGAAAGGCCCAAACTCTGAAGCAGCTTGCCCAAGTCCCAGGGGTCCAGCCCAGGAGGAAGACCCCCGTTCTGCGGGGCACAGTACAAGAAGGAAGGGGCGGGCCTAACCCCTTTCCGCCGCGGGTCGCCTAGAAGGGGGTGGGTCTTGCCTCTTCACCCACTCACAAAGGGGTGGAGCTAGACCTTTTCTGCTCTTAAGCTTTAAAACGGTGTCTAGGGCAACTCTCTTCTACTCTGTGTCACATTAAAAAGGGGATGGGCCTTTACTTCATTTCTGCTTTGTAAATCACCCAAAGAGGGGCGGGCTGAGTCGTCCAGCCGAGGGAGATGGGTTAACACCAGCGCCGCAGATCGATGTTCGCACCATCCAAACGTCGGGCTAATCCCAGTTCTGCTCCCTTCTTCACTAAGAGGGAGGAGCGGACCCAAGTTCTGCTCTTTACGTCACCGAAGGAGGCCGGAGCCATTTTGAACCCTGCGACCCTAGCATTTGTCCTCTTTTCCGAGCTCTTCGCCGTCTTTTCCGACCTCGGCCAATCAGGGGCGAAAAAAACGGCCCAATCAGTCGAGAGACACCGCAGTCGGAGGACCCGGATGAGGCCGAGACAAGGCTTTTGAACACCAAATCCCGCCAATTGTAGAGCAGTCACCATGGCGACAATATAGCGGTGAAGGGGTGGGACCAGAGAAAGCGCAACTCTCATAGGATTGGCCCACCCCTGCCCTCCGCCTACTGCGCACGCGCGCTTCACCTGGCCTCCATTTTCCGTCGAGTTCTAGCCAATTAGTTGCTTAGGAGCTATACGCTCCAAAGTCCAAAGGAATCCGGACGTTCTCTGAAAGAGGAAGTAAAGGAAAGGCTGGGGCTTGTAGTGGGCGAGGTCTAAATAGTCTTGAGCCAATTGCTTCTGGCCTTTGGTTATGACTGGCAACTACTCAGACGAATAAAGCCCTCCCTGGCCGGGGCGACAGGACGTATGGAATATCTACCAATCCCATGGCACTGCAAACTGACTATGACTGTATTAGCCAATAGTCATTATGCAAGGGCGGGACCGCGTAAACCTCTTTCCTCCCCCGCCCTTTGGGCCAGTCCTTTCTTTCGATTCTGTATGATTGGCAGGCACTGAGACCAATAGTGATTAGAAAACCTTGAAGCCTGCCAAAAGATCGTGGGCAGGAGGCGGTTTCTCGTTTGTTGCGGCGTCTGTATGTGTGTTTCGGGGGATTAAGGGGCACGCGGGGGGCAAAGTACCGGCCATGGCAGCAGCGGAGGAGGAGGACGGGGGCCCCGAAGGGCCAAATCGCGAGCGGGGCGGGGCGGGCGCGACCTTCGAATGTAATATATGTCTGGAGACTGCTCGGGAAGCTGTGGTCAGTGTGTGTGGCCACCTGTACTGGTGAGAATCTGAGAGGGGTGCGAAAAGGAGTGGGGCTCTGATTTATACTGGGGAGGCTGGGGGCGGGGGGACCATACAGTCATACAAATAATCAGAGGGCACATTCTCATAGGTGAGGCGTGAGGGGGGTTCTTACGTGTTTTGGGGTATGTGTGGGCGAGAGGGTCACGTCTGTACAGAGGAGAACTGTGGAAAGGAAAGTCAGCAACTAGGAGCCAACCTAGTTGTGTTAAGAGGTGCGTAAAGAGGAAGTGGGGGGCAGGGGGTGGGCACTGCACATCTGTGCAGGCGAGACGCGAGCCACCTTACCCCAGGGAAGGGAGGGGTCTTAGCTGTACAGGTGGGATCGGATTAGACTCAAAGGTTAGGGGAGGCACGCATCAGTTGAGTAGGGGGAGATCTAGGGAAGGTGGGATCACATGCAGGTGAGATATGGCAAGGGGTGGTATGAGAAACTTGGGGACAAGGGCACTGTGGAGGGGCAGCCCCCAAAGGTTAAGGAGTTGTGGAAATAGGGACTTTGTTGGGCATAGGAAAGAGGAAAAGGAGTAGCGGGAGAAGGTGCTGGTAAAGGGGGTTTGGTCTGGGAGTGATGGGGCAAGGATAGTGCTGGGGCTGAAAGAGGAGACCTGGAAATGGGTGGTTGAACAGAACTGGAAATTAAGTTGAAAGGCAGAGAAGGGAGGGGTGAGGATTTGTGTGTGTGTGTTTGCTGGGGGAGAGGAGAGAGGAGAGGGTTGAGCATGTGAGGATGGATGTAGCTTTAGGTGTTGGAAGATCAGAGAAGCAGCAAGGCCAAGTTGGCTAGTATGGTAGGGGTTGTGGAAAATATGAAAAGAAACAGCAGGTAACACCTGGTAAGAGGGGGAAAGATGGGACTCTGAGGTTGGGTCTGTGTCTCTCTTTTGTGTAACTGGTTTGACCTTTCTCGTTCCCCTTCCAGTTGGCCCTGTCTCCATCAGGTGCGTACGCAGAGGAGATGAAGAGGGAGATGGGGAGGTCTGAGGAGCTGGAAGACCCTTCTGTGTACTGGAAACCACTACATTTTTTTCCCCCAGTGGCTGGAGGCACGGCCAGAGCGCCAAGAGTGCCCAGTGTGTAAAGCTGGGATCAGCAGAGAAAAGGTTGTCCCCCTTTACGGGCGAGGGAGCCAGAAGCCCCGGGATCCCAGGTGAGAGAGGGGAGGTGATGCTGAGGGAAGGTGGAAGGTTCTGCTTGGGGAGTGGGGTCTGGAAGATGAGCGGCTATTTCCTGCCGATAGTCCCTCTCCTCTTCCTCAGATTGAAAACCCCACCCCGCCCCCAGGGCCAGCGACCCGCTCCAGAGAGCAGAGGGGTGAGTCTTGTCTGATTGTACTCCTTCCTTGCCAAAGACTTGCCCCGTTCCCCACTGACTTTCTTCGTCTCCCTAGGGATTCCAGCCATTTGGCGATACTGGGGGCTTTCACTTCTCATTTGGTGTTGGCGCTTTTCCCTTTGGCTTTTTCACCACCGTCTTCAATACCCACGAGCCATTCCGTCGGGGTACAGGTAAGAGCCTTCCCTCAGCTACTACCAGCGAGCCCTCTGAATCCCCTCAGCCCCGCTTCCAGCCTACGAGTGGATACTTCTTCCACAGCTTTCTTCTCTTCCACAGGTGTGGATCTGGGACAGGGTCACCCGGCCTCTAGCTGGCAGGACTCCCTCTTCCTGTTTCTCGCCGTCTTCTTCTTTTTCTGGCTGCTCAGTATTTGAGCTGTGTCTCCTTCCTGCCCACCTCCAGCCAGAGGAAAATCAGTATTGGGGGTCCCTGCTGACCCTTCCTTACTCCCGGACCCTCCCCTGTAAGCCCTCCATTTTTGTTGGCTAAGGGCAACCCTGGCCACTTTCCAGGAGGGTGTGGGGAGGAGGAGTGACACCTGTGCGTGGAACGGGAGAACCTTTGCTCTGAACTGCTCGCTCAGTGGCATCGTAACTCTGGGAGAGGAGGACGGACTGAAGACAAGGTCTGTCTCCCCTCTCTCCTGATCCTTTGCTTTCCCCCACATTTCTTGATTTGATGTTGAAAGGTGGGCAAGGCCCCTCTGACTCTCCCCCATATTCCCCTTGTTGATTTAATTTAATTTTTCTCTCCCCGCTGTCTAATGTGTGTCCTGACTCTTAAGTGCTTCCTTCCCCTCACTACCTCCTTTATTACAAATTCAATAAACAAGGTGAGATGTATTCATGGGAACTCTGCCCACCTTTGTCCATCCCTCCTTCCTTCCAAGACAGGAGCATTTCTCTCCAACTTCAGTAGATGTCGGTGTGGTGTGGCGAAGCATGGGGGTGAGACCCTCTCCTTCAGGGCTCTCAAGGGTGCAGGGGCTGAGGGCATCACACATACACAAGAGCAACTGTGTCAGGTGTTTACTCATCACTGTTTGTGAGAGGCTCTGGTTGTGGAAGAAAGTTTGGGGAGGTGGGGTAGAGATTATACAGTGGAGAACTGGTCTGGGGCCAGAAAAGAGGGTGGGGGAAAAAAAGGGAGCTGACGGATGGGGTCCGGCTGTGGGCTTCTCAAGGCCGTCCAGCACTGCTTTCTGCCGCCTCGGGCCCTTCGGGCTGATTCAGCTCTGTGCGCTCCTCCTCTTCCTCCTCCTGGTTTTCTGAGGCCTTCCTGGGGAGGAGGATTGGGGAGAATTCTGCACATGGTTCCCAGCACTCCGTCATTTCTCCCCCCACACCCCTCTTTGCTGCCTGGAAGCCCTTAGTCTGAGGTGTCTGGCTTCCTCCACTCACCTCTCCTCTCCTCTGCGTTGCCGCCTTTGCCACATGATGACCCCAATGAGCAGGACGGCTGTCCCCAGGCCTCCCAGGATCCCCAGGACCAGGGCTAGAGTTCCCAGCTCTGGCCCTTCCACAGAGCCTGTAGGGAGACAGGGAGAATTGAGGGCACAGCCCTCACAGTTCCTTTCTTGTTGACCATCCCCTCAGTCATGCTGAGGTCTGCCTGCTTCTCTCTGAGTTTATCCAACCCCTCACCTGCAGTTGGCCCCTCCTCGCCTGTTTCTGGAAAACAAAGTCAGAAGGGAAGGCTTCAGTTTGGGAGAAGGCTAGTGGGAGCCCCGGCGGAGCCTTTCCCTTTCTTCAGTTTAGAGGGGAGAGGGGACAGGCTGGGCTGCTCTCTTGGGTTGTGTGGGGCAGAGAAGGCCTGGGTGTGGCTGCACTGAGGGAAGCGTGGGGTGGCTCTCGGGGACAGTGTTAGCATAGGGTAGGGAATTGGAGCCTGCACTGTCCCTCAGCCGCCCCCAGGGTCCCTGGGATTTGGAGAGAGGTCTCCTCACCGATGATGCTGACGCTGACAGCATGGCTCTCCTGGGGCCCATGGCTGGGATGGGTGGCCACACAACTGTAGGTTCCCTGGTCCTCAGGCCCTACGTCAGGGAGGAGCAGCACGGAGCTGGGGGGAAGGGGCAGGGGCATGCCCTGGTGGGGAAAAGGGGACAGGAGACTATTTTTTTTTTTTTTTTGCCGTACGCGGGCCTCTCACCACTGTGGCCTCTCCCGTTGCGGAGCACAGGCTCCGGACGCGCAGGCTCAACGGCCGTGGCTCACGGGCCCAGCCTCTCCGCGGCATGTGGGATCCTCCCGGACCGGGGCACGAACCCGTGTCCCCTGCATCGGCAGGCGGACTCTCAACCACTGCGCCACCAGGGAAGCCCCAACAGGAGACGACTAAACCCCTGCCAACACATCCCATGCTGCTGTCTTTGCCTCCACATCATCAGATACCCTTGTACCGCCTCGCCTGCCTCACTCTCCACGAACCCCCTGCCCTCCTAGTTGCCAATGACGTATCTCGCTACCTGCCAGCCCCCTCTCCAGGTCACTCACATCCTTGATCCAGTGGATTTGAGGAGGGGGCTGGGCAGGGGCTTCACAGGTCAAGGTCACGGTACCACCAGGAGCTACTGCTCCACCTTCTGGCTCCACCACCAGCAGGACTTCCTCCAGTGGCACGGGCTCTGGGGGTGGGGAGGGGCATGAGGTTGAGAGTTACACCTGTCTATGGTCCCAGTGGCCACGGGCTTAACCCTCTCCTTCCTGAGGGTCATACCTTCCGACAGGTGCTCACCCAAGTTGGGGCCCTCCCCAGTTCTGCACTCACCCCAGACCCTGAGCTGGATGGGGGCCGTGTGCAGGGCTCGGCGCCGGGGAAGACCAGGGCTGAAGCTACAGGAGAAGGTGGGGTGGGGAGCTCCTCCCCGGGCTGGGGTCACCATCAGCTCCGAACGGAGTGTGAAAAGCCCTGTCTCAGGGTGTCTCTTGGTCTCTTCCTTCACAGACACTCCTATGGTGGGGGGAGGACAAAGCAAGACATTCCAGGGTGGGTATGGGAGAGCGATCAGAAAGAAGGCAGCTAGGAGGGAAGACGCTGGGACTCACCTTTGCCATCAGGTATCAGGGTTTTCCCATCCAAGTGCCAGCTAAGAGTCCCTGCAGGGTAGCCCCCCTTGGACACACATGTTCCCACCTAGGGAAAAAGTGACCTCATCATCTTTGAAAATAAGAGAATCCATACACATACACACAGCTACGCTCCCCTCCCATTCTCAGGACCCCTTTCCACATGTCGCCTTTTCTTCTACCTTATCGGGGACACCAGCCATGAGTTCAGAGGCAGGATCAACAATTTCTGGCTTCCCAGGAATCTCTGAAGGAGGGAAAATTCCAATCAGAGGCTGCAGCTTTGAAGATACACCCCGGCTGTGGGAACGGGGGCAGCTGAAGTCAAGTTCTCACATGCCAGGGCCCAGGAGTCAAGGGCTGGGGTAGAAGGCTTTTCCTTAGATGAGAGGTGGGCTGTGAACAAGGCCCTGGAACCCTTACGATAGACTCGGACTCGGTAGTTGGACTTGGTCTCCTTTCCATTACGGCTCATTGCCCGGCACCGGAAAGTCCCCTCATCCTGGATCCCAACAGCCGGCAGGAGGAGGGAGCCGTTGGGGAGGACACGAGCCACGCTATCCCAGGGGCCTCCCTCGGGAGATAGGACCTTCCAAGCTTCTGTCCGGCCTGTGTTCTGGGGACAGAGGAGAGGGGCCTCAACAGTGCAAGCCGTTTGGGAAAGGGCTGATGAGGTAGGGAGGAAGGGAGGTGAGGAGGAGGGGATGCGAAGCGTCATTGGTCTCTCCGGAAGTGGGGAGACAGGAGCCCCACTTACCAGTTTCCATTCCAGCTGCTGGGGTGGTTTCTTGGGGGCCCCCTTACAGTTCAGCACCAGTGGCTTCCCGATCCTGGCTGTGATGTTTTGATCCCCTACTGCTGCCCCTGGGGGACAGCACAATGGAGGGGCAGGAAGGGAGATGGGAGCTAAGAAACCTAGAGCAGGGCGGATGAGGGGATTGAAAAGGAGTACCCAGGCTCCTGGAAAGTTGGGGGGAGTTTCGGGGACAGGGCAGAGTGCTTTCTGCGGGGAGGATTGGTGTGGGGGGGGCAGGGCTCACCCCACAGACTGAGGACCAGCACCCAGGCTCCAGCTGCTGCCCCTGCTGCCATCCTGCTTCCTTCCCAGGCTCCTGGCTCTGTCTGCCCCTTGCTGCTGTGGCCACCACCCTAGGTGGGGCTTGTACCCTCTCCCCTGCCCCCATCTCCCCCGTCTTGTCCCGTCACAGGGAATGCTAGGAATTCATGCCTCTCTCGGACAAGAGTCCTTCAGGTACTGGGAGCAACAGCTGTCACCCCACCCCTGGGCACTGCCAGCCTCTGGGTACAGCCACATCCATGGGGGTGGGGAGTGCATCTCCTAGGGTCTCTCATCCCCTCAGGACCCCCAACCTATGGCACCAGACCACCCAGGGCTACTGGACGACTAAGCGAGGTTGCCAGGCAACAGGGTTCAGGTCTGGCTGTTTCCCATGGAGAGGAGGCAGGGGTGAAACCTGGGGCCTGGGTGGTGAGGGCAAGGCCGGGGAACTCGGCGGTGGGTGGGGGGAACCCGTTTGGGGCTTTATGAGAGAAAAAAAGTTCTCATGTTTTTGAAAAGAATTCTCAACTAAACCCAGGGAAAAAAGAAATTTCTTTATTTAAAACTGCGTTTTTTGTTTTTTGTTTTTTTCTGTGAAACTACAAGTTTACAAGTGAGGAGAGAACTGCCCCCGGCCCATGCCTCCCGCCCCCACCCATCACACTCCCAACCTGCCCCCCCCAGTCCTGCCTGGATCTTTGACGGGAGGGGTTCCCTACTGACAGTCTTGTGAAATCCTGAGGATATTTGAGGGGTTCAGATAGTAGGGTTCAGGGCCGAGGGTGGGACAGTGGTGATTTTACCTTCCCTCATACCTGGCTTTTTGCAGCCTCCCTCCTCTCTCTCCCCACCCTCTCGATTTTGGACTGAGAACAAAAAAAAAAAAAGATACCTCGTTTCTGGGGGAACTGAGGGAGATACATACACAAACACCCCAACCCATATTTAACATATTTGGCAATAACCCCCCTCCCCATTCTTCCCCCTCCAATCTGCAAATAGTGGTTTAGAAGAAAGATTTTAGATGTGTCACTCACAGGGGAAGGTGACATTTGCTCAAAATTACCGAGTCTGGCCCTGCCCAAGGGTGGTGGGGAACAGGCTGGCAGAGCAAGCCCTGACTGCTTCCACACCAAACGCAGCAGAAAGCTGCCTGCACGAGCAAAGAACACCTCAGTGACCTTGGAAGCAAAGGAGGACACCTAAGTGATTTCAGGGGGGCAGGCTTGGTGCTCTGCTAAATGTACTTCCTGATGAACAGGAGTGGAGGCAGGCAGGCCTCTTCACCAGTTCTATTTGTTCCCCTTTCTCTTATCATGACCCCTTTGGCTATCACCCCTAATGTGGGAAAGCAAGAAATGAAAAAAAAAAAATCAACATATTTATCAAAACATCTACTTCCCCAAACTAAATTAAAAATTAAGAACCACCACCACCACCAAAAATCCCCGAAATAAAAATTAAAAAAAATACAGATGGATCCCAGGGTTTTTTCTTTCCTTAAAAAAAAAGTTCAACCCCAAAGCCCAGTCAACAATTCCCTAAAGTAGCAGAAACTCCCTCCGAGGTAGATATCTGAGTCAGACACTCCCGTCCACCGAGCGATTCTATTGGTTTAAGATGAGCTGCGTATGAGGTAATAAAGCCGTCTGGAGGGGCAGGGGGTGGGGAGGCACAGGGGGTGTGGCCCATGTCCTCTGTCCAGAAGTCATGTCCCCATTTTTGGCATCTCTGGCTGGGCAGGGCTGGCATCTCCACAGATCCCAGAGCAGATAAGTGGGGTGAGGGAAGGAGAGTGCGGGAGCCCAGAGAGAGAGAGAGAGAGAGAAACAGAATAGCTGTACGTGTGTGTATGAGAGAGGAGGAGAGGAAAAATCTGAAAAATAGGATTCTGGGTGCGTGTGTTTCTATGTGAGAGCAAAAGGGGGAGAAAAAAAGAAGGAAAAAGGGAAAAAAGGGGGAGACAGACCCCACTCTCCCCTTAAGGGGCCCCATCTTCCCTGCCAAGTAGTCAGCACCCCCAGCACTGAGAGAGTCTGGCCAGGGAGGGGATGACCCCCGTTTGCCCTTCTCTATCTTGTGCTTCTCCTTTGTCTGGGTTTTGTCCTCTGGATGCCTGCGTCCTCTTCAAGAGGTGCCCTGTGAGCCCCTACCCCTGTGGCCCTGAGGGGCGAGATCAGTTGGAAGTGTCAGAATGAACGCTCCCTGGTCCCTCTGTTGGGGATGTCACTGAGGACGGGGTCACAGCCTCCTGCCAGCCACCGTTTGCCTGGAAAAAGAGGCAGACAGTTGGGGTAAGGCTTTAGGAAACCCAGCACAGGGGACAGTGCTGCCAGGGAAAAGGCCCTCCCATCCTGGTGAGAGGTGGAGAGAGGGGCTTCAGGTACTCACCCTCATTTCCCGAGGGCTATACATCTGGCCTCCCCCGAGGTTATCCCCGTAGCCCCCTGGACCCATCGAGTGTCGGAGTGATTCCACCTGCAGGCAACAAAGGAGGACAGGACACAGTGAGAAGCCTCAAAAGACAAAAAGTCTCATATCCTCAAGTAGGGAAACTGAGTTTGGGAAAGCCCTACTCAAGGCGAGATGGACCACCTGACCTGGGAGGCAGAGTAGGAATCTCCGTTGAGCCCGGGCATCCCCAGAAACATGTCACCGGATCCTGAGAGACTGAAAGAGCCGCCAGAGCCTTGGGGGAGCAGAGGGGGAATTAGGGAGGAGTGGAACAGAGCCTGTGATGGCAGACGGGAGACTCATCACAGCTCTCAGTTTTCAAAAAGCCCCCTGAACTAGCTCTCTGGGGGTGGGCCACCATACGCAAATTCTCCACCACACAACACTGCAACACTCGGAAGGAGCAGGCCGTTCCTGAGCCTCCCCTGGCCACTTGCTGGAAGAAAGGCAGAAGTAGCTTCACTAGAGTGGCCTCTGTCCCCGATATCCCCACCCCATCTCAGCTTGGTCCCTCTCACCCCAGAAGGCCCCCTCTCTGCTATGATCCTGCCTAGATAGGAAGTTGGAACAAAAGCAGGAAGCGTGCAGAACAGCCAGCCAGGGTGGCAGCGGGATCCACCTGCAGAGGAAGGGGGCGTCGGGGAGCTGGTGCGGCTGTGGCCTCCTCCTTGGGTGACTGACACAGCGGTCTTGACGGCATAGATGTTTGCCTCCTCTTGGAACTTTCCAATATTTTTCTTATAGCGAATCCGCTTGTTGCCAAACCAGTTGGAGACCTGTGGGGTGTGGGGCAGAAAGGAGGGTCAGGTGGGATCCTGTCCCTCTGTAAGCACCTTAGTCAACAGGATTGGAGAGCGCTGTGCCCCCAAAGCCCCTCCCCACGCCTCCCCAGGACCTGAGAGACAGTGATCCCGCACTTCTTGGCGAGCTCCTCCTTAGCCTCCTCACTAGGGTATGGGTTACTCAGGTGGGAGTAGAAATACTCATTCAGGACCTCAGTGGCCTGTTTGCTGAAGTTACGGCGTTTTCGTCTACAGAGGAGAGAAGGGGTGGTGAGGAGGATGCTGGTGTCCTGGCAGGGCCACCACGTTGATGAACTCCAGAGAGCACCACTGTCACGGAGTATATAGTGCTGTGCTGTGCAACCTGGTGGCCCAGAGGCTTGGAGAAGAACGTGAAGGGGCTGGGGGCTGGCCTGAGGCCCTGGGCCCCACCTGGCATCCAGGAAGCGGGAACGCAGGATCATGACGGCCTCGCAGGTGCTCTGCTTGAGCTGCATCTGGATGGCGCTGAACTTCCGGTGGATGATGCTCACCATACGCTCCATCTCCTTGGGCGCCACCGGCCGCGTGCGGCTCTGTTCCCTCAGCAGGTTCATGACGTGGGTTGTGAACTCGTTACACGCCTGCAGTGGAGGCCCGTGGCCTGGTGAGGAGGAGCCCCTCGGCCCTGGGATTCCCCCTAAGGGCCTCTCCCTCCACCCACTCCAGCTTCCTCTCCTCACCTGCTCATACTTCTCCAGCTCTGAGTGGTAAATGTGGCGGATCTGGGCAAGTTTGCTGCGATAGTCCGAGTGTTCGATGGAGTTGTCAGGGGACACGCCGCCTCCAGAGGCTGCGGCGGCCGCAGCTGCTGCCGCTGAGCCACCCCCTTTCTCAGGCCCAGCCACACCCTCTGCCAGAAGCATGTTGTCCAAGCGCATCAGCTGTGGGTCCACAGGCTCCTCCTCTTGGGAGCTTCGAATGCTGAGGCCTAGCGTGCAGGCGAGTGGACTTAGGGACTCAGGGACCCCACACCCAGCTCTCAGCCCTCCTGGTGCCTCCTGGAGACCCAAGTCTCCAGGCCTGGGTTCCCTCCCAGGCCCCCCTTAGCAATCTTTCTGACTCACACTTTCCTCAGGGCCCCAAGTTGTCAAACTTGTAGCTCCAGTTCTATAGTGAACAGGGTTCTGTCCCCAGAGTTGAGGAACCAGAAGGGGGGACCCACGTACCAGTTTTCTCCTTGATTTCACACAGGACGCTAAAGAGAGCAGGCTTCATTCGGTGGCAGTTTAGGGCGTGTTTCCTTGGGAGGAATGGGAGAGAAAAGTTGAGAGGCTACAGAAATGGGGGAGTGGGAAAGACAACCACAAAACAACACACCCATGAGGGTAAGAGAGGGGAGCCTGGGAATAAGGGAGGTGGTGGGTAAATCTGTGGCGGGAGAAAGCAGGATTGGAGGCCGAATGGAGTTGGGGGGTTCTTGGGAAGAGCTCAGCTCCCAGAGTGTGGAGACGTGGGGAAGCTGCTTGGCTTTGGCTGGACGGGTGCAGCAGGCTAAAGGCACCATGGCTGGGTGGAGGTTGTGGGAGATGGTCTAGAAGGGTACAGAGGGGATTTGGGGAATGGCTGCAGAAATGAGAGTGACTAGGTAAATTTCAGCGGAAGACAGAAGGAGGCTAGGGAGAAGAGTCAGAGTCTGAGGTGATAGAGGGGGCTAGGGGTGCTGAGCTGAAGTGGGGGTTCAGTATAGAGGTGTGTGAAGGGTCCTGGGACTGAGCAGGCTGGGAGGCTCTGATGCTCCTAGTGTCAGCTGAGCAGGGTCAAAGGGTGAGTGAGGACCCTTGGAGGCTGGGCCATGCATGGAGAGAAAGGGTCGCAGCCCTGGGAAGGGGTGTGGTGTGGAGGCCCCTAGGATGACGGTGGGCTGGAGAGTTAGGGGAGAAGACAGCATAGCTGTTTCTTAGTCTGGGAGCCAGAAGAGGGCTCTGGAGGTGGAAAGATGTTTCAGGGGAGAGTGTGTGTGTGTGTGTGTGTGGGGGTGTCAGTGAGAGACCGGGGTGGGGGGGGAGTGAGACCACCTAGTGTTCCCCTTTTTGAAGGTTTCAGGGACTGGGGGTGAAAGAAGGTTTGAGAGGGATCACTTATCTTGGGGCTCCTGGGAGTAAGGGGAGGAGAGAAGAGCTGTAGTATCCTGGGGAGGGTCCTGGAGTTGGGGGGCTCCCAGAAGATTCAGAGCTTGTGAATGGGGCTTCTGCTGGGTCTGTGTGGGGACCGGGTTGGGGGCACTCACTTGGCCTGGGCCTCGTCCAGGCTCTGGTCGGTGATGGTCATTATCTGCTGCAGAATGTCCCCGATGTCTTGCTTCCCTCGGCCTCCCGGGACCCCCCCGCTACTCCCACCGGGGTCTCCACCACCGGGAGGTTCGCCAGGGCCCCCAGGCTCCCCACCCACCAATCCAAGGCCCCCCCGGCCCCCGCCTGGAGGGGGCGGCCCCAGCAGCCGCTCGTCCATAGTTGGGGGGGGCCCTGAGGCCCCCTCCCTGCTCCGCCCCTCCCCCCCGCGCCTGGTTACTCCCCCCCCAAACTCGCTGGGGCCGCTGCTCCCTCCGCCCCAACCCCCGCCCGTCTCCCCCACTCCCGGCTCTCCCGGGGGTTCACCCCGGCCCTGAAGGGAGACCTGGGGTACCGTCTGGGCCCCCCACGGGAGACCCCGGCCCCCGGCGGCGGAGAAAATGGAGCCGGAGAGGGAGAGAGAGAGAGAGAGAGAGCGCGAGGGAGGGAGGGAGAGAGAGAGAGAGAGAGAGAGAGAGAGAGAGAGAGAGAGAGAGAGAGAGAGAGAGAGGAGGCCCAAGCGGGGGTGTGTGTGAGAGAGAGGGAGGAGGGAGAAGAGAGGAGAGAAGAGGGGGGGAGCGAGGGAGGGAGGCTGGGGGAGGGGAGCTGGGGAGGAAGAGGAGGGGAGAAGGGAGGAGGAGCAGGGAGGAGCTGGGGGCGGAGAGAGACACACAGAAACGGAGGAACGGAGACGACGGGAGGAGGGGAGAGGGGACGAGGGGAGGAGACTAGCCCATGGGGAAAATAAGGGAAGGTCCCAGGGGCTGGACTTCTGTGGCCTCGAAGCGGGGGTGTGTTGGAGGCTGGGGGGCCTTGCCTCTGGGTTCTGAATCCGGGATCTAGCTGATGAGGACTCTGGCCGCTGGAATGCCTGGGTTCACAGCTTAGTTCATATTTCTTATCCTAATGACTCCCCTCCCTGTTCTACTTAATTAAAACCAGGAGAGGGGGTGCTGGGGGGATAATTAGGGAGGTCTCCAGCCGCTGCTTAATGAGCCAGCAATTAACCAGCCAGGGAGGGAAGCTGGCCTCTGGCCAGACTGGGGAGAGTGGTGGCCTCCGGCCTCACCCTCCTAACCCTCCACCCCGCCACCCGAAACACCAGTCTTCAGTCCAGAGGGGAATTACATTTATTCATATAACCAAACATCAGACAGCTCAGAACAGCAGTGGGAAGGGAGGGTGGGCAGGGCTAAATGTCCATTCACAGCCTGTAGGCCCCTCAGTCCAGGGGCTGGGTGTGCCGGTGATGGTGGGAGAACAGTCTTTATGTCTTTGCTGTGCCCTCTCTTCCTTTCTTCTTACTGAGAAGGAGGGTGGAACTGTCTCTCAGGTGAAAACCTTGGGAGATTTGCCTTTCCTCTGGGAAATGAGCCCATTGAGCCTGCCTGGTGGCTTGACTACTGGGGGTGTCCCCACAGTTCAGGACCAAGACTCCCAGCCACTCCCTGAGATCAGAGGAGAGGGTGAGGTGTCCCACTGTGGCTGGGATCCTCTCATGGCCTCAAGCTCCTACATACTCGGTCACGGAGGGAGTTAAATGTCCATCCTACCTTGACTATTCCCAGGGTTTGAGGATTTCACCCGCTCCAGTTCCCAGGAAAGGTGGATGAGGGCGATGAATATTGAGATTTCTGCTGGGTCTTCCAGTCTCTGGTGCCCCTGCCTGGCAGGGTTGAGGGCATGCAGTGGGCTGCCCAGCCTCTGAGCCCCAGGAGTGCAGAGGGGCTGGTGGGGCTCAAGTCTCAGCAGGTGTGTGGGGGGGGCTGGGACCTTTGCTCCTCCATTCGACCCCCACCCTGAACTCTCAGCAGCAACTCCAGGAGCTCCTGTCCCCCTGGGGGTAAGGGAGGCTCTGACCGCTGGGCTTCCATCCGCTGGCTCTGGAGGAGGGGAGGGAGGGGAGGTTGTTGGTGAGGTTCTAAGAGGAGCAGGGCTTGAAAGGAGCCAGGGCTGGTGTGAGGGGCATATAGGACACCTGTGATGGGGGTAGGGGGAGTAGGACCTGGTGGGGCGGGGGGGGGGGCAGGTGCCTGAGGAGAAGGAGGGGTAGGACCCCCAAAGAGAACAGGGGCCAAGAGATCAGGAAGCCTGGGTCTTGCCTCCTGGTGGGAAGGGGATGGGTGTCTCACCTGGTGACTGAGGATGGTGCTGTAGAGCTGTTCTCTGTCCTCAAGAGGCCGGGGCGGGGCTTGGCCTAGGCTTGGACGGTTCTGGGGGGGATGGAAGGTGGCCCTCTGCTCTTCTAGGCGGCGGGACTGGGCCTCAGCCACCAGGTCCAGAAGGAGCTCAGTCTGCAGGGAGAGCAGGGAGGCCGAGCGGGGCCCCAGGGCTGGGGAGAGGAGGGGGAGGGCTCAGAGACCCAGAGAATTTGGCAGACAGCAGTGGTGTGTGGGTGTGTGTGTGTGGGTAAGGGGGTGTGATGGGGAGTCCGGAGGAGGTGGGGAGAGAGCCCATGATGGATTGGGCCTTGGTCATGGGATCAGGAAGGATGTGGGCACCAGGGTCAGGGGGCTCCTTGGGTGGGTGGGGGTACCTGTGTGGCGGGACCCTGGAGGAGGAGGGGACGGAGGAGCAGATCGCCAAGGCCGATTGCTGGTGTTCACAGGGGGCCAGCCATGCTCATCCTGATGGGGGCCCTGATCCTGAGAGACATCCGTTCCAGTCAAGTGGGGGTGGGGTGGGCAGAGGGCTAGGCCAGCAGCCCATTTCCTCTCTCTGCATCTCTGTTCCTGCCTCTGTGCCCAAGCCTGTCCAAGTCCCTTGAGTCCACCATTACTCAGTCTCTGCCTCAGGTCCTCTCACCTCCCTCTCTCCCAATGCCAGCCTCCCCAGCCCAGTGCCGAGCTCACCTGCTCACCATCCTCTTCTTCCTGGGGTCTCTCAGCCTCCATCCCCTGGAGGGGAGAAACCGATGGGGGAGGGGTAGCTGGGATTTGGGAGGAGGGCCGGAACCCTGAGTTCCTGAGGGGAGTAGGGGCTGAAAGGGGTGGGGGTGAGCCGGGGGCTGGATGCCTGGGTACTGAGCAGGAAGCTGGGTTCCTGGTCAGCACCCCCCCCCCGGGCCCCGCCCATCCCTGTCAACTTCCTCCAGTTCTCTTTTCCCACCCAACGGCTTGCTTGACCTCTCTCGCTCCAGGGGAGCACAGAGACTGGAAAAACTCCTCCAGCTGCAGTAGGGATGGGGGTTCAGAGGGGGAAGGACTTTTGGCTTTCTCATCTCCAGAGCCTCAGGAGCCCCCTAACCTCCTGCTCTGTTCCCTCCACCCCCCTCCTCCCCTTCAGTTCTGTCAACACAGGAACTAGCTACAGAGGAAGTGGTTTCACTCCTCAGAATCCCCCCACCCCCCAACTCCTTACCCCAGGTACCTTCCCTAAGAAGGACCTGCCCCCTGCTTCCCAGCTTCCCTCAGACTTATTGGGTCGGGGAGGGGCATGTTTCCAGTGGGAAGCAGAGAACTCAGATCCAAGGATGTCAGGCCCTCAAACGTACATATACCCGTAGTGCTGTGTCTAACAAATACGTGCTGAATAGTTATCATTGCCCTATACGTGCTTAGAGTCTATTTAGGGCACAAAATATGCACCAAATGTAAGAGACGCAGGGGAAGATTTCCTCTCGTCATGAAATGGAAAAGGGAGAGGACCAAAACCTGGCTTGGTCTTTGATCAATGCCGGTCAGGCTGGCTGGCACCAAGGTGGGAACAGGACAGAGACATTTGGGACCTCTAAATGGCAGCCTGTCATGTTAGCTGAGTGACTTTGAGCATGAAATATGATGAAGAGGTCAGGTTCTGCCACTTAATGCTTTGCAATCTTGGGCAAATACAATCTCTATGCCTCAGTTTCTGAAAGAGTAAAATGGAGGTTTTTTTAAAAAAATAGCGTTGATATGAGGATCAAATATGATAAAGCATTTGGCCCATAGTGAATGCTCATAAATGGTAATTATTAATAGTTTTCAATATGCTTCATGTCTCCGTGTCTCAGGTCTATCGCCATGAAAGAGGTATAACCATATTGCTGAATGGTGGTTAAAGTTTGAGGTGCTCTCTCCACCTCCCTCTACATGAGGCCTCAGGAATCTCCCAAGTGGCTATAAAAAAAAATGCCCTTGGAAGAGGGACAAAGGGTATGCATGGTTTAGTGTGTGTGTGGTTTCTCATTGGGCTACTAGAGACTCTTGCCCTTAGATGATACCCTAAGTTAACATAGGACCCCAAATCTACTTATTCCTGCTCTTAAAAGTATACTCAAAGCTTCCATCCAAATGTTGAACCTAGGGCACAAAATTCTGAAAACACTCTGCAGTCAACCTCGTGTTTTTTCCATTCCCCAACCCCTCCAAAAGATGGTAACACTTCAAATCAGCCTTATTATGGGGTGACAGATTTGGAGTTCTTAGATATAGTGGTGGCTAGAAGAGTGGCACTTCATCCCTGCAGTGGTTTGTTTGGGGGTGGGGTGAGGTGGGGAGAATGCAAGGAGTCATCAGCTGGAGTGACCCTTGGCCCTGCCTTCTGTGCCTACACAGTGCCTGGCACACAGGAGGTGCTCAATAAATATCTGTCAGCCGTTTGTGGGTACTGGGGGTTACAGGCGATAGAGGCTCCCTTTGGGAACAATATACAGGAAAGAGCATCTTACATTCTGTCTGCAGTTCTTGGTTCAGGGGTACTTCTCCCATCCTACCCCATCCTCCTGTAACACCTCATCCTTATTTTCTGTGAGAGAGGCTGGGCCTGCTTCATCCCAGCACCCCGAACCCTCTTTCCAGGGCTGCAGTTTCTCCACGTGGAAGACGATATGGCATACACCATCTTGGGAGAGACACTACACTCATGACCCCTCACTTTTGAGGCTCAAGGATCTTAAAATCTGGAGGCCTTCCATACTGTTTGTCATTTAATGAGTACTCACTTTTAGAATCCCTCCCTGACATGCAGCCTTTTATTTCTGACCCTCGCCTCCCGCATTTAAGGGTATTACTTGGTGGGCTGGGGGACCCCATGCAACTTGAGGGGATCCCCGCTCAGGGGACGGAGTAAGGCAAGGAGGCGGGATTGGAGTGTTGGAGGCGGGGCCGCAGGCTCCTAGAGCCACCCAATCGCAGGGCCAGTCTACAGCTGAGGCCACACCCCCGCTCCCAGCCGCGACCCCGGATCTTCCTCGCACTATTGCAGGGTTGGACGGAGGCCCGCGCATGCCTGCAGAAAACCTACGGCCGCGGAGGGGCGGGCCTTCTCCTGCTCCTTTCGATAGGCTTCGGCAGTGCGAATAGGCCCCGCCCCCATGGGCGGCCAAGTCTACGGACAAAGTCCGGGCTTGAGGATAGGCTCCGGCTGACAGCGTCCGGCAGCGCGGCTGAGCCCCGCCCCCACGCGGGGGCACGCTTCCTGATGCAGTCCGCGCGCGCTGCAAGGCGCCGGCGCCGCGGCCCGGCGTGGCTTTGTGACGAGCCTCCGGTGGTCCCGCCCCTTCCAGCAGCGTCAGCAGATCCCAGTGGTTGCGCTGGCGGGCGATGTCCCCGGGCGCTAGCCCGGCTTGGTCCCGCAGCCCTCGGGCGGCTCCCAGCCCCAGCAGCAGCTGGGCTACCTCCATGGCTCCTTCTCGGGCCGCCAGGAACAGCGGCGTCTGCTCCTGCCCGGGAGGAAACAGACGCGGGGGCGGTCAGGGAAGGCCACGCCCACAGGACTGGCCCTCCTACTTGACCGGTGGTCCCTCCCCCTTCAGGTTTTTCGGAGTTCCGGCGCTTTGCACCTCTCCCGCGTCAGCTTAATTGTGGGGGGCCCGCTACCCGGTCTAACCCTGCCGTCCAGTGCGTCTTTATCGGCTCCGGCCTGGAGAAGGGAGCGGGCGGCCCGGGCGTTGTTCACGGCGGCGGCCCAGTGCAGCGCGGTTTTTCCTAGGGCACCACGTGAGAGGTTGTTACCCCGAGGCTGGGGGCCCGACGCCTGGGTTCCTGTTTCCCACGGATTCTGGACTTGGGGGAAGGGCTCTTCAGCCCGCCGGGTCCCTCAAAGGCGGAAGCGTTGCCCGGGTGACCGCCGGCTTGCAGGAAGCGTTGCCCCAGTGACGTCACCGGCGCGCGGGAGGGACAATGGGGCATTGTTCTGGGGTCGGTGGGACCGGCAGACCACGTCCCTCCCACGAGACCCCCTCCCTTCTCACACTCTTCCCCCATCCTAGTTCCCAGTGGACTAGGGTAGTGTGTGTGTGTGTGTGTGTGTGTGTGTGTGTTTGAGGATGATGAGGGAAGACTCACTTGCTGCCTACTGCTACCGCACTGCAGATTTACCGCCTTGACAGCAGGGTGGGAGGGAATGCCCCAGCTTCCAGTTGGTCCCTCTGCTGACCCCCCTTTTTTGCATCTTATCTCACACCCCATTCGCTCAACTTCTTGGATAGCGCAACATCAACTTCCCCAGATCCATACCCCATTTATCTCTGGCCCCCACATCTGCTTGGGCTGCAATCAGTTCTTCAACCAGGTCCTCAACAGCTAGCCTGGCGGCCAGCATCAGGGCTGTGGTCCCATCCTCTGTCCGCGCATCTACTGCAGTCTGTCTGCTGCGGAGTAAGAGCTGGGGCGGGGTGGGGTGGGGCGGCAGAGAGGGCCAGTGACCCCTGGTATATCTGGACTTCTAGCTAAGGTCCCTCACACTGTTAACCACCTCCGAATCCATATTCATCATCTGTTCTTGTTTCTCTTTCAGTCCCCAGTCTCACATCACCTTCCTCTCTGCCAAACCCAGAGGATGCTATTGCCCAGCCTCACTTGTAAGTTTGCCTCGTTTCCTTTAGCAACCCCAGTGTGCACTGACCTGGCAAACCTCCCGAGCATCAGCAGCCACAGCGGTGTGAAGGGGGGTGCGCCCTGCCCGGTCTGGCTGGTTGGGGTTGGCTCCTGCCTCAAGGAGGCGGCGGGCAGCGGTTGGCCGGGAGAATCGAGCAGCCAGGTGCAGGGGGGTCTCCCCAGTGCCGACGGTGTGAACCTGGGGACAGGCCCCTCCACCCAGCAGAGGTTCCCAGGGCTCAGGGCTTCCCAGCCATGTCTCCTGATAGGTCCTGGACTCCACTCCCCCACAGCAGACTGCTGACATCAGGGGTGTCACCCCATCTGTGGGTGAGAGACATGAAGAATGGGAGACAACTGGGGAAAGGGGAGAACATGGAGGCTCAGGGAGAATCACAGCTTGAGGTGTCAGGAAGCCCAGCTTGGGTTCTTGATTTTGTGTGGCTTTAGTCAAGTGACTTTCTACTTTATTTTTCTCTGGGCTTTGGTTTCCTCGTCTGTAAAAGGAAGCATCAGGCCTTAATACTCTAACGTTCTAGGGCAGTGATTCTCACACTTGAGTCCTGGATCAGACTCACCTGCAGGGCTTGTTAAAACACAGATTCCCCAATATTTTGAATTTCTGAATCAGTAGCTCTGGAGTGGAACCTGAGAATTTATATTTCTAACAATTTCCCTGGTGATGCTGATTCTTCTGTCCTGGGACCACACTTTGAGAATGGCTGTTTGAAGCACTCACTCTAATATTAGTTTCTCCAGTTCTGATATCAAAGGACTTTCTGATTCTAAAAGGGTCAAAGGGAGTTTTCATTTTCTTGGTCTGGGTTGGCTCACGTACCAGGTCCACGGGTGTCCACCTCAGGGACATCCATCTCAGAATCCTGGGGAGGAGTCAGCATGGCTGCCTGGGGGAGTTCCTGGCAGTCACTACTCAGAGGCCAGAGCTGGCACTTGGAGGGTGAGGCCATTTCTTCAGCCTTGGGGATCAGAAGAAGGATCAGTGAAGGATGGTTGACTTGTCCCTTCAACCCCTCCATCACTTTAGGACCATTCCTGCCCCAGTGCTTTCACCTGGTCTGCCTCTTCTCCTTCCTTGGGGCCTGAGCACATCACAACTCCATCCTCATCAACTTCTGCCTCTGGTTTCAGTGCCCTGGAAGGGGGTGGGTGGGTAGAAGACCTTCAAGGTCCCTAAGATTTCCAGCAGTCTTCCCACCCCTCTCCCCTTCCCATGTCTTCAACTTCTGCATAGCATCTCTTATTGCTTCTGGTCATAAATATCTCCACAGGAAAGAGTCCCCTCCCTGAGCCCCAGTTCTTTCTCACTCTCACTTGAGGCCGATGCTGTCCTCGCCCAGGGGGGGCCGGCGTCGGCGGGGAACTGGCTGAGTCTGAGACCTTCGAGTGAACCCAGGGGGCAGCCAGAGGGCCCCATGCTCTCGGCGCTTCCGGCGGATGAGCTGGAGGACGAGAAGAGCCCCGAGGGCCAGGAGAAGCACCCCGGCCACGGGCGAGCACAGTACAGGCCAGGGAAGCTGGTTGGCGGGGGGCTCTGGTGGAAGAGACACAGTCAGAAAAAGAGGCCATTCCTGGTGAGGCTGGGTACTCTGGTGAGACCTTTGGACAAGTGCAGTAACCTCTTTTTGCCTCAGTTTCCTCAACTGTAAAATGGGAATAATAACAGTACTTTGCCTCATAGGGGTCGTTGGGAGGATTAAATAAGTTAATACGGTAAAATGCTTAGAGCAAGGCCTGGCACATAGTAAGTGGTATATAAGAGCTATTATTCTTTCATGTGCTATGAATTGTTTGATACGGGGATGGTTGGATACTCTCGGCTTAGTAGAATAGACCAGAACCCAAGGTTTGTGAGTGGTCTGTGATAGAGGTTAGAATAAAGTACTGAGGGAAGTAAAGGAGATTGCAGAGCAAATGGGCCATGAGGAGATCTAGCTGGAGATGAACGTTAACAAAGGTAAGTCTCCACAAAGAACATTTGGGGTTCCAGCGCTTCTGTTTCATTTGACTTCATTGCTGGTTGCTGGCATGAAAGCTGGCCTGGGAGCAAAGTCAGGGGAAATGACGGGGCCACCTACCGGTGCCTGCACGAGGGTGGGCAGCCAGCAGGGGTCCTGGCAGTAGGGGCTCCAGGGCCCCCACTGCGGCCATCGCAGCAAGAAAGCGGAGCAGGAGCCCAGGGTCCCAGGGACAGCGGGATGCAGGATGGTCGGGGCCACAGCGGGACAAGTCCACATCCATCACCACCACAAACCTGCGGGGAAGGCACCTCAGAGACCCCTCAGTTGGTCCCTGGTTCCCTTCCCTCTGCTGGTTAAAAAACTAATGTCTGCCCCCTCTCCCCCGCCTCCCAGCCTTCTTACCCAGTGCTGAGGGAGTCCGTCTCCTTGCCTGTAGGCTGTGTTTGAGGGGCTGCTCTCTCATGGTGAGAGGGATCTGGGGCTCCTCCTAGCTCCTCTTCGGCCTGGGCTCCAGGATAGGGGTACACCATGTTCCTGCCATCACTATCCTTCCTTACCCAGAGCCCTACCCTCAGAGTCAGGGACAGCACCCGGGCCAGGGCAAGCAGCTGCTGGTCCAGGGTTGAGGGGCTCAGCACCACCAACAGGGCCAGGGAGGGCCCCCACTCCGAATCCCCATCTTCAGGCCTGCAGTCGCCCCCATCCCAGCCACATTCTGCAGTGTTGCAGCCCTTCTCACAGTGTCCATTGTGGAAGTGATCACGGCAGTACTGGTCATAGGCTGGACTGTGGGTTGAGGAGACGGGGACTCAGGACCCCAAAAGAAACCTGACTTCCTCATCCCAGAGAGAATTTCTGATATTCCACAGCCTCTGGGGCTCTGGTTGCTAAGTGGGGGCAGCTCTGGAGTAATGGGCTTAGACCCTGGGCGGTAGGTAGTCCAGACACCCTAACGTCTACTGACACCTTTGTTTCCTAACACTGTCCCCACTCTCCACCCTCCCAAACTCCTGTCTCCCTGAAGGGAAGCCCTTTTTCCTCAGGGATGCTGGTTGCTAGGGGAGATACTCCATGGCAACAGGGCTTAGAGAGAGAAGCTTGAGGCCAGAGATCGCACAGCTCTCAGAGGGTAGCTCTGAAAGAGGCAGTGCCCTCTTTCTTGGTCCCCACATTAAATATTCATGCTGCCCCATTCCTCTGGGTTAGAGTCTAGCGTCTTATACCCCTAATTAGCAATGGTTATTAGGGTGGAAACTCCCTGAAGCTTGAGGCTGTGGTCATGCTGTAACTCGAGAGACATCTGTGTCCTTCCTTCTGCCCTCACCCTGCCCCCGCCCAGACCGCCAGGGTTTCAGACTCACGTGCAGGCTGGAGGAGTCTCACAGTCATAGCCATCAAACAAACACTCTTCAGAGTCACACTGCGGATGGCACTGCCCATCCCGGAAGAGAAGCCAGCACCGAGACTGGGAGGGGCAGCCCTTCCAGGGGTCTGGGACCCCCAGGGAGCAGTCCCCACCATCCCAATTTCCTCCTGGGCCGCTGCAGCCAGCGTCGCAGGCCCCATCTCCACTTCTGCCCTCGCATCCCTTTGCTCCAGGCCTCTGGCACCGGGGCCCTGGAGAGCTGGGAGGGCAGGAGCATCGAAAGCCTGGGCCCCCCAGCCCAGGGGTCTCTGAGCAGCTGCCATTGTGTAGGCATGGAGAAGGAGGGCCACAGCCTGGAGGAACGGGTGGGGTCAGGCAGTCAGGGCCCCCATAGCCATTGAGGCAGGCACAGTGGGGTGGGAATCCAGGCTTGCGGGAGGGCAGACATAGGCCACCGTGGTGGCAGTGATGGAGACCGCAGGAGGGGGCTCTGTGGCTGCAGGTGGGGCCTTCAAAACCCTGCGGAGAGGAGGAGAGAGATTGTGGGAAGGACCTTGTATTATTCTCCCCACCTTCCCTTAAGATAACCCCTGCATTAAGATAACTCAGAGGGTCCTAGATTCTCATATCTGGAAGGGACCTCAGAGAACATCAAATTCATCATTTTACAGTAGTTGAAACCATGTCCCCCCCTTTTCACACAGTGACGTATTGCATAGTGGGGAGAATGGATGAACCACAGCTGTTCGCAAGAACGTGGGTGAAAGAATGAATATATGTACATGTATAACTGAATCACTTTGCTGTATACCTGAACACAGCATTGTAAATCAGCTATACACCAATTTAAAACAAAACAAAACAAAACATGTGTGAACTGTCATCATGATGTGAGTCCTGGAAGATGAAACTGTTAATAGAGTAATAGTAATTGAACTAATACTATATTATCTTGATCCTTGGAGATAGGATTATGTACTTTCTCTTCTTCTGGAAGGGGAACAGGATACAGGAGGACATAAGTACATGAAAGTTATTATTAATATTGTAATTCTTGTTTTAGGTTCATGGGTGTTAACTTGTAAGGATAATTAAAAGAAGGCAGTACATAAACTAATGTTAGTTTGTACGTTAGTGTATCATGAACCAAGGCTTAAGATTAACCCACTTTTATGCATCTGAGGTCTATAAACAAATACACACATGGAGTTAAAAGAACTTATCCAAGCTCACCCAGCTGGCCTTGGGGACCTTCCCTTAGGCAATGCCCATGATTTCTGAAAGTTCCATTCATGCTCCCACCTGATCCTGCCTTTCCCCACGACTGCTGCTGAGAGCCACTTACCACTGTGGACATGAGATGGCTTTCTCCAATAATTCCCACTCCAGTGCTCCCCCAGGTTCCCGGCTCAGGCATTCTCACCTTACGTCAGCGTTGGGGGCAACAGAGAAAGCAGCTTTGTGGTCACTCACCTGGGGGCAGTGGCAGGTGAATCCTGGGGGTGGTCCTGCTGTGGCCTCACAAGACCCTCCGTGGGAGCAGGGCTGGCTCTGGCACGGGTCTAGCTCCACTTCACACCACTGGCCTGTGGCAGGGGTGGGGTTAAACATAACACTCTGTTTCAGTCGCTGCCTCCTTCCTAGCTCATTTCTGGGAGATGGCCCAGCACTAGCCGCACAGGCAAAGGGGTGGTGGGCATGTTCTCTGGCGTGGGGCGTAGAGGCAGGGGGATGGACCAGATGACTAGGCTGCCTCATGGGTGGGGATTGTCTGGGTTTCCATGGTCAATTCAGCTGTGCCCAGAAATGCCCATACTCCCTCTCTCAGACCTTACCTGTGTGTCCAGGCAGACACTGGCAGTAGAAGGCATTGGCCAGAGAGTGGCAGGCTGCAGTGCCTGTGGGGTGACAGGGCTGGTCCAGACACTCATCCACATCCCCCTCACAGCGCAGCCCCACAAAGCCTGGAGGGCAGGCACAGTGGAAGCCTCCAGGTTTGGGGATGCACGTTCCATGGTTGTGACAGGGCTGGGATTGACAAGCATCAGTTTCCTTTGAGCAGTTCTGTCCACTGTAGCCTGGTGTACACTTGTAGGCAAAGAGGGTCAGACAGGGAACCAGTAAATGAGCCCATCCTGGCACTCTAGGGGACCCAGCTCCAGGTAGTCTGCCAGCACCCCACCTTCCAACTCAAAGCATCACTCAGCTCACCATCCATCACAGCCACGTGTAGCTTAACCCTTTTACCTCAACTCCACATGATACACAATTATTTGATAATATGCAACTTAACCACTTCCCAGTCCCAAACAATCTCTTTGATTCATTGCCACTAGATATAGCTCTGTTTTTGAAAAATCCTTCTTCCCCCAGCCACACACCCACTGGGTTCTCTCACGCTTAATTAATTTATAATCATTTATTGAACACCTGCTTTGTGCCAGGCACCTTTTCAGGCTCTAGGAATACAGAGAAAATTAGAACTCATCCCTGCTTTCATGAAATTCTCAGTCAACCAGAGGAGAGACAGCTGGCATTGATTGCATGATTTATATACATAACCTCATAAAACCCTCCTAACAACCCTCTATATGGATCATCTCATTTGAGTCTCACTTTGCAGAAAAGGAAACTGATTCCTTGAAAGATGAGTGACTTGCCCAAGCCACACAGCTGGTAGGTGGCAGAGCCGGGATTCGATGCAAGTCTATGGCTCCATAACTGATGACCTTAACCATTTTCTAATTATTTCATATCATTTTGCTAGTGAGAGAAGAGTCATTGATGAGGTCTGTATCATGTGCCAAGTTCTCGCAGGAGGAAGGAGAGTGGGCAAGAATGGAGTACCAGGAAGTCTTCAGAAAAATGGAGGAAAAGGGATTCACAAAGCATCCGAGGAATGGCCAGAGGGCTGGAAGAAGCAGACGAGGGGCATGTTTGGAAACTTCTGGAGGAAGGAGTTTCATGAAAGAGGAAATAGAGCTGAGTAATGGGTACACGGGGGTTCACTACTAATCAGTACGCTGCTTTTGTGTATGTTTGAAAACGCTCATAACAAAAAGTTAAAAAATAAAATTTAAAAGTTAAAGAGGGTGGTTAAAGGATCACGCCTTCTATCCAAACTCGTGTTTGTGAGTACAGGGATCAGGCTGCTTGGACTTGAATCCCAGCTTTGCCTTCCTGTCCTGCTCAGTGACCTGAACCACCAAGGTAAGGCCCTGACCCAGTCTGGAGAGAAGTTAGGGACATTCCCCTGAGGCAGACGCCTCCTGGGCACCATCCAGTGGAAGAGGGGTGAGGAAAGCCCCCAGAGAGCCAGTCTGGGGTGTAGGGAAGTCAGCTGCAGTTTTGTGTTGCTGGAGCAGGGTTAGGGGTTGGCGGGGAGAGATGAGGCCTGAGAGGCAGGCAGGGCTGGGTCGCGCCGGGCTTGGGACTTCATTGAGAAAGAGGTGGGCAGCCACTGAAGGGTTTTAAGCAGGAGAGGGACAGGCCAGCTTAATATTTTCAACAGAGCACCCTAGTGGTGGAGTAGAGGCTGAAGCTTTAGGAGGACAAGCGTGGAGGCAGGGGTGATAGTTAGGAGGCTGATGCAGGTGTCTGGGCAGAATGCAACGAAGCCCTGGACTAAGGCCGTGGGATGAGGGTGAAGGGGCAAGGACAGAGTTGAGAAATATTTAGGAGGTAAAATAACTTGACTTGGTGGTTGGTTGGATGTGTGGGGTAAATGAAAAGGAAATGCCCTCTCCCCCTCCCCTTTCTGCCCCATGACTGCTGTTTCCCACATCCAGCCCAACCTTGTCTTTCCCCACATCCTCTAGACCCTCTCACCTGGCAGAGATAACCATTAGGTTGGGCCGTGCAGGTGGCCCCGTGCTGGCAGGGCCTGGACTCACAGGGGTTCACCCTCTCCTGGCATATACTGCCTTGGAATCCAGGGGGACAGTGGCAGAAATGGGAGGGGCCGCTGTCGACGCAGATGCCTCCATTCTGGCACAGGGAAGAGATTTCTGTGCCTGGGAAGAGAGACACACAGGGATTGATAAAGCTAGGTGGGGTGGAAGGATGCTCAGGGGCTCCAGACAATGAGCAGAGAGGTCCATGGAGGGGCCACTAACATTCCTGGGGTGGGTGGAGGCCACTCGGAGCCTGAGGAGTCAGTAACTCTTGACCCTGAAGAGATTAAAACATCAAATTCCCGACATGGATGGACCTACAGATTGTCATACTGAGTGAAGTAAGTCAGACAGAGAAAGACAAATATCGTATGATATTGCTTATATGTGGAATGTAAAGAAAAGGGTGCAAATGAACTTATCTACAAAACGGAAATAGATTTACAGATGTAGAAGACAAACTTATGGTTACGAGGGGGTAAGTGGGGGAGGGATAAACTGGGAGACTGGGACTGACATATACACACTACTCTATATAAAATAGATAACTAGGGCTTCCCTGGTGGCTCAGTGGTTAAGAATCTGCCTGCCAGTGCAGGAGACATGGGTTTGAGCCCTGATCTGGGAAGATCCCACATGCCATGGAGCAACTAAGCCTGTGGGCCGCAATTGCGGAGCCTGCGCTCTAGAGCCCACGAGCCACAACTACTGAAGCCCATGTGCCACAACTACTGAAGCCCACACGCCTAGAGCCCGTGCTCCACAACAAGAGAAGCCACCGCAATGAGAAGCCCGCTCATCGCAACGAAGAGCAGCCCCTGCTCGCCGCAACTAGAGAAAGCCTGCGCGCAGCAACAAAGACTCAATGCAACCAAAAATAAATAATAAATAAATAAATTAATTTTTAAAAATCGATAACTAATAAGGACCTATTGTATAGCACAGGGAGCTCTACTCAATACTCTGTAATGGCCTATATGGGAAAAGA
The DNA here is from genome assembly GCF_025265405.1 of Mesoplodon densirostris. Lineage (NCBI taxonomy): Eukaryota > Metazoa > Chordata > Mammalia > Artiodactyla > Ziphiidae > Mesoplodon > Mesoplodon densirostris. Next base: position 24,462,345 of record NC_082670.1, read on the forward strand.
ATCTAAAAAAGAGTGGATATATGTATATGTGTAACTGATTCACTTTGCTGTACACCTGAAACTAACACAACATTGTCAATCAACTATACCTCAACTAAAAAAAAAAAAAAATCAAGTTCCTCCTCCTGCCTGTTTTGTCAGAATGGAGAGAAATACCTCTTCTTTGGCTTATCAGGGCATTATAAGCAACTATATTCTTGGCTTTAAATGTCTCAAGCAAGAAAGAACTCAAGAGAAACTTCAGGTGGGGACACCTGAAGTGGCTTAACTAATGGTCTAAGTCCATCCCCTGGGTTTTGCATCCTCTGATGTTCTCTCACAGTGATTCCCATCAGCCATCCCCTAACCTCACAATGGTCTCTTTCCTAAGTTCTTCTCATAACAAAACTTATTTGAACAAGGAGGGTATTCTTTTACCCAGGGGTTGGTATAACATCCAAGTGAGTGGGGCATGGCGAAGTGTGTTGAGTGTAGTTGGTTAAGCGTGGTTCACTCTAGTTGAGTTATGGTGGTAAAGACAGTGCTGAGTTGTTCCACACTGGATCACTGGGTTGTGTCCCTGGTGGTTGTGTTAAACTGGAGTCTGGTGGACTGGGCTGGGTGGTGGTGCTTGTGTTGTGTTGAACGTGGTGCTAGGAGTTGAGTTGTGTTAGGCTGTCCTGGGTGTTGAGCTGCAGCATCAATAACTGGTTGTCTGTGTTGCTTTGACTCTTGGTCCACTGTTTGTCCAAATGTTGTGTGTGGATGTCCTTAGGGGTGGGGTAGAGGAGGACACTCTTTTGCTCTTCATCTGCTCCATAGTCCTTGGGTCAGTACCTTGGCTCAGAGCAGCCTTCTGGCAGGAGGACAGAGGTAGGTTGCAGAGAGGTCCAGTCCATCCCTGGAGGCACAGACACTGGAAAGAGCGCCCAGTCTGGAGGCAGTGGGAATTGTGTGGACAGGGCTTCTGAGCGCATGAGTCCATCAGCGTCTGAGGGTTAGGAGGGAGCGTGAGGCAGGAAACAGCATCAGGTTCCCAGGCCTAGAGATGGTCCCCTGCCAGTGTCTCAAGATCCCTTACCCTGAAAACTCTCTCCTGAATGGTCTGGGACTAGGTCACCCTCCCTGGATTCCTTGCATACCCACATCCCAGAACAGTTGCTGGGATCAGAAATCCTTTCAGTGAACCATACAAATCTCAAGCTAGACCTCAACTCCTAGACTTCCAAGCCTCCTTTCACGTGGATACCTCTCCTAAGCTTCCTTGCTGCCACCTTTTAATACCGAGGCCCTCTCACTAGAGCTCTCCTGCCCCTCCCTCCTCAGCACACCTGGCTCAGTGCCCCTCACCTGGCAGCTGCCTCCTGTGTAGCCAGGGGGACAGAGGCAGCGGGGACCCTGAGGGCCATCTTGGCAGGTTGCCCTGTTCCTACAGGGGCTGGATAAGAAAGAGAGAGGGCACAGTAGGAGGAAGGCCAGGGCCACAAGGGGAGGGAGTGTGTGATGTGGTGGCAGGCAGCCACTGGGGAGATGGGAAAGTAGGAGGGAAGGCAGAGTGAAAGGATGTGGGATGTGGGATGAGAGGCAGCATGGCGCCCCCGAGGAGATGGAGAGGAAGGGTGGGGAGGGCTCCCTCCCTCCCTCCAGGGGTCTTTGTGCCCTGCTCACCTGTCGGCACAGCTGGGACGGATCCTTCCCTCGCAGCGTGGGCCCTGGAAGCCCGTGGTGCAGAGGCAGGAGAAGGTGCTGGGCCTGTTCACACAGGTGCCCCCATTGAGGCACGGTGCTGGAGAGAGGAGGCTGTGAGGGGTTGGGTTCCTTGCCTGTAACCTGGCCTGTGGCCTCGGTCACCCCACACATGGGGCATCCCCCCCGCCCCCTGCAACTTCCCCACCCAAACAATGGCTCACTGCGTCCAGTTAATTTTTTTTTAAATGTGGTACAAACATACCCTGACCAGTTTCTCCATCCTCCTGTGGCCCAGCCCCAGGACATGGTGGGCACTCACCAGAGGCACAGTGGTCAATGCTGGTCTGGCAGCGGAGCCCGGTGTGGCTCAGAGGGCAGGTGCAGGAGTAGCCCCCAGGGCTGGGGCTACAGGAACCACCGTTGAGACAGGGCCCTGAGTGACAAGCTGTCACCTCCTCGCTGCAAGTGGGCCCTGAGGGAAGCGGGTGGGTTCTGAGAAAGGGAAACCTCCTTTTCTCTTCTTTTCCTCCTCTTCCCTTTCCTCCCCTTCCTCACCCCCATCCCCCAACCTCTTTTCTTTTCTCACCACCTCTTACGTCACCCGTGCCCTCTGTAGCCCGTGCCCAGTCTTTTTTTTTTTTTTTTTTCCGCACCATGGGGCATGTGGGATCTGAGTTCCCTGACCAGGGATGGAACCTGCACCCCCTGCAGTGGAAGTGTGGAGTCTTAACCACTGGGCCACCAGGGAAGTCCCAGCCTGTGCCCAGTTCTTCTTGGTGGTGACTGAGACCCAGACCCCTTTGGACACATGTCTCCACTGGCCTTGCCCTTGATCTAGATGGTGGTCAGCCCAGGGTATATACGGTTTAGGGAGCACCTCACCTGTGTAACCTGTGGGGCAGGTGCAGTTGAAGCCAAAGGGCTGGGGGTGGCAGGTCCCTCCGTGGGCACAGGGTGTGGAGATGCAACCCCCCAGCTCTGTGTCACACTCTGGTCCTGTCCAACCCACATCACACACACACGAGGATCTGGTCATAAAAAGAAAGGGGGGTTTTCTCTTCTCCCCTCCCCATTGGTCAGACCCCTATGACTTCTTTTTTGGCCCTGAGACTCTGGCCCCTTTCTCAGCATCTTTGCTCTCAGCATTGTCCCCCTTCTGCCCTACCTGCCCCACTCATTTTCTCCAACTAGATCTATCTGTCTATCTATCTATCTATCTATCTATCTATCTATCTATCTATCTATCTATCCATCCATCCCTTCTATAACTTGTTTATTGTCTATCTTTCCTCATTAGAACCAAAGCTCCATGAGAGTAGATACCTTGTCTCTTTTGTTCTGTGTTGCTCCCCCAATGCCTGGAAATGTATCCACACATAGTAGATGCTCAATAAATATTTGTCTAATGAATGATGAGATGAATTGGTCCTGGGATTTAATACTCTTCTTTCTGCTTTGACCTCCCTAGTCCTCTGTTTTCCCTCTTTATTTATGAACGCTCCCTTCATTGGATAACACTCACCAAACCCTCCCATTGGCTGTGATCTCAGAACTTTGCCATCTTCTTCCTATTCCTCATTGGTCATTTCCTACAGACTCACCCTTCACTGGCTCTTTTCTCCTGCCCTAGCTGAGGAGGACCCAGAGGAGACTATAAATGGAGAGGGCCTGGAAGATGTTACCTCTGGCAGTGCCCATGGTGGCAGGTGCAGTTGTCTTCAGCTGGGGCACAGCCAGGGCTTCCACTGGGGCAGAGGCAGTGGGCCTCTTCCTCCGGATCCTGGCATCTTTGCTTGGGCTGGCACAGGTTGGGGGCACACAGGGGAATTTCACAGAGATGACCTGGGGTGGGGAGGTTGGTCAGAGAGAAAACAGAGTCCCTCCCTGTCCTTGATGGGGCCAAAGGCCGCTTCTTATGCATGACTTGCTCCCTCCCCATGAACCTGTCCTTCAGTGGCTCCCTTATGCCTCAGGATACCAACTTCTTCAGAATGACACATGGGGTCCTGCATGTCATGGCCTTCCTACAATTGCTATGTTTCTGACCTTTGCCCCATTGTAGCCTAAGCTCTGGATGTCCTATACTCCCTTAAGCGGGGTGTGCTTTTCTTCCCTCCGTGCCTTTGCACATGCAGTTATCTGCAGTTAAAACACGCTGCCTAGCATTCTGTCTTGACAAACTCCTACTCAGTCTTTAAGACTCTGTTCAGCCATCCTTTCTCATCTCTAGTCTGGGTTGGCCAGTCCTTTGTGTTCCTACAGGATCCTGTGCATTCCTCTCTCAGAGCACATCTCTGGGCCATAATCAACTTGTTGGTCTCTCTACAGTAGATTTTTCCTCTCCCGTTGCGGAGCACAGGCTCTGGATGCGCAGGCTCAGCGGCCACGGCTCACGGGCCCAGCCGCTCCGCGGCATGTGGGATCCTCCCGGACCGGGGCACGAACCCGTGTCCCCTGCATCGGCAGGCGGACTCTCAACCACTGCGCCACCAGGGAAGCCCTCTACAGTAGATTTAAATCCACTTGAGGATAGCAACTCTTACTCAACTTTGTGTCTGTGTCTGGCATAGTAGACACTTAATAAATGTTTGCTAAATAAGCAAACGAATGGCTTGCCTTTGAACCTCACCCTCTGCTCCTGTTCCCCAGTCATACCACTCATGTTGGGCCTGATGTGGGTCCTACAATAACACTCACCCTCAGCTCCTGTACGGTTGTGCAGGTTTTGCACTGCATAAATTTAAGGAATTCCATTCTCATTCTGTTCTCACATCCCAATCCTCAAATGCCCATCAGTGACCTCTACTGTACCCCCAAATGGACTCAAATACCCCTCCAGTTCTTTCCAATGCCTCCCCTGCTGACCTGTGAAGCCAGATGGGCAGAGGCAAAGGAAAGCTCCTGGGAGGTCAAGGCAGCTGGCTCCAGTGGGGCATGGGCCGCTCAGACACTCGTCCACCTCCGCCTGACAGCGTGGGCCTTCAAAGCCTATGGCACAGCAGGAGGGTCAGGGACCTGCACGGAAGTCTGCCCTTGCCCTCACTCTCGTCTCCAGTGTTTGAGCCCCAGTTTACCTGGGAGACACTTGCAATGGAATGATCCAGGCTGGTCCAGGCACTGCCCACCATTGGCACAGGGAGAGCTTCTGCACTCGTTGATGTCCTCCTCACACTGGGGGCCCGTGAATCCTGGTGGGGTTGGGAGTGAGAGTGGAGAGATGACCAAGGTCTTTTTTTTTTTTTTTCTTTTCTTGACTTTCTCTAGATTTATGAGGGAGTTTGTTACAAATGTTTGAGCTTTACAGGCATGATTTCATGGATTCAAACAAGAAATTAAGAGTTAACACTGGTATTTAGCCTTCTCTTTACAAATACAGAAATAACATTGCTACAAATTGCAAGGGAGAGAATCTTGTTTCAAATGGTTTGGTTTGGGGTTTTGTCTAAATGTGTCATTATATAATGAAGGCACCAATATGGGAGCTTCTCCAATAGTGATTTGGATTTCAGGACAAAATAGAGCATAACCTGGTAACTTTAGTCTTTATATAAATAAGGCATAACTGGATATGTGTACTAATGCTGAAAATACATTTTATCAAAAGAATAAATACAGGTCCTGGCCCTTTCCCTTGTTAGGAAAGGTGAACCTGGAGGATTTCCAGAGAAGACACCTGGGACAGGTGGAGATGACAGGAGGGTGATGCATGAAGGTGAAACAGCCACCTGCCAGCCGTGTGACTTTGGGCAAGCTACCCAACCTCTCTAGGCTCCATTTTATTCCCCTGTAAAAGGGAAATGATAATATAAACTACTCATGGTACCACTGAGAGAATTAAATGAGATAATGCCTGAAAAGTACATAGCCAGGTGCCTGGCTTAGAGTAAATATTCAATAAACATCAGTTATTATCATAACAGGGAATAGAGGGATGTCCCGTGAAGCTGGAGAAGGAAGGCCTGGGGCGACTTTCCCTGCATCCATGGTGAACAGTGCCAAGAGCAGCCGGGGATCCCCGGCATGCAGGGGGAGAATACAGGGGACTCTGCAGGAGGGCTGGAGAGGAGGGATATTTGGGTGACTTGGCAGGACAGAGATGAGGGTGGGCGAGTAAGCAGGGGAAGATTTGGAGGACGTAACAGAAGAGAGTTTGGAGAACAGAGAAGGAGTTGGAGAAATGGGGCACTCCTCGGTCTGGCCCGAGACAGCTTCAAGAGGCCACGGGCGATTGCCTGGCTGGAACCATGGAGTGGAATCTGCACTCACCGGGCCGGCAGATGCACTGGAAGCCATTGAGCAGGTCGTGGCAATCAGCCTGGTTCAGGCAAGGGGCAGAGGCGCACTCGTCTGTCTCTACTTCACAGAGCTGCCCTTCTAAGCCTGAGGAGGGGTCAAGGGCGAGGCTCAGCCAGGCCAGCCTTGCCTTAGCTGCTCACCCCTTCTGTCCAGGAGGCCAGGGTTCTAGAACCAGCCCTGTCCCTGACCTGCCCTGTGTCCCAGCAGGCAGCCCCTCCCAGGGGGCCGTCTGCGTGTGGGTTGGAGAGATGAACCTGAGGCTCTGCTGCTCTGCTGTGTTTGGCTTCGCCCCCCTCAGGTGTGAAAGCTCAGGGAGCAGGGCACCTGCCAGGACATGTGGGAGGGCTCCGGGGAAGTGCCTTTTGGGGCCATTCCTCTGTGCACAGAAGGCAGGGCTCACCCGGGAGGGCTGATCAGCCTGGAGGTCCTCGAGGTACCAATGTGACAAATGCACATCTGCTTGGAGGTGATTCACTCCTCTTGTTCTACCTGGGCAGACCTCTGTGCCAGGGAGACCAGGGATCCCCAAGGTGGGGATTTGTAGGGTGTCTGGGGACCTGTGTCACTCGCATACTTGTCCTGCTTCTTTGACCTCCTCCTGGTCTCCACTGTCTCACCCTGAACTGAAGCTGGATCAGACTCTGGACCTCGGCTGCCTCCCTCTTCTTGCCTGGGGAACCTGCCTCTGAAGCTCCTTGAGATCTACACCCTTGTCCCTTGGATTAGTGGATAGTTTTCTCAGCATTTTTCTTTGGATGCTTCTCAGCTTAGGAAGGCTGTGTAGTATAGTGGGTAAAACTATCAAAGCTTTGGGGTTGAATCCTGGCTCTGCCACTTACTAGCTGGGCAACCTTCAACAAGTCACTTAACCTCTCTGTGCCTCAGTGTCTTCATTTATAAAATGGGCATAGTTATGCTGACTTCATAGGGTTATTGTAAAGGTTAGACAATGCATGTAAGACGCTCAGGCACAAAGTAAGCTGTTATTTTTCTGGTTTTATTCAGCTCCCTGATATTGGCTCTATCACTGTCTCCCTGGGGAGATGTTTACCCCCCTTAACACTAACTTGTAGGTAGGTGCAGCCTTGCAGCATTCCTTTCCCGTTGTACCAAATTCAAGCACACAGACCCTTTGGGATTTTAAAGGTTTACTCTCAGTCTCTACAGGGGAGAGATTCTGTAATTAGGAGGAACATTGTGGGTTGGCATAAGCAGAGGCTGCAGCATGAAAAGCTTATTAACTGCTGATCTGCTCTCCCTTGATGGGCCTCTGTGTACAGCGGACCCGTTTGTGTACCCTGCGGTGTCTATGAAATGAATGCAGAGTTGAGCAGTGCACAGCCTCACTACCGTCTGTGGCAGTCCTTCTCCCAGGGGCCGTCGGTTTCCCAGAGTTTTCATCTGGGCGGTGAGGAGAGGAGGAGAAGCGTTCTTTGCTATCTGACCCCAACCGGCCTGAGGCTATCTGTGCTCTAGAGGGGTCACGTCCAATGGATTCGGGATTAGTCTCCCGTCTCCTCTACCTGTGGGCCCACTCAGCTGGTACCTGGTGGGCAGAGGCACTGGAAGGTGGCGAGCAAGTCCAGGCAGGTGCTGCCAGGGTGGCAGGGCTGTGACAGGCACTCATTGTGATCGGCCTCGCAGCGGGATCCCGTGTAGCCAGGGGGACAGAGGCAGTCAAAGGAGCCGGGCGTGTTGAGGCAGGAGCCGCCGTGTTCACAGGGACTGGGGCCTTGCTGGGCTAGGAGGACAGAAGATCTGGGAGTCCACAGGGGTCAGTGGTGGAAGGGTGAGGAGGCCAGAGTGGCAGGGGAGGCGTGGGGACCCTGTTTGTGGCTGAAGAGATCAAAGTGGGGAAAGGGATTGTGGCTTTAAAATGGAGGAGGACTAAATGGGGCCTCGAGGGCTGAGGATTGGTGAGAAGACCGTGTAAGGCAGAGATGCCAAAAATGGACAAATTCAGGAAAAAAAGATGATTATTTATTTACGTGGCCACCGTGTGGCTTGCGGGATCTGTTTCCCAACCAGGGATCGAACCCAGGCCCTTGGCAGTGAAAGTGCGGAGTCTTAACCACTGGACCGCCAGGGAATCCCCAAGATGTTTATATTTTTAATTTGGAAAACAATTTGCCTGTTTCCCTCTTCAGTGTAGAGGCTGTCTGGGGGCTCAGAGAGGGTCTCATGTGGAGGTGCCTCACCCATCTGACACTCGTCCAGGTCCTGGTGGCAAGTGGGCCCTGTGTAGCCAGGCTGACACACGCAGAATGTGGAGCCCCTCAGGGGGTTGGTGTTGCACTGGGCTTCCCGGTGGCACGGCTGGCTCAGACACATGTCCTCCATGTGGCACAGGAGGCCTGGAGGGCAGGGTGGAGGCGAGGCTCTCAGAGGCCGCTTGAAGCTCCCAGCTGCCCTCCTGGTACTTCTGTCACGTACCATCTCCACCTCCCACCTCCCGCCTCCCTGTACCCCGTGTCACACCTGTGCGGCCAGGTGGGCAGAGGCAGGAGAAGGAGCCCACACGGTCGATGCAGGTGGATCCTGGGGCACAGGTAGCGGCAACACAGTCATCCAGGTTCTCCTCGCAGCTCGTGCCCCCCCAGCCGCTCGCACACACACAATGGAAGCTGCCAGCTGAGTTCTGGCAGGTACCCCCGTTTCTGCAGCGAGGGGGACCCTGAACCTCACATTCGTCCACATCTTCAGAGCAATCCCAGCCTGCCAAGGGGAAGGGGACAGGTGCTGGAGCTGGGGGCCCTGTGAGGGGTGGAGAACAGGGGCTGACCATCTGGGCCACTGGCGCCATCAACTTGGCTGCAACGACTCACCTGCCCAGGCCTCTGGGCAGAGGCAGGTGTAGGTGCCCAGCCCATCCTGACAGGTGCCCCCGTTCTCACACTGGTGCCCGACACAGTCATCTGGATTCACTTCACAGCTTGGGCCTGTGAAACCTGACAGGGTCATGCAATCAGCTGAGGGAAGGGGACCCATGGGAGACAACCTCCGTGCCCAGAGAGAGGGGCTGCAGGAAGACCCCTGTGAGGACATACCTGGGGGACACAGGCAGAGGTGGAAGGTGGAGTCTCTCCCTGGAACCACTTGACAGGTGCCCCCATTGGGACAGCCCCTGGGGGGGCAGGGTCCTGGCCAGAGCTCACAGCGTGGACCCCCCCACCCAGCGGGGCAGAGGCACTGGAAGGACCCCAGGGTGTTATGGCAGGAGGTGCCCTTGGGACAGGGTCCTGGGTCCAGGAAACACTCGTTGACATCGCGTTCGCAGGTATGGCCCTCAAAGCCAGGTGGGCAGCGGCACTGGATCTGGGGGTATGTGGCCAGACACACCCCTCCGTTGACGCAGGGGTTGGCTGAGCAGAAGTCCCGGAGCTGGCAGTGCTCACCTGAGGCAGAGGACAGGGGGTGCATTTTCCTAGCACTGCACAAATTCCAGCTCCTCTGAGATGACCCAGCTCTCACTCTGGATTATCTCCGTGTCGAACTTCCATATTTTCTTCCCTTCCCTCCCATACCCTCTCTGCCCTATTCCGTCACCCTCACTTTTATCATTCTCTGGGAGGGTTGTATCTGGAGTGACCACGTTTTTCAAGCTGAAAGCTGAACATGTAGCTGTTGGTGGGAGTACTGTGAATCAGCCCTGCTTGGGAAAATCTGGGACCTAGGGTTCCTTTAGTGGTGACCTTGGTGGTGAATGAGAAAGCATGCAGCCTCTGCAAACAGGAGACTTAACCCCTTGCCTTGCCCCGGCCAGCTGTGTGCCCTCGGGCAGTCGTCTTGCCTCTCTTATCCTGATTTCCTGATCTTCAGTGGGTGTAATGGTCCGGATAACGGTAAAGAGACTCACTTCACAGCCGTGTGCACCAGTGGGAATGGTGGCGTGGCGGCAGTGGTGCTGGTACTGAGCTAAGTAAGCACTCCCTGAGCATCGCCCCCTTTCTTCCCCACAACAACCTTATGAAGTGCGGACATCGGCTGACAACCGAGCACCCAGACAGCTTAAATATCTTATGCAAGGTCACATGTCTAGTCGGTGGCAGAGCTGGCAATGGACCCGAGGAGGGGGCCGCCCAGAGCCCCTGCTCTGAAGCACAAGGCATGGCAAGTTGCCACTGACCATCCTTCTTGTTGTCACATACGCTGGTCTCTCACACCCAGTCTCAGGCCCAGTTTCCTCAGAATTTCACCAGTTAAAAAATCTCCATGTCCTGGGCCCACCCCAGATGCACTAGGGCACGCTCTGTGGGACAGGGCATTGGTATTTTTAAGGCTTCCCAGGTGACTGCTGTGCCTCCCCAAGTTTGAGAATCTTTGTCTCTAGTGCATCCCCTCCTGGATGCACCCACATCCCAAGCACTTTCTGACCTCATGGCTTTTGCTGCCTGGTCCAGCCCTCCCCATCCTGGTGAGGTGTTATGGAACCTTTCTCTCCAGGGCCTCGCAGCTCTGTCCAGGCACCCCGACCACTTCCTCATGGTAGCACACCCTGCCCGTCACGTGTCCTGCTCTGTCGCTCCAGGGCTGCACCCGCTCCCCGTCACACTGCCCACAAACTGCAGTCTTCCCAGGTGACAGTGTGGGTTTCCACCACTCAGAATAGAAGCCATTCAGGTGCTCAGAATGCAGAGTCTTGGAAGTCCCCTGTTGTGCTAGGCATTAACCCTCTATCTAGTGGACCGAGGGGAGGTTGAGGGGCTGGGAAAGCGGTCAGGGTGGTGTGCGAAGGGGGCTGTGGCAGTAGCTATTTACCAGCTGGCTTGGAAATACCTCAACATCTTAGCAATCAGTACTATCCTGTCGGTGAATGTCAATCTTGGGTAAATGGTTCACCAAGAATTGGCTTGTTGATTCCCTCGGCCTCTCTCCTCAAAGGGCTCGCAGTCTCTCGGGCTCTAGTTCCATCATTCCTACCCCACAGCCCAGCCCGTTGCTCCTGCCTGTCTCCCTTCCTCGCCGCCCCCAACAGGGCTCACCTGTCCATCCCGGCATGCAGGAGCACTGGGGGCGGCCCGAGGCCTGGATGTGGCAGCGGCCCATTTTGGAACAGAAGGAAGAACAGGGGTCCCTGAGCTGGGCCTGGCACCTCTCACCAGTGAAGCCAGAGGGGCAGGTGCAGAAGAAGCTGGGGGCCAAGGGAGAGGGAGGGCTGGGGGAGCTGGGAAGGGTGGGAAGCAGGGCTTGACAGCTGCCTCCATTCTGGCAGAGCTGGGCATCCTGGCAGGGGTCCGGAAACTGGCATGTCTCACCCAGGAAGCCAGGGGCACACCTGGGCAGGGGAGGAGACAGGAGAGCTTACTTCCTGGCCCTCTGCTTTCTCTCCTCCGTCCCTCCTTTGCCTTCATTTGTTTCCCTTCATCTGCTTCACCTCCTCCGTTTCTCCTTTCTTCCCATTTCTCCCCGTCCCCTCCCCTACTCCCCTTCCCAGTCTGCCACTCCCACAAGGTACACTCACTGGCAGGTGCCTTGCCCCTGAGATAGGCTCAGGCAGGTGCCTCCGTTGGCACAGGGTTCTGGGAAACTCCCGCACTGCAGCCCTAGAGATGGAGATGAGGATGAGATGGGAGCAGGGAGCATTACGCTCCACTTTTCCTCCCCTGGATGCTCCGGAGGGACCTGCCTGCAGCAGCCCCACACAGGTGCTCTGAACCACCATTGCCTTGATACTCCTGTTCCTAGTCCCCACGTGGTGCTCACTCCCCAGCCCCCTAGATCCCAGGCCTCTCAGTTACTAATCCCCACCCCTCCTTTCCTGTTTATTCTCTGGCCTCCCAAGTCCAGCTTCAGGCTCCATCCCTCGGAAGCAAGACAACAGGGATAAGGAGGGGGGAGCTGAGGGGACTCCTGGGAGGTGAATGGCTGAAGCATTGAAGGGATTTCCTCCCGGAAGGGCCCAGCATTGAGCCATCGGGGGGGTGGGGACAGCTGGACCTAGAAAGGGACTTGGTGGGCCCTTGACCTTCCCGCGTCTCCATCTCCTGTTCCCTGTCATCTCTTCCCCTAGCAGGTGGTCCCTCTTTTCCCTCTCTTCCTCCTAAACGTGACTGTAAGAGCACGCTGTCCCCCAGTTCCGGGGCCAACTTGGTTCTCCCTGGGGGTGAGCACCTTCTCGCCCATCCCCCCCTACCGTCACCACCCCTGGCACGGGGCCCATAGCCTGGGTCTGTGTAGCTGCAGGGGCAGAGTTGTCTCTCCCTGCCGGCAGTCCCATTTGGGGGCTGAGAATCTTCTCCATCCAGTGTCGCCTCAAAGCATGGGGCTTGACCCTCTGTCCCCAGCCCACTGGACATCCTCCTAAGGAAGGTGGGTCCCCTCACTTCTCCCACCCCACGCCTCACCTCTGGTCCGGACGACTGACCGACACAGCAGCAGCAGCAGCAGCAGCAGCGGCAGCAGCAGTGAAGGGGGCTGCATTCCAGAGCCCCTGCCCAAGCCCAGATCCCCCCCGCCCCTTCCAGTGGGACCCTCAGAGCCCTCACTGAGGCAATAACCACCCACTCTGCTCCCACGGCCCCTTCTTCCTCCTCTTCGGCCTGCTGCGAACCTCACGTCTGAGCTGTTTCCTGAGTCACACAATGTCCTGGACACCCTAGTGATGGGGGGGGGCGGAGTGGAAGAACATTGAGGGGGATGAGGGAGGGGCCTTCTGTCCCTGACAACCCCTGGGGAGGTGGCGAGGAAGAAGGACAGTGTGGCTGGAGTGCAAGTGATAGAAGGGGGAACGGGGCCCCTGGGAGCAGTCCCAGTCCTGTTGTTGTGGTCTCTCCTTTCTAGAGGTGGGAACCTCAAGGTGGCTGCCCTATGCCCTGGGGGCGGGGTGGGGTCAGGACCTAGAAACAGAGGTGTGGGGTGATGAGAGATCTCCTATTCCTCTTGCATGGAGAGGATGCTTGTTTGGCGAGGTCAGTACAGATGCTTCTCAGAGAATCTGCACGCTTCCACCCACTCATCTTGGCAGAAGGAACACAGGGGACTTCTGGGTCTACCCTTGGCCCTTGCTGGGCTGTTAGTTTTCTCCTTCTGGGAAATGGGGAAGATGCTGGGCTGGTTTGGGGGGAAATCTAGGCCTTCTTTTGGAGGGGAACGTGTAAGATCGTCATCAGTGATAAACGAGCATTGTCTCCACTAAATTTTGCAGTCTGGATTATCCATAGCAAACACTGCATTTGTGTGGGTTCCTCTCCTCCCATGTCCCCCTCCCTCCACCGCAGAGGTCCCTGGGATGCAAGGAATGCCAGTCATTGAATTAAAAATTGGAGTAAATAAAATCACAAAAGAGAATGCAGGGCCCTGACTCATTCAACCTTCTTGAGTCAACCCAGGACAGCTTTGGGGTCAGCCACATACCCAGTTCCTCTAGCAGCTCAGAGAACTGAGAGTCCAGGGTGGTTAGAGGTGTCATCAGCAGCTGTGCACAGCCCCAGCATTGAGGCACTCACGGCCCAGCCTGGTGCACCCTGAGTACCTTTCCACGCCAATAAGTATACTTTGCCAGCACAATTTTTTTAAATTACTAACTTTTTATTTTGAAATAATTTAAAACTCACAGAAAAGAGGCAAGAATACTAAAAATTATTCCAGGATATTCTTCACTCAGATTCACCAATTGATATCATTTGACCACATTTGCTTTATCATTATTTTTCTAAATACACATTAGTATTTTTTTCTGAACCATTTGAGAGTAAGTTGCACACAATATATCCCTTTCCTCATAAATACATCGGTGTGAATTTCTTAAGAACAGGAACCTTCTTTTTTTTTTTTAGAGATGTTATTTTTATTTTTTCTAAAGGTTTATTAATTAATTAATTAATTAATTTTTTTGCCTGCGTTGGGTCTTCGTTGCTGCACACGAGCTTCCTCTAGTTGCGGCAAGCGGGTCTTTCTCTTCCTTGCAGTGCGCGGGCTTCTCATTGTGGTGACTTCTCTTGTTGCAGAGCATGAGCTCTAGAGCGCAGGCTCAGTAGTTGTGGCGCACGGGCTTAGTTGCTCCGCGGCAAGTGGGATCTTCCTGGACCAGGGCTCAAACTCGTGTCCCCTGCGTTGGCAGGTGAATTCTTAACCTCTGCAGCACCAGGGAAGCCCCAAGAACCTTCTTTTACATAACCACAGTACAGCTATCAAAATCAGGAAACTTAGAGTGATACAATACTATTAGCTAATCTACAGTCCATGCTCAAAATTTGCCAATTGCCTCATAATGTCCTTTATAAAGCTTTTTTTCTTGGTCCTGAATCTAATCTAGGATTATGCATTGCATTTATTTGTCATGTCTTTTCAGTCTCCTTTATTTTAACAAGATAAAAGGATACAGTTCCTTAGATTTTGTCTTTCATTATACTGATAGTTTTGAAGGATACAGTTCAGTTACTTTGCAGACTGTTCCTAAATTTAGGTATGTCTGCTATTTCTTCAGTTTATGCATTTCTGACCAGGAATACCACAGAAGTGATGTTGTGTCCTCTGTACAACACACCAGGAGACACGTGAGCCAATATCATTCTTTTTTTTTAAAAAATTAATTAATTATTTTATTTTTGGCTGCATTGGGTCTTTGTTGCTACGTATGGGCTAAGCGGGGGTTACTCTTTGTTGTGGTGCGTGGGCTTCTCATTGTGGTGGCTTCTCTTGTTGCGGAGCATGGGCTCTAGGTGTGCGGGCTTCAGTAGTTGTGGCTCGTGGGCTCTAGAGCACAGGCTCAGTAATTGTGACCCACGGGCTTAGTTGCTCTACGGCATGTGAGATCTTCCCGGAGCAGGGCTCGAACCAGTGTCCCCTGCATTGGCAGGCAAACTCTTAACCACTGCACCACCAGGGAAGTCGGAGCTAGCTTCATTCTTAATGGTTGCCTAGTATTCCACTGTTTGGTGAACTCTAGTTCACTGAAACCAGTTTCCTATCGTAGGGCGGCACTTAGGTGGCTCTCAATCTTTAAAAATATGAGAAACTATGCTGCAATAAATATTCTTGAACTTACATACTTGAGTGGTTGTCTAGTTATTTCCTTAGGCTAAATTCCTAGAAGAGAATACTGAGCCAAAGGGTCAAAGGATAGACTTAAAAATTTTTTGGCTTTGAGAAGAATTAGGACATATATCTACTTGTAAGTCTCCTCCATTTTTCAATATGACATATTTTAAACATTCACTGTAGTTAAATACACAGTGTCTAGCACTAGTTACATCTTTCTAAAACTACAGTCATTTGTGACCACCCACACCATACCTGCACACCACAAGTACTATAATTTGTTTTATATATTTAAACAGTCTACTCCCTGTTTTTTTTTTTTTTTTTTTTGGCTTTGCTGCGCAGCTTCTGGGATCTTAATTCCCTGACCAGGGATCGAACCCGGGCCCTCGGCAGTGAAAGCGCCGAGTCCTAACAACTGGACCACCAGGGAATTCCACCCATTTTTAAACTTAGATTTTAAAGGGAATCTTTTTCTGTCTGATTGTAAATAGAGAGTAGGCATCAAAAAACTTCAGTGAAAGCAAAACAATGTTAGTAAATTCCAGACTGATTCTCTTCCCTGCAGAAGGAGGCTCCAAGTGAGGATAGACTTTAAAGCTTTTGGTACCTAAGTGTCATTCTCCAGAAAGCAGTGCAGGACTTTATATTCTTGGTCGTAGTGTCTGCACATGCCCTTACTCTCACCAACCCTGAGAATCAGGGTTGCCATCTTCCTGACCTCACACTTTTTGTGGAAAAGTAGGCTGGGGCACTAGGCTGGGACTTGAGAGAAAGAAGAGGAAATGGTAACGGAGACAGAGAAGGAGTGGTTAGGTAGCAGGGGAATCCAGAGAGTGGTGGGCAGAAACTGAGTTTAAGGACAATGTCAGGAAGGTGCAGAACCCACTTTGTGCCTTATCTCTGCCGAAGATCTTGGGTCAGACAATGACTTCTTACACATAACACCAAATGCACAAGCAACAAAATAAATTGGACTTCATCAAAGTTAAAAACATTTGCTCTCCAAATGGCACCTCAAGAAGGTGAAAAGACAAGCAACAAAATGAGAGCAAATATTTGAAAATCATATATCAGATAAAGGACTAGTATCCAGAATATATAAAGGAGTCATAACTTGGGACTTCCCTGGTGGCACAGTGGTTAGGAGTCTGCCTGCCAATGCAGGGGACACAGGTTCGAGCCCTGGTCCGGGAAGATCCCACATACCGCGGAGCAACTAAGCCTGTGCACCACAACTGCTGAGCCTATGCTCTCCAGCCCGTGAACCACAACTACTGAGACTGTGTGCCACAACTACTGAAGCCCACGCACCTAGAGTCCATGCTCTGCAACAAGAGAAACCACAGCAATGAGAGGCCCGTGCACCTCAGCGAAGAGTAGGTCCCACTCTCCGCAACTATAGAAAGCCCGCATGCAGCAACGAAAACCCAATGCAGCCAAAAATAAATAAATAAAAATTAAATTAAAAAAAGAACTCTTATAACTCAATAGTGACAATTTAAAAATGGGTTACAGTCCCATAAATCTCTGAACCTCTGCTCATTTTTTAGTCTATTTTCTCTCAGTTGCCAAGATTGAGTAATTTCTGTTCATCTACCTCATACCTCACTGAATCTTTCCTCTGTCTTCTCCACTTTCCTGTTAAGTCAATCCATTGAGTTTTAAATTTTGATTATTGTATTTTTAAGTTCTAAAGTTTCTGTTTGGTTCTTCTTTATAACTTCTATTTCTTTGCCAAGACTATTAATTTTTTCATCTGTTTCAAGAAAATTTTTCCTAGGGACTTCCCTGGTGGTCCAGTGGCTAAGACTCCACGCTCCCAATACAGGGGGCCGGTTTCGATCCCTGGTCAGGGAACTAGATCCTACATGCTGCAACTAAGAGTTTGCATGCCTCAACTAAAGATCCTGCATGCTGCAACTAAAAAGATTCCACATGCCACAACTAAAGATCCCGCATGCCACAACGAAGATGCTGCATGCCGCAACTAAGACCCAATGTAGCCAAGTAAATATATAAATAAGTAAATAAATATTTTTAAAAAAGAGAGAGGTTGTCCTTGCTTGTTGCAGCATTCTTAATACTTACTTTAAAATACTTGTCTGTTGTAAATATGTGTCATATATTCCAACATTTAGGTCATCTTGAGTGTTGGTGTCTGCTGAGTGTCTTTTCTTATTCAGTTTGAGATTTTCCTGGTTCTTGGTATAAGTGCTTTTCTATTGTATCCTAGACATTTTGGGTATTACGTGAGGAGACTCTGGATTTTATCTAAATCTATTTTAACAGATATCCTCTGATGCTGTGCCAGTGGGGGAAAGAGGGTGCCGCCTCATTGTTGTCAGGTGGAGGTAGAAGCCCAGTTTCCTCACTTGGCTTCTGTTGACATCTTGTTAGTGTTGGATAGGGTTGGGAGTTCAGGCTCCCTGCTAGGCCTCTTCTAACACACATTTGCTGGGAGAGTGTGAAACACATTATTACTGCTTCCATTTGCTTTCCAGTGACATTGTGATGGAGAGCTGAAAGTCCCAGGTAAAATTCCAGCTCACCAACAGGGAATAAACCTACCTAAGGGGGTAAAAGACCTGTACACAGAAAACTATAAGACACTGATGACAAGAAATTGAAGATGACACAAATAAATGGAAAGATATACTGTTCTCATGGATTGGAAGAATTAATGTTGTTAAAATGACCATACTCCCAAGGCAACCTACAGATTGCAATCTCTATCAGAATACCAATGGCATTTTTCACAGAACTAGAAAAAATAATTCTAAAAGTTGTAGAGAGACACAAAAGATCCTGAATATTCAAAACAATCTTGAGAAGGAAGAACAAGCTGGAGGTATCATAATCCTTGATTTCAGACTATAAGACAAAGTTACAGTAATCAAAACATAATGGGGCTTCCCTGGTGGTGCAGTGGTTGAGAGTCCGCCTGCTGATGCAGGGGACACGGGTTCGTGCCCTGGTCTGGGAAGATCCCACATGCCGTGGAGCGGCTGGGCCTGTGAGCCATGGCCGCTGAGCCTGCGCGTCCGGAGCCTGTGCTCCGCAACGGGAGAGGCCACAACAAAGAGAGGCCCGCGTACCGCAAAAAAAAAAAAACCAAACCAAACAAAACATAATGGTACTGGCACAAAAACAGACACATAGATCAATGGAACAGCATAGAGACACCAGAAATAAACCTATGCTTATGTGATCAATTAACCTATGACAGAGGGGTGGAATAGGGAGGGTGGGATGGAGGGAGATGCATGAGGGAAGAGATATGGGAACATATGTATATGTATAACTGATTCACTTTGTTATAAAGCAGAAATTAACACACCATTGTAAAGCAATTATACTCCAATAAAGATGTAAAAAAAAATTAACCTATGACAAAGGAGGCAAGAACATACAATGGGGAAAAGGCAGTTTCTTCAATGAACTGGGAATAAGATGACACAGGAGTTACTGTTAATGCTGTGATCTGGACATTGTGATTATGTCAGAAAATTTACTATTTTTTAGAATAGTATACTGAAGTTTGTGGGGGTAAAATGACAAAATGACCAGGATTTGCTTTAAAATACTTCAGGGAAAAAAGAGGGATGGATAAAGCAAAAGTGACAAAGTTGAAAATTCTAGAATCTGGGTATGAAGAGTTGATTATATTGTTTTAATCTATTTTTATGTTAGAAAAATTTTCATAATTATAAAAAGGAACCAGATTAGAAAGAACCCAGATACCGAAAAGGTAGTTTTCAAACTAGCAGCATTGGCATCACCTGGGAGCAGGAATATCAGACTTAGCAAATAACAATACAGGATGCTGAGTAAAATTTGAATTTCAGATAAACAATAAATAATTTTTAGTATGAGTATGTATGTTCTATGCAATATTTTACTTACACTAAAAATTGTGAAAATAGTTTGGCAGGTTTTTTTTTTAAATAAAATTAAACATGTAATTACGACCCAGAAATTGCACTCCTGGGCATTTATTCCAGAGAAATGGAGACTTACTTACACTCACACAAAAACCTGTATAAGAATGTTTATAGCAGGACTTCCCTGGTGGTCCAATGGTAAAGAATCTGCCTTCCAATGCAGGGGATGCGGGCTCGATCCCTGGTCGGGGAACTAGTTTTCCACATGCTGCCGGGCAGCTAAGTCCGCGTGCCAGAACTACTGAGCTTGTGCGCCTCAACTAGAGAGCCCATGGGCCGCAAACTACAGATTCCACATGCTCTGGAGCCTGCGCACCACAACTAGAGAAGAGAAAACCCCGCTCACCACAGCTAGAGAGAAGCCTGCGCACCACAAGGAAGAGCCTGCGTGGTGCAACAAATGATCCTGCATGCCTCAACGAAGATCCCGCGTGCTGCAACAAAGACCCAACGCAGTCATAAATAAATAAAATAAATAAATTAAAAAAAAGAAATACATTATTAAAAAAAATCCAGTAGGAGGGAGAAGTGGGTGAGAGTAAATATGGTTGAAGCTGGGAGATGGGTAAGTGGCTATTTATTACACTGTCATCTTTATACTATTCTGTCTACTTTTTACATGTTTAAAACATTTTATAACAAAGGTAAAATAAAGCAATCCAATACAATGATATAAATCTGATTTAAAAACTTCAAAAGGCTCTCCATCTCTCTGAGGACAAAAACTTCAGGCCATGAGGTGTAGAAAGCCCTCATCTTTGTGCCCGGGGCACACCCAGACCAGTTAAGTCTGAATCTCTGTGGGTGGAAGCTTCAGCAGTGGTCCCCAAAGTGTGGTCCTCAGCCCAGCAGTATCAGCATCACCTTGAAACTTGTTAGAAATGCACATTCTTGGGCTCTGCCCCAGACCTGCTGAATCAGAACCTCTGGGGTTGGAGTCCAGCAACCCGTTTTTTCAAAAACTCTCCAGGTGATTTGGTTGCTGATGCAGAGCTGGAGGGTCCAAAAGTCAGGCCTGAGGAAGCTGACAGAGGTGGTCTTGAAGGACAAGCTGGTGAAGGAAGCGCAGGTCTGGGGTCCACAGATCCCGGGAGAGAGACTAAGGTCATGGCCCCGAACCCTCTGCTCTCACCTTTGTCAGTGTGGATGGTGGGACCAGTGGGGCTGACTGGCTTGTGCTCTCTTCAGAGAAGGAGGCTGTGTGTGCACAGAGCTGTGGTGGGTTGGGGATCCCCACGGCCAAACATGCTGGGAAAAAGAAGAGCGCCTTCATCCCCATGAAGGTTTATAGAGTGCTAATGAGACACCTCAGGGTGATGGCTCTCACACCGGGTCCTAGAGCAATGAGCTGAAGGCCAGGGTTTGAACCTGAGTCTCCTGATTCCATGCCCAGGGCTGCTCCTCTCTGCATTCTTGTGCTTGTCTACTGGATCCCATTATTAGTACCCTCTACATCTTGTGTTCTGGTTTCAAGGGGAGTGGGATGGGGGTTCATACGTCTGGGGACCTTAGATTTTTTAAAAACAACTCTAGGTTCACTCCACCCATCTTTTAATTTGACTTCTTTAATTTATTATTTTTTTATAAGTCTTTCCCACAGACAGATGTTTCCTTGCTGGTCTCCCCTTGGCTCTGGCCCCCACCTCTTTTTTCCATTTCTCCGTTTTGGATGACTAAGTCTCACCTATGGAGACCACCTATCTCTGGGGCATTGAGCCCTCCACAGAGGAGGTGGGAGTAGTGGAGAGACCCCTTCTCCCCAAAGGAGTGCTCTAGGCTGGACGTGGGCAGAGGTTTTCTGAATCTTGCTCCTCTGGGTGCAGGAGCTCCTTGGATGCATTTGAAGCCCGAGGACCCTCCCCTTCTGTGACTTGGAAGATTGGGGAACCCCTAGGAAGGTTCTAGAAAACTTCTCACCCTCACTCCCACCCTATCCTTTGGTGAATGTGACCTGGCACCCACTCCCTGGGGGAAAGGCCTCTTTTTTTTTTTTGCGGTACGCGGGCCTCTCACTATTGTGGCCTCTCCCGTTGCGGAGCACAGGGTCCGGACGCACAGGCTCAGCGGCCATGGCTCACGGGCCCAGCCGCTCCGCAGCATTTGGGATCCTCCCGGACCGGGGCACGAGCCCGTGTCCTCTGCATCAGCAGGCGGACTCTCAACCACTGCACCACCAGGGAAGCCCCGTTTGTCCAAGTCTTGGTTGTGGGAAGGGAGGAGCAGGCTGACCCCTTCCTGCCAGGAGGTGGAAGTGTGGCTCTTCAGAAGCAGTGGCGGAGCCTGACCCCTGGGAGAGGAGCTGCATACCTGTGCTGGGTGCAGCTCCAGGGAGACACGGGACCCTCACCCTGCAGTGAAGAAAGCAAACGGGAAAGACCAAGGCCGGGGAAGGCCGGGTCACCTTGGGGCGAGGCAGCCTGCTCTCCTGCATTTTTAGCCAAGGAGAAGGTATCCCTTCCAAGGAGGGCAGGGATAGAGTGGGAAATGGTGACCAGGGGCAGTGGACAACTTGAACCTCTGGATGTGAACTAGAATTTTCTAGTACCCCTTTGGGTCTCCTATCTGATACCTGATAGCAGGGGGCTGAGGCACTGGGCTTCCCTGAGCAGGCAGGTGGGGCAGGTGACAGAGGGACACCTGCAGAGAGAAATGGGGAAGAGCTTGGGAGTTCACTGGAGTCAGCTGTTTGGGGAAAGGAGTATGTCCATATCTTTGCGGGGGGAGGGTTGTCTTCTGGCAGAAGCAATAGGTGGGTCACCTGGGAAGGTGCTTGTGGTAGAGACATCAGGGTGGGAATTCTCATGTTACCCCCTCCCCCAGGCCCCTTTGCCCTTTGTTGTGTTACTCTCCGTCTGCACCCCCACCCCCCCAATCCTTTCTCACTTTTCCCTGCCCTGCTTTGTAACCTGGGAGACTGACCTCCTTGGATTGATCACTGGGAGGGGGATGAGGGAGGGGGGACTTGCTGGCGGCGTCTCATTGGGTTTGGCTAGTGGGAGGCACGAGGGGGAGACCTGCTGTGGAAGGAGAGAGGATGGGATGCTTCTCTCACATTCCTTCCCTGTCAGTGTTGGGGTCCTCGCCTTGTCCCCTCAAGTCTGGTGCGTGTGTGTGTGTGTGTGTGTGTGTGTGTGTTTGTGTATGGGGTAAAGGCTCCCCAGTGCCTCAGAATCCCCTGCTGTTCCCTTCACCCAGTCCTCACCCATATAAATAGCCCCCTCTTCACAGCTCTGTCCTGGAACCCTCTCAGTGGAATTCTGCTTCCCGCTGGGACCCTCCATCCCTCATCCTTCTCTTCTCCTCCCTGTCCTCACAGGGGCTGGACGAGAGCTGAGTTTCTCATGGGCTGGGGGCGCTGGGTGAGGGTGGGGTGGGGAGGCCCTGCCCCCTCGCTCAGGACTGTGCTCTTCCTCAGCCCAAGCTGGAGGGTAGAGTCTTCAGCTTCATCCTCATCTTCCAGCCTCCTGGGATTCAGCCTTCAACTCCTCCCTCTACCTTTGAAACCCTGGTTCCAGCTCTCTGAGTCAATGCCTTCTCAGCAAGGAAGACGTCTCCTCAGAGAGGTCAGCCTCCGACCAACCATTTTCAGCTTCGTTCCAGGAATTCAGAATTTCCCCAGGGGAGCCAAAGCTGAAACTGAGGGCACTTCTCTGGCAACTCTGCCCAGGGCCTCCCTTAGCTGTGTTTTATCTTTGGTGTACCTGAGGGGTCTCTTGTTTTGTGATTTTCTCCACTTCTTCTGTCCTGTCAGGTGGCCAGGCTGTGAGGCTGCCTGAAGCAAGAGACTTTCTTTTTCTTCCCGAGATGCTGTCAATAAATGCCCACTGAACCAGTGAGTGTAGGGAGTGTGTCCTATAACCTTTGAGTATGGATGCCAGGAGAGGTGAAAGGGGCGGGGGCAGGTGGAGGAGGAAAGCTTTTGATTTGGGGGAAATGGCAGAGCCAAGGCTGGGCCTTTTGCAAAGTCAGGATGTGTGTGTGTGTGTGTGTGTGTGTTAGTGGGGAGGGGTCCATGAAGGGGGAGATCCTCACCTTCTCAGTCTTCAGGGAGCAATGCGATTGGGGAGCATCGTGGGATAGACGAGTGAGTGGGGACTGGGTTGGACGGAAATGCTGACATTTTCCCAGCACTGCCCTGTGAGAACTCAGCTTTGTTCTTAAAACGAACACTATTTTATTAAAAATAAATAAATAAGATAAAAATAATAGATAAAATGAATAAGAGCTAACTCTTCAGTAAGTCAGTAAATATTTGAATTAAATCCCCCCACCCCAGGACACTCCCTGGTGTCCCTTCCTGTCCTAACTACCCTTTAGCGAGGCAGGGAACCCATCTGACTTCTGCCACCACAGACGCATTTGCCTGTGCTTTAACTTCGTATATCAGGGATCCTGTAGCGTGCAGTCTTTTGTGTCTGGTTTCCTGTGTCCCGGTCCACTTTTCTAAGATTCCTTGTCTGCTTCTGCATTCCTTCCCGCAGTGTCTCCACCCGGGAAGCGCTCTGCCAGTCCACCCCGCTGGCCACAAGGGGGCAGCAGAACCCGGTGGAATCTGGGCTGACCCAGCGGGGCAGCCCTTCTCTTGGCCCCTGGGCTCCTCCTCCCACCCAGGTAGCATCCTCTTTCTGGGCTGCCTCCCAGGCAGCTGCTGCAGATGGTCCTGCTGCTTCCCTCTCTGACACCTGCTGCTTTAGAGAGGATTTCTGGACTGGAAGTTTGGAGCTTGGGTCTCCAGCCTCTTTGGATCACCCACTCCTTCTGGTAATGTATTTTGAACATGCAGCTATCAAATACACACAAATGTTGTACAGATTATAAAAAGAAACACAAGTAACACATGAAAAGAGATAAAAGTAAAGCATTTATAACAGAACTTCGAATATTTCTTCTGCCTCCCCTCCTGCCCCCAGATCCCTGGAGCACCCCTGGGGCTGGTTCACCCCTACCTGGTGGCCCCTGTTTAGAGCTCAGTTGAGTGTTTTTTTTTTTTTTTTTTTTTTTTCGGTACGCGGGCCTCTCACTGTTGTGACCTCTCCCATTGCGGAGCACAGGCTCCAGACGCGCAGGCTCAGCGGCCGTGGCTCACGGTCCCAGCCACTCCGTGGCATGTGGGATCTTCCTGGACCGGGGCACGAACCCGTGTCCCCTGCATCGGCAGGCGGACTCGCAACCACTGCGCCACCAGGGAAGCCCCTCTTATTATCTTTTGTTTATTCATTAATGTAATAAAATTTATTACATTTTCCATAAGAATGTCTTTCTCCCCAGTCTCCCTCCTTTACCTTTATACATTTCAGGGCTTGGGCGGGAGTGATGCCTCTTCATGTCCCCAGGAATCTCAGGCTTCGGAAGCAGAGTGGATTGTCTACTCAGAGGGTGGTGGGGTAGGTGCTATGGTCCAGGTGGGCTCTGCAGCCAACCTCTGGGTGGGCCCGGGCAGCACCCACTCTTGGGAATGAGTAAGGGGCCTAAGGAAGTCTGTGAGCCACCTTTGGTTGGATATTTCAGTTTTGGAGATGACAGCCTATTCTGGGAGGGGCCGTCCTTCCTCAGCAGAGGGGCAGAAGTGCAGGTTCAGAGGAAGGTCATGGCCCCAGCTGTGCCCTTGGGGCTCTGCTCAGCAGGCTTCCAGGGCAGAGCTTAGCCCACTAGCCAGGGTCATTGTGGTTAGAGAAGGAGGGAAACACTTTAACGTTGAAATAAAATCATTGCCTCCTGTGTGTGTGTGTGTGTCTGTGTGTGTGTGTGTGTCTGTGTGTGTGTTTCTAGTTTTCAAAAAAATAAGTATCAAAGGAGTTGTTTAAACTTTTCCTACAGTGTAAATTAATCCAGTGAACACTTCAACTTAACAGTGTCAAGTAAAATAAGCGTTACCAGATTTCATGTCTAAGAAAAAAGGGGATTAATTCTTTCCATCCACTGTGACATTTTTAAAATTAATTTTTATTGAAGTATATTTACTTTACAATGTTGTGTTAGTTTCTTGCTGTACAGCAAAGTGAATCAGTCATATGTATACATATATCCACTCTTTTTTAGACTTCCTTCCCATTTAGGTCACCACAGAGTAATGAGTGGAGTTCCCTGTGCTATACAGTAGGTTCTCATTAGTTATCTATTTTGAACATAGTAGTGTATATACGTCAGTCCCTATCTCCCAGTTCATCTCACCCCGACTTCCCTTCTTGGTAAGCATAAACTTGTTCTCTACATCTGTGACTCTATATCTGCTTTGCAAATAAGTTCATCTCTACCATTTTTCTAGATTCTACATATAAGCTATATTACACGATATTTGTTTTTCTCTTTCTGACTTATGTCACTCTGTATGACAATCTCTAGGTGCATCCACGTCTCTGCAAATGAAACCATTTCATTCCTTTTTATGGCTGAGTAATATTCCATTGTATACATGTACCACATCTTCTTTATCCATTCATCTATTGATGGACATTTAGGTTGCTTCCATGTCTTGGCTATTGTAAATAGTGCTGCAATGAACATTGGGGTACGTGTATCCTTTTGGATTATGTTTTTCTCCGGATATGTGCCTAGGAGTGGGATTGCTGGATCATACAGTAATTCTATTTTTAGTTTTTTAAGGAACCTCCATACTGTTCTCCATAGTGGCTGTACCAATTTACATTCCCAGCAACAGTGTAAGAGGGTTGCCTTTTCTCCACACCCTCTCCAGCATTTATTGTTTGTAGATTTTTTGATGATGGCCATTCTGAGCAGTGTGAGGTGATACCTCATTGTAGTTTTTTTTTTGTTTTTTGTTTGTTTGTTTGTTTGTTTTTGTGGTACACGGGTCTCTCACTGCTGTGGCCTCTCCCGTTGTGGAGCACAGGCTCCGGACGCGCAGGCTCAGCGGCCATGGCTCACGGGCCCAGCCGCTCCACGGCATGTTAGATCTTCCCGGACCAGGGCACGAACCCGTGTCCCCTGCATCGGCAGGCGGCCTCTCAACCACTGCGCCACCAGGGAAGCCCTGTTTGTATATTTTGGAGATTAATCCCTTGTCAGTTGCTTCATTTGCAAATATTTTCTCCCATTCTGAGGGTTGTCTTTTCATCTTGTTTATGGTTTCCTTTGCTGTGCAAAAGCTTTTAAGTTTCATTAGGTCCCACTTGTTTATTTTTGTTTTTATTTTCATTACTCTAGGCAGTGGGTTGAAAAAGATCTTGCTGTGATTTATGCACTGTAACATTTTAAGAATCACAGTTCATTTTGCATCACCATTGTTTTATGGCTTAGGTAGGTGTTTATCTGAAAGTCTTTTGAAAGCACTTGAAGCAAATAAAAGATAAGAGGTACTACATGGCTGTTAAAGAAGAAAGTAAAATATTAACCCCATTAGCATTAGGATAATTTATACTTTGAGAAAGAAAAATCATTTGTGGCTAGTGAGCAGTCTTTCTTGTTGAAGCAGCTGGACCATGACCCTGATGTCTGGGAGAGGGCAGTGAAGTATGTTGCTTGATATCCATCTTGCCAGTGTGTTCCAGTGTCTTTCCAGTGTGCTTCCAGAAAATCTTCCCTGTACTTTGTCATCCCTACTGCTCTTCCCCTCCCAGTATGGAATCAAAGGGCTGGCATTCAGGGTGAGATAAGCTGTCTGGCCAGATCATCTTGTGGCATTACGAGTCCAAGGTCCCTTTTTGCTCCTGCTTCCTGTGGAGTTGTGCGTGGAGCTGGGGGCTGGGCTGGGCTGGGTTTGAGGGCTGCAGGTGGTGGGCGGGGCAGCCTCCCTGCATCTCTATCCCCCCCTCCTCTGTGAGGGGCCTGGACTAAGTGTCCTCAGTGACAGGGCCCTTGTCTTACTTCATGTCTGTGTGCATGTGTGAAAATGATGTGGCATAAATTCGATTTGTGTGGCTCAGTTCCTGGCACTTAGTAGGTATTCAGTAAAATTTGGTTTTCATAAAATTCCTCTAATGTTTCTCAGGCCTTGACAAATCTCCTTGTGGGGAAGGGATTGGTGGAGGTAGTGGGGGGTGAAGGTTAGGCAGACCCGGAGGCTAATATTTGTTCTCATCTAATTAGGTACTTTTGTGTTAATGTGGATTTTCCAAATATTCCCGAGTGTAAGTAGATATTAGCAAAAATGGGATTTTGGGGGATGACAGAGTGGGCTGTATTCGGGTATATCCAGAAGTTCTGGGTAATAGCTCACGCCAGACTTCGGGCAGAAACCACGCATCCCAGGCATCAGCGGGTCGGTCAGTCCTCGTTTCATGAAGACAAATATAACAGGCCGTTCAGAACGACCCAGAGTGAACACAGGTTGAGAGAGATTTGCTGGGTGTGTGGTTGTCAGTTTGAGATTTGATTTCCTCGACTGTAGAATGAGGATAATAATGACAACCAGCAGGCAGAAGTGAGGTGTGAGAGACACGAGGAAAGTCACTTTACTGTGAACCCCTGACACGGGGCAGGCTTGAGGAAGCATCAGAAGTGGTTGAAGCTGATGTTTCTGGCCAGGACTGTACTCAGTGATGCGTTTATTTCTGGAGTCGATAAGAAAAAAGAGGAGCAGATGGTGTGGCTCTTGCATCTGTCCAGGGGCTGACTTTCAGGGTTAACAGTCTTTGTGTTTCTGTGGACTAAAATGTTTTCTGAAAATGGACGAGGCTGAGTAGCCCATGTGCTGCTGAAGAGACTCCTGAAAATGAGCTCAAGTAATGTTTATTGAGTGTTTACTACGTGCTGGACAGGTGAACAGGACACACAGTGGCTCCTCTCCTGGATGCCCCAGACATTCCTCACCTGAGCACAGGTCAGGGCTGTGGAGGAGACAGGGTGCCACCCAAACCCCAGAAGCATGTGTATGGGGCCCACAATGGGGATCAGGAAGTCAGCAAAGGGTCCCCCGAGCAAGGTCATTTTAGGTGAGAGCTGGACAGTGAGGAGTTTGGGGGAGGAGGGGGAGGGCAGGAGCATTCAGTGGCTGGTGAGGAGGTCCTCGGCTGGGAAGACTCGGAAAACTGGAGGATCTCACTTGAGGCCAGTAAGGCAGCACCTGGGAGAACCATGGGATGAGGTCAGAGAAGATGTTGGAGGCCTGGGAGCCACAGAGGAGAGGTTAAGCAGGGAGGTCCCTTGAGGGGTGAGCCAGAGAGTTGACAAGAGACGATGTGAGAGGATCATGACCTTGGCAGGCAACTGACCTAGAGGAGGTGAGGCTGGAGGTGGGGTGGGGAGACCCATGAGGAGACCACTGCTTGAGCCAGCTGAGAAATGAGGGTGGCTTGGAAGTTGGTGCTGGCCGTTGACGTGAGTTTGTGAAAAATCTTGAAGTTTTTGGAAGTAGACTGGGTGGGAGAGTGGGGTATGAAGAATGCCTCTCAAGTTTCTGGCAGAGAAAACTGGGTGAACACAGGTGTCCTTTACTCAGTAAGGAAACTGCAGGTAAGGGAGGGGCAGGAGAGGATGAACCAGTCTCCCTGGTTTTTCTTTGGAGACCTGCCCATTCAGCATGGGCAGGGCCAGGGTCCTGGAGCTGGCCGTGGAAGCTCCTGAGGCCTGGGGTTAACCCCTGGGCTGCCAGGTTGTGGGGAGCTCCTGGGTCATCTGTTGGGGAAGGAGAGAAAACAGCCACACTGGGGGCTGTGTTCCGGTGCAGTTTACCAGCTGACATTGATCATCTCAGCAGCGAGCCCCTGGTGCACACAGACCAGGCAGGGGGCCAGCGAGTACTCTTGGCTGTGCCACACACATAGTACCCACTCCCGAGGTTAGGAGCCACCCAGGAGTGCAGCACTTGTCCAAATTATGGTTATCGAGTCTGTGAGTCTATCTGTCCCCCTCAGGGTGGTTTCAGCTTACTTGTTTCTACTCTCTTTTGTTGCTCTGATCATGCTGTTTCCTTCTTGATCACTGGGTGACTGTCCAGAGGACAGGGCAGAGTCTGCTGGGATTGCTTTTTCCAAGTTTCACTTTCAAATAGTGGAAGGAACCAGAGAAAGGTAGACTCAGCTGTCTGGGATCGTTTCAGCGGGGTCCCCATGGTCTGGTCTCTGCAGACACCCCTGTGCCGGGCTCTGCTGCTTCTCCAGTCTCCTGGGAGCCGCCTGCCCCTCAGACGTGAGGAACTCAGATTTGGATCTGGAATTAGGGTTTGGAGCTCAGAGTGACCGACTTCAGGTGCAAATTTTGAGGGCAGATTTGGGGTCTGCTGGGATCCCTGAACCTTCTCCCACTGCTGAGTTGAGAGACGCTTCAGAAGCCCCAGCCTTTCCAAGCAGGTAGGTTGGTTTTGAAGACACCTGTGGGCCAAGAAGAGAAAGCAGGGAGCAGCTGGCTGTGAGGAGGATGGGCAGGAGGTGGGGCTGGGGGCAGGGGTGGGTGGCGCTGGATGACGGTGTGGTTCTAGGAAGACCCAGGACAACTGCGGTGAGGGGTGTACCTTCCTTCCTTCATTTTAATGTTGTATCTCTGGCACTTACTAGTAATAGGCCCCGTTCTAATTACATGTAGTGACTCTAGAAATATAAATTCATGTGATTCTCATGAAAACTTTGGCATCTAGATGCTGTTAACATGCACATTTTGTAGATGAGGAAACAGGCAGAGAAGGTTGAGGAACTTGGATACGGTCTTCACACAGACAGTGCCCCAGCTTTCAGGGACTCAGCAGCCAGCCCCAAGAATCTGTCCTTCCCAGGACCCTAAGCTGCCTCATCCCCCACCCTGAACACTGCGTCATTTCTCTGACCAGGACTCATTTATCTCCTTGGCTGCTGAGTTTCCACTGGGATCTTCTACCCCAATGCAGAAATCTTCTTCAAAGATAGTGAGGATGAGGATTAACCTGTCAGTGGGGCTGGACTGGGCACCTGGGTGCAGGACCATGTCTTGGTCCCTCTCAGGACAGGGCTGGGTGGGATTGAAGTTCAGGTCAACTGAACAAGCAACAGAGGCAGCACAGGGTACCTGTGATGGACCCACAGTGTCCTTGAGGAGGACGTAGTTTGTCTCTGAGGCTTCTCAGTGATTCCTGGTCACTCTGGGGGCCACAGAAGGACAACAAGTGAAAGCTGGCCTGTCCTCCGTGGTGAGGGGCCTGAGTATGGGTCTCTGTCCCGGGGCCTCACCGGTGGTCATGAATCATGGGGAGATGGAGGACGTTTCCACCACGGGGCCCCTGGTGCTGACAAAGGAAGCACCTGGTTTTCTGGGCAGAGTGGGTTGTACTGCAGGTGCCATTGGGGTGGGAAGGGAAGGACTGTGTTTTTCCCAAGCAAACCTAGTGGTCGTCTAGCCCCACAGAGGCTTGCTCCAGGGGTGGGAAGCCCCAGACCCAGGGCTTTCTCGGTGTCAGGGTTGTGGGAGGTCACGCCCTCACCAGCATAGTGACCCAGCAGGTGGCTCTGCTCCTGGGGGCGCTGTTGCTGGCCCTGAGCCCTGCCTCCCCTCTGGGGCCCCAGCGCTCCGGGCTGGCCCGTCCTCCTGCCCCGTCTCCCCAGCTGAGGACATGGAGGATCTCTCCAGCTGCTGTGCGCTCTGCCGCCTCACCTCCCTGCTCCTCCTCATCCAGCTGCCCACTGGGGGGTCAGCAGGTGAGTGTGCCCCACCCCTCGTCCTGTGTCCTCGTGGGTGAGTGGATCCCCGGGAGCTGGGCTGGTTCAACTCCACCAACCGTCAGGAGTTAGTTGCTATTTGAGGAGTCCCTCCTCTAGAAAAATCATGATGCTTTTCCCCAACCAGTAATTGTTATTAAATATTTAACAAGAGTCTCTAAACCATAAAATAAGGTTAAGGGACCTTGACAGTTGTTCAGTTATGAACGTATGATGTTTTAAAACGTCAACTGTCAAAAATATGACCATACTTTTCCACTTAACTTTTGTTTCCCAGCTTTATTGGTATTGAAGTTCTTATTCATCCATTACTTCATTTCATTCTATATATATTTATAAGGTGTCGACTACGTGTTAGGTGCTATACTTGAATAAAACAGAGAGAATCCCTGTCTTTTTAGAGCTTACACTCTAGCAGGAGGCCATGAATAATAAATGCAAGAAATAGCTATATTAGTCAGTTTGTTAAAAGAGATGAGAAGAGGACTTCCATGGTGGCGCAGTGGTTAAGAACGTGCCTGCCAATGCAGGGGACACGGGTTTAATCCCTGGTCCGAAAAGATCCCACATGCCGCGGAGCAACTCGGCCTGTCCACCACAGCTACTGAGCCTGTGCTCTGGAGCCCGCGAGTCACAACTACTGAAGCCCCCGTGCCTAGAACCCGTGCTCCGCAACAAGAGAAGCCACCGCAATGAGAAGCCCGCGCACATCAATGAAGGGTAGCCCCTGCTCGCCGCAACTAGAGAAAGCCTGTGCTCAGCAACAAAGACCCGACACAGCCAAAAATAAACCAAAAAAAAAAAAAAAAAGAGTTGAGAAGACGGGGGTAGTGAAGCCATGTGCGGGGGTCGGGGGGAGTCAGGGGTGTGGAGGTGGGAAGCGGGCAGCAGCATGTTCAGTGAGGTGGTCAGTGAAGACAAGGAGATGAGAGCAAAGACCTGGAGGAGGGTGTGAGCCTGTGAGGGGTCCCTTGGAAGGATGGTTTCTGCAGGAGAGAACAGCAAAGCTGCCCGTGTGCCTGGGATGTTCAAGGGACTGTGGAGGGAGTGTTGGCTGGAACAGTGTGAGCGAGAGGGAGAGATGCAGCAGTTGGGGTCAGAGAGACCCTGGGGGTCATCCCCACAGGGCCTGTGGTCCACTGGGGGGATGAGAAGCCATGGCAAGGGTTTGAGCAGAGTAAGGACCTGGTTTCCAGGTTGAAGAGCTGCAGACATGGGACTGGGGAGAGGAAGACACAGGGAGGGAGTCTACTGTCATCCTCCAGGTGAGAGACGATGGTGAGTCAGACCAAGTCTGAGCAGCTCAGGAGTGAGAAGTCGTTCTTTGGAGATCCGGCAGGGCTGTGCTGCAGGAGGGTCATGTCGTGGCCCATCCACGAGGCCTCAGAAGGCCAATGGTTCTGAGAAGATATCGGTGGGGTGAATATGGGCTCCTGTGGGTGACGAGAGTAAAGGCAGGTTTTTAATGAAAATAACATTTGCGTCTAGTTTTTAGTGCACTTGTAGTTCAGCTGAGGAGAAAGTCATGAGCACAAATAATTAAGTTAGGGGTGTCAGTGGGGATGTTTCTGGGTGTGGCTGAGTGATCAAGGAGTTCTGTCCTAGGCCACAGGTGTTCTCTTTGGTCAGGGTTCAGTCCTGTCCAAGAGGGGCCAGGATAGAGCTATGGTTCTCAAAGTAAGGTCCCTGGAACATCACTATCAGCATCTCGGGGAATTCTTCTTTTTGTGGTGCACGGGCCTCTCACTGTTGTGGCCTCTCCCGTTGTGGAGCACAGGCTACGGACGCGCAGGCTCAGCGGCCATGGCTCAAGGGCCCAGCTGCTCCGCAGCACGTGGGATCTTCCCGGACCGGGGCACGAACCCGTGTTCCCTGCATCGGCAGGCGGACTCTCAACCACTGCACCACTAGGGAAGCCCTCGGGAAATTCTTTAGAAATGCAGATCCTTGGGCCCACCCCAGACCTACTGAATCAGAAGCTCAGGGCAGGGGTGAGGGGGTAGCACCGTGTGTTTTACAAGCCCTCTTGCTGATTTTGCTGCACGCTGAAGGTGGCCAACCACTGACTTAGAGTTTTCCATGAAAGAGTGTGAAAACAGCAGTACAGATGGATGAAGGATTCTCTGTGACATCACTTCTGGGTCATAAAATTGTGATCAGAATGTCTTGTGGAGATTCAGAATTATCACAGCTCAATCCCTCAGGCCATGATGGCTCATGTTATCCAACACCTGTCCCCAGCCTGCCCGGGCCTTCCCACCAGACTGTGTGTGTTTCCTGCCCTCACTCTGTGCCTCTCTTCCTTTCTCACTCCCATGTCTGTGTCCACAGAGGGGTTCTTCGTGACTGGCCCCTCGGATCCCATTGTGGCAGTGCTGGGCGGAGACACCGTGCTGCCCTGTCGTGTGTTGCCACCCACAAGTGCAGAAGACATGGAGCTGAGGTGGTTCCGCTCCAAGTTTTCAGAAGCCGTGTTCATCTATCAAAACCGAGTCGAGCAGAATGAGGGGCAGATGGCTCGTTACGTAGGGCGGACCTCGCTGGTGAGCGACTTCCTTGCCCGGGGGGAGGCTGCCGTACGCATCCAGAAGGTCCAGGTTTCAGACAATGGGCTGTACACCTGCTTCTTCAGAAAGGGAGACTTCTACGAAGAGGCGAGTTTGGAGCTGAAGGTGGCAGGTTGGTGACTTGAGTTATGTTTTTGACCTGGAATATTGGAGCTGGGAGGAACTTCAGGGACCATGTAAATCAGCCCCTCATTTTCCAGATGAACAGGAGGCTCATCCACTCATTCCATTATTCAGAACAAATATATCGAAAGCCTACTCTGTGCCACATCCTATTTTGGGCACCTGGGATACATCAGTGAACCAAACAATGTTCCCTGCTCTGTGGCATTTATATTCTAGAGGCAATCCATAAATACTAGATAACTAGGTTATAGAGGATGTTAGGAAGTGGTAAGTATTTAGGATAAGAGGCCAGGAAAGAAGTGGAAGGGGACCAGGGGTGAGGAGGGCTTCAGTGTTGCATGGGGCCTCAGGTTGGGCTTTTTTGACAATTTGAGCAGAAGCTCAAAGGAAGAAGGAATTTAGCCATGTGGATATCCGTGGGACCAAGAGTTCCCAGCAGAGGAAACACCCGGCGTGAAACCCTGAGTAGGAGTGTGGCTGGTGTGTTCTGAGCACACAAGCCAGCACTCGTGTTTGATAAGATGAGTGAATGGGAGGGGGGTAAGAGGTGACGATAATGGAACGAAGAGATGTTCCTGGCTGAGGGTGCACAGAGAAGGGGTTGGTTAATGCTCTCTGGGGCAATCAGGTGGAGTTCACAGGTAATACACACTGGGGCAGGCACTTGCATTCACCAGACCAGGCTCCAAAAAGCCCTTGATGCTGATGGGCTGGACCATGAGAAGGCAGGGGCCACAGAGAGCATGGTGATGGCAGTTACTAGCAGTTAATCAAAGGGTCCTTGGGGCTGGAGTGTGTGGTCCCTGAGGGGCATAGGTAGTGGGAATTGGGGGGAAGAGGAGAGGAGTTTGTGGGGTGAAGGCAAATTCGAGATCATAGAAGAGTTTGCATGCTGTGCTATGGGGTGTTGATGGATTGCTGAGGAAAGTTTAAACAGAGCAGTGCCTGGAACGTTCCCCTTGTCAGCTGTGAGGAGGATGGATGAAAGGTGAGCCAGGCTGCAGGCATGGATGCAGTGATGAGGTCAAGAGGATGACCTCACATAGAGGCAATGGGATCACATAGAGTGATGGGGGGATCAGACATGAGTGAGGTTTAGAAAGCCGACCCAATTGAGTGAGTGGATTTGGGGACACAGTTTGGAGGGGAAGAGGGGAAGGGGACTGCAGAAGCTCCCAGGGTTTTGCCTTGGCTGTTTGCTGTTTAGTGGTAGGAATATTGAAAATTTTGTATGTCGACTGAAGAAACACACACAACCTAAGAGCTGTGAGCTGAGTTTGATTCAGGGTCTTACTGAGGGCTATATAATCTGGGAAACAGTCTCTCAGTAGCTCTGAGAAACTGCTCCAAAGAGGTAGGAGGAGAAGCCAGCTTATACAGGATTTTGGCTATGAAACGTGTGCAGACAAGCATACATATCGGTGAAAGTTTACTGCTAATCACGAGGATCAGACACCTCAGTTAATGATTTTAGTGCTTTTCTATGTATGGGAAGATGCAAGAACCTGGGTTCATTAAATTTTTTTCCCCTGAGATATCTCTAACTATCTAAGGGGCCTGTTTTTCCAAAGCACAGAGTGCCTTAGCCTATTTTTTTTGTCCTGAATTCCTTTTGGGGTGTACGGTCAGTGATTGGCTACAGTGCTAATGACTTGATCCTTGTAGAATTGTGTGGTGGGCAACATTCTTTGTTTTACACATGTTATCTGTTGCCATGATAATGCTGTGTAACAAACAGCCACAAAAATCACAGTAGCATATAATAATAACCATTTATTTAATTCAGGCGTGAAGGGAGTACAGCGAATCTGGACTGTATTTGACTAATCTTACCTGGGATTTTTTATACATCTTTGGTGATGTTGGGGAAATACAATTAAAAACAAAATATCCCAAACCAGAAATTGTCTTCACAAAGTTAGTAGAGAAAGAATACAGTTTTATTACTGAATGGGCATTAAACCAGAGTGGGATACACATCACAGGCAATCTACTAAGAGATCACAAAGACAGAGAGAAAGCTCCCCCTTTTATAAAGTCAAGCAGATACAACCCATTACATACATGTTTTCAAGGTAAACAGTAACTAATCCTCAGGTCAGAGGACTTGATAGCACCATCTATCACATAGTTCACCCTCAATTTTCCTGGTAATTGAGGTGACTATCTATGTTAGCTAATTGGCTTTATCCAGAGGAAAAACAAATTCTATGGCTTTATGACAGAAGGTGGTTTTACAGCTTGGAGTTCAGTGTCCACTGATGTCTGGCTCCTACCCTTCCACAGGGAAGGCGAAAGTTGGGTGCTATCTCCCTTAACATTTGTATTTCAAAGAGATGGCTCCCAGGTCCTAGAGAAAGGCATTCTTGGTTCCCAAAGCTGGCAAGAGGCCTATCTAGTTTTCAAAAAGGATTTATATACATTTCAAAGTGGAGGGGGTGATTTCCCTGGCGGTCCAGAGGTTAGGACTCCGCCCTTCAAATGGAGGGGCTGCGGGTTTGATCCTGGGTTGGTGAACTAGGATCCCACATGCCGCGTGGCATGCAGCCAAAAAATTAAAAATCGAAAAAAAAAGGAAGTGGGGAGAAAATACCTACAATTACAGGTTTTCTAAAGCAAGTGTTCTAAGAAAAAGGATGGGAGGGGAATCTCTTCCTTTATTTTCAATGCGGAGAATGATGCCTCTTAATTTTAATTCTTATTTGTCCTTACAGTCAGCTGAGGAGGTCACCATGAGGACCTATGCTGGGTTTGTTCAACTGGGTATTGGTTGATCTAGGAAAGCTTCAGCTGGAAAGGCTGCACCAGACCAAACATGTCCTCCCTGTGGCAGAGCGTAGCCCAATGGCACGAGGATGTTACAACCTCTGCTTGAGTCACATGGCCTAGTCTCTCACTGGCTAGTTGAGTCACCTGACCCGGCCCAGAGGTAGAGTGTGAAGGCCTCAAAAAGTGTGTGGCCGAGGGCCAGCTGGATATAAAGACGGAGTGAAGATTTGGGAATCTTTTTACAATCAATCTATCACAGATGGGGCAAAATCATGTATTCAGTTCTGGAATTTTAAGTTTGAAGAGTATGTGAGGAATCCTGGTGGAAATAACCCATTGGATGTGGATGTACAGAAGGGGAGTTCAGGGGACAGGGTTGTCACCTGACCTAATTTTGGTGGTGATTTTCAAAGAGAGGCAGTGGGTGTGGAAGCCAATGCCCTGGGAGAGTGTGTGAGGTGAGGAGAGTCGAGGATAAGGATGGGACCTGGGACCACATTCCTCCTGTTTCCGCTCGGCGTCAGCCCTTGCACCTGCATGACTGGGGAGAAGATCCTCAGCCCTCTGAGCCCCCGGAGGTCCCCACACCCCTTCCTTGTGTTCCCCGTGGCAGGGCGGCTGCCTTTCTCCCTGCAGGGAACAGCCTGCCCCAGAGCCCCAGAATGCAAGGCGAAGGGCTCCCACTGGAGTTGTGCACACATAGGCACTGCTGGGGTCCCCAGGACCCAGGCGGCCCCCCTGGGCTCTACATCTTGCCTCCCGCAGGTGTGGGCTCTGCCCCTCAGGTGCGCATCACAGGGCCCGAGAAGGATGGCGTCCGTGTGGTGTGCACGGCCTCAGGGTGGTTCCCGAAGCCCCAGGTGCAGTGGAGAGGCCTCAGCGGAGAGAAGTTCCTGGCGTTCTCCGAGGCCCACACCCAGGACGCTGAAGGGCTGTTCAGCGTGGAAGTGGCTCTGGTGGTGAGAGACAGCTCTGCAGGGAACGTGACCTGCTCCGTCCTCAACACTGTCCTGGGCCAGGAGAAGGCCATGGCCATTTTCATCCCCGGTCAGCGCTGCTCCCTGCTTCCCGCAGGGCTGGGGGAGAGGCTGGGCGTTCCTGAGTGTGCTGGGCTTGGGTGTCCTGGGTGGTGGCCCTGAGGGGGCCTCTGGCCGGGCCGCAGAGCCCTTCTTCCCCCAGGCCTCTCCCTGGAAGCTGGCTTTCTCAGTGAGCCTGACTGTGCTGATGGCCCTGCTCCTTGGGGCTGGATATTACACCACGAGAGAACATTCCAGGAAGTTGCTGGTGATGCGAGAAAAGGAGAATCTGCGCATGGTGAAGGAGCAGGACCGGTGGACAAAGCAAGAGGTGCTGAAGGACACAGGTAAGGCAGGACAGTGGCCAGGGCTGGAGAGCATGGCAGCCGCGCCGAGATGGATGACCGACCACAGGGCCTGCCTGAGTCCAGGGCTCCAGGGAAATCCGGGCTCAGGGCAGGTGGCTGGGGAGACCCAGGGTGGATGGCTGGAGCCAGGGAGGCCCCGATGGGTCTGGGGTTGGAACCTTCTCCAGGTTACACACAGAGAGGTGGTATTTTGTGGGCTCTTTTTCTTAGGGGTGGGAGCTCACGCTTCTTCTGCACTCTTTTTCAGCTGAACTCCAGACAGAACTCGGTAAGTTCAGCTTTTCCCCCTGAGCTCTCTGCATCCCCGTCAGAGGAGACATTCTGCTTCTTAGTTCATCTGCTTCCTGTGTGTTGCCTTTCAGACTGGAGGAAATCCGCTTACCTGGCTGGTGAGTGACTCTCCTGATGTCCTTGGGTTTCCTGTCCTCCTGTGACAAGGCATCCCTCTCCTTGCTTCTGTCCAGACACAACCGTGTGGACCCCCTCCCTGGGGCGGAAGTGGAGGCTGCTGGGAGGCAGAACCCAGCTGCAAGGGCTCTCCCAGATCTCGGCCGCTGATTCCCACCCAGTGCTTGGGAACCTGGGTGTGACGGTGACCCCAGGGTCCATCATGCACCCTGGGTCTTATTCCAGCCTTGACTGACCCACCATATTGATAGTTTTCTAGCCTTGAATGCCCCTGGTTTTCAGACAGTACCTGGAAGCAAAAGTCATGTGCTCTGAGATTGCATTAAAGGAGCTATCCAAATCAGCGGGGTGATTCAGTTTAGGAGTGTGACCTCCTGTCTCCACCCCAAAACAGCATCCAAAGAGGGTCTGTTCCCTCTAGTTTCTTTGGGTGATGATCAAAAAGTTATGGGGGCATAGCTGGGCTGACCATGTATGGGAATATGATGGGAAGGGCTGTCAATGCCCCAGAATAGTGATGTTTATCTCTAGAAATATTTCATCTGAGAAATATTAGCCACTTTTACCCCAGAACTCATCTCACATTCCTGTCCTTAAATAGTTCCCATTTCAAGTTATTTCCCAAATATATCTTTGCCAGAAAAAGCTGAATATGATGATGCTTTCTTAAAATTATAGAATAATTTATATTGTATTCCCTAAAATGTTTTCACACATAGTAGAAAACATTTTGATCCTTCGCGGCAAAAGTCAATGTAAGTAGAATAAGAATTTTTGAGGTTTTTGAGGCACAGAACAGCTAAGTGACTTGCCAAACATCACACAGCAGCAGCGGGACAGTGGTGTAAGTCAGCCTGTAATGCAGGGCTCCTGACCTGTGGTCCAGGGAAATTCCCACAACACCTGCTGTCTGCACATAGCAGGGGGTCACCTCGCCTCAGCCTCTCCACGACCGTAGTTAGTCTCACCTGCAGAGCAGACGGGAGGCACGGGCCAGTGGATTCACAGTGAGCAGGCTTGTTCTGGCTGAGGTCTCACCAGCGTGTGTTCCCTTTCAGCCTGGAAGAAGGCCCAGCTGTATGCAGGTAAGTGGTTCTGAGTTCCTGTAGCGTCCCCTCCCCAACCTGGACTCTTCCCTCTTCTCCATCAGGGGACACATGAGGGTGCGGTTGATGTCCCTGGTCTCCTTGTCACTTTTGTAGCCTCCATCCAGAGACCGCAGGGACTCCTCCTTGGAACACAGATCTGCCTCCATTCTGGCCTGTCCTCTGCTGCGGGGCACTGTCAGGGTTAGCAACGCCCTCCCCAAACCCCTGGCCCAACTGGAACTGCTCACTGGTGCAGTGACCTTGGAGAGGTCAGGTGTGAGGAGGGACAGCAGCAGGGAACGACTGTGTGGATCAGGAATCGCTCATCTCTGGAAGATTTCAGACATCATGCTTGCCTGCTTAGGACTCAGGTCTTCCCAAGGGGCCCCTCGGTTCTTGATCCCTCTTGCTCCAAAATTCCTACCCCTTTTGGCTCTAGTTTTGGTTTTCCTGCTTCTTCCTGGTCCTCTGGGATATTGGTCTTCTCTCTGCTTCTTCATGCTCTGACTCCCTGTCCAAACTCAGTTTCTTCCTCCAAGCCTCCTTGGTTGCTGAGGAATTAGTTGCTCTAGAGCAGGTGTTCTGGATCTGGGGTCCAGAACTTCTGGGATGTTGATGGACTCCTGGGGTGAGGGTCTGTGAAAGGTCTGAAATTATATGAAAAATCCTGTGTATATGTTTGTGTAATAGGAACAAAAATGTAACAACCATTATGTCTCCTTTTCGGAGAACTCTGTGTTCGCTGATAGGCTCATTCCTGGTTAGGTGTATTAGGGGCAATGTGTGAAGAAACATAGAGGAGTCACAGTTGTTTCCCAGAGAAAGGGTGTGGAGCAAATCAAGGAAGACAAGACCAGAAGGAGGAAGAGAGGAGGAGATGAGGAGGAAGTAGTGTGTCTGAGATTTGTCTTATAGAGATTGGGGTTGCTTGTAGTGGTGGAAGAGAGACCACAAGGCACAACCATGGTGGTTTGAGTTGGGGAGCACACAGAGGGTGTGCAAGTTATTTGGGTGCATGAAGGGTAATCAACTCCTTGATACCGCTTTGAGAAATTTCAGTCAAGACACATTTATTTTTAAGCCATGTTGAGGTAACCCTCTAATTGAGTTTGCCTCTGATAATGAGACCATCTCAATCTTCCCGTAGTGGTCAGGGCAGGAGTGTGGTATGGGGCATCCTAGTGCAATGTAAGGTTGTCCCAAGGACCCTTTAGCTTTGGGGTGAGTTAAAGATCTATACCCTCAAAGCCTGTGTAACACGCCCTTTCCCTGCTTGGAATGTTTTTGTTTATAGTCAGGAATATAGATCGTGAGAGACAGAGAGGGGTAAACCAAGGGGTGAAGAAAGCATGAGGACTGAGGATCTCATCTTAGGGATTCTTACTGATTCTCCCTGGGATTTATATGTTAAACATGAAGATCAGAGAGTCCTGTTTTACCATCTCCCCCTTACCTGCTAGATTAAAGAGCATGTGTTTTAATGTATATCTTGTACACCCTTCTATTTTGTAAGGACAAATCCCATTACACTAGAATCAACATTTTCATATTGACAGGTTCATAGTGTGAGGTGGACAAATGTTTGATCTCTTTTTATTCATAGAATTGGAAAAACAATTTGTAATTTCATGATTTGCTGTGGAAATTAAGTGAAGAATAGCATCACACTCGATACATTGTGGAGTCTCACAATTAAATGCCAACTCTCTTTTCTCCTCCTCCCCCTTCTTCTTGTTAATCTCTATCACTTGTGATACAGAAATTTATAGCTGGGTGTCAACTAGTGTCTTGGTGAAGAACAAGTAAATTAAAGTTCAATTTTTTTCTCAAAGGGTCACATGGGTCAGGCCAGTTTTTGTGATCTTATTTCCATCAACCAAATCAACAGAGACGGAAGTGCCAATTTCTGCATGAACCTGTATTACGTGGGGATGGTGGTCACAAATTTGCACCCCAAATGTGCACGGAAATGTCCTTTACTTACTTCTACAAATGTTCTAATGTTGTTCCCGAGTCTTCACCCTGTTGGAGGCAACAGCTCTCCCAGTGCAGACATTTCAGGGTCCCATGACTCATATAGGCTCTGCTTTGGTTGGCGGCAAGCTTCCTTTCTTCTTCCCAAAAGGGAGTATGGAGGTTGGAAGAGATTGTGTGGCCTTGGGTCAGTGGAGAAAGGGGTCCCTCTGCTCTCCCTTAGTCATATCAGGCCATCACCCTGGAGGGACTAGCCTGACCTGGTCCTTAAGATCCTTGGTCTGGGGTCAGCTGAGGAGTGGCAGGTCCTGTCTAGCTAGTTAGGTGCTGTTGTTTCCCGCCTACCCTTGACCCCATCCCAAGGTTTTTAATACATCCATAAAGTTCCCTTTACCACAACATATTTACACATTTTGGGGTTTAGAACATGGACATCTTTGGGGGCCTCTCACTGAGGTTCTCCTAGAAGCTTACAACCTCTCTGGGCAACTATAGGGGGAAGCAGATGACTAGATCCAGTATTTTGGGTTCTCCCTCACATATAGGGATGTTTTTGCTTCACTAACCCTGTGAAAAGGGGGAAGAGAATTTATTAGTGTCTTTCCTCTTACAGAATGTGTGACTTTCTCACTTTGAACATCTGTCTCCCTTCCTTGGAACCTTTCCGTTGCCTCCTAACTGGGCAAGATTTCTCTGATGCTGTATCCCGAATTCGCTGCACTAATGGTTTATAGTCATCCTTTGAGTTCAGTTAAGCCAAGTTGTATTCTCTCTACCGCTGGCTTAGAGATAACCTGCACATTCAGCTCAATTAATTCTTTTTTTTAAAAATTATGCCATATTTTACTTCATAAAAATAAAAATACTTCCCTCATCAAAACACCATAATACTACAACAAAATACAAAAAGCCAAAAATGGCAAAAAGGAAGAATACTTGCCCTGGATGTGATATACAAAGGCTTAAAATGCTAAATAGAGAAAGACCTGGTGTAAGTCAGTATAAAATTACCCCCCCACACTGGAACTGGCACAAACATGCAATTCATAAAAGAAGAAATTCCAAATCAATAAACACATGAACAAACATATATCTTCACTACCTATCAAAAGATGGGATGAAAAGGTAGTTTTATAACTGACGAAAGGAAATAATTAAGTACAACATTCTAGAGGGAAACTTGACATTCCTTGTCATAAGCTCTGTTTTTTATTTTTTATTTTTATTGGGGTATAGTTGTTTTACAATGTATGTTAGT
The DNA here is from genome assembly GCF_025265405.1 of Mesoplodon densirostris. Lineage (NCBI taxonomy): Eukaryota > Metazoa > Chordata > Mammalia > Artiodactyla > Ziphiidae > Mesoplodon > Mesoplodon densirostris. The sequence goes on from NC_082670.1 coordinate 24,504,388, forward strand.
TTCTACTGTGGCTCAATTAACTCTTTTTTTAAAATTAATTTATGTTTGGCTGTGTTGGTTCTTGGTCTCTGTGTGCAGGCTTTAGTTGCAGCGAGCAGGTGCTACTCTTCCTTTCAGTGTGCGGGCTTCTCATTGCGGTGCCTTCTCTTATTGCCGAGCACAGGCTCTAGGTGCACGGGCTTTGTTAGTTGTGGCACATGGGCTCAGTAGTCGTGGCTCGCGGGCTCAGTATTTGTGACTCGCGGGTTCTAGAACACAGGCTCAGTAGTTGTGGTGCACGGGCTTAGTTGCTCCGCGGCATGTGGGATCTTCCTGGACCAGAGCTCAAACCTGTGTCCCCTGCATTGGCAGGTGGGTCCTTAACCACTGTGCCACCAGGGAAGCCCCTCAATTAATTCTTGATAATTACATGAAAGCCTTGGAAATTTTGATATCCCCAACTCTTTCTCCAGAAAACCTAGTTTTCAGGATGGATGAGTGGCTAGGGACTTCAGAAAGCTTTATTTTATAGTGAAATCTGGGCATTGACCTTTACGTTCAAATTGATATCAAGCCTCTCAATCCCTCAGTATTAAGGTCTATGGCTTGGCCTTCAAGGGAGGCTGAAGCATGATGGTTCTCTCTCTCTGTGTGAGAGAGAGAGAGAGAGAGAGAGAGAGAGAGAGAGAGAGAGAGAGAGAGAAAAGAAATACATGCATCAGTTGAAAGTTTCCAAAACATTTTCCTTTATAACTCTCACATCAGTATGCTTCAGAAGACTAAGCACTGACCCTGATATGTACAATCTCTGCAAACCCCTGATATGAAACGTGTGGTTCTCTTGTAGATTGGCGGAAGGAGAAGTTCCAGGCCTGTGAGTGACTTCGTGTTCTTTCTGGATGTTCCTACTGCTGGCCCTGTGGCCTCTCCTTCAGTTCTTAGTGGTGATGCAGATGCTGGCACCATCAATGGTGGTGGGGCGTTGTGGTGCTGATAGTCACATAGGTGGGGCTGGTGGGTGTGACTGATATTGGATGCTAAATAGATATTTTTCAGTCTTTGAAGTCCAGGCTGGTCCTCAGGGCCCTGTGACATATGTAACTCTGAAATTAGTCTTGTGGATCCTTTTCCTGCTTGGAAGGCTGTGAACTTGAGTCACAAGTTTCTAATCTACGGGGGCTTAGCCTGCTCCCCATGCAGCTGAGAGTCCAGGTTGGGGGGTGGTTGTGTGCTCTTATTATGGGGCAGGGGAGGGCCTTGCATGATAGGCAACTTTCTCTGCAGGGCCTGTCACTCTGGATCCAGGATCTGCCCATTCAAACCTTGTCTTCTCTCATGAAAACACGACTGTGGCCTTGAAGGACACCAATGTGAACGTAGAAGACACCTCGAGCGTATTGGGCTTTGAGAGCATCACATCAGGGTGCTGTTACTGGGAGGTGGAGATCAGGGATGGAGACCGAAGCTCTGAGTGGGCTCTGGGGGTCTGTAGGGAAGGTGTGAACAGGAACGAATGGTATGTAGAATCCCCAGACAAGGGGTTCTGGGTTGTGGGGCGGTTTGAAATTGGATATTGTGCCCGTACTACACCTATGACTCAGCTATCCCTCCGACAGGTTCTCCACAGGGTAGGGGTGTTCCTGGACCACAAGGAAGGGGATGTCTCCTTCTACAACATGACTGATGGCTCCCACATTTTCTCCTTCCCCCAGGCTTCCTTCTTTGGGACCATCTTTCCATACTTCATGATCAAGTCAGGAGATGTGTCCCTGACCGTCTGTTCCAAGGAGGGATGGTCTGAGGGGCACCGTGTGCCCCATAACAGTTTTTTTCTGGAGGAGCCTGTGAGCCTCCCAGGGGAGGGGTTCAGCTCAGGCTCTGGTGCTAATGCTCCGCCAGTGGCTGAGTCTCCATTACTCCCCTGCAAACCGGAGGCTGTGTCCCCATAGGGCCCGTCACTGTCCTGGACCCCTCGCTGTGGGTCTTCATGGAGCTGCAGACTCCATGTTACAGAGGCTGCTGTGGTGAGTCCTGGATGGCTGGGAGTCTTGCCCTGTTGCTGTGGAGGCTGACTCCTGGGTGTGTGGTTATAAGAATCATCAGCTCCTACCTTGTGCTCAGGGAGCAGATTATAAAAGCTGACTCTGAGCGCGTTTTGGGGTAGCCTGAATTTTACTATGGGAAGTTGTTTTTCTTTCGGTAATGAAAAATATTTCATGAGGTTTTTATACTGTTTGGATGTGATAGATTGAATTACTCTGCAGAATAAAGTGGTGTTTACTTTATCCAATTTGAGTTTGTGCAGAAGAACCCAGAGGCTGATGGTTGGTCCCCAGATCTGTTTTGGGGTATCTGTACTATTAAGCCAGAAGAGGTGGTCATCCGAAAATTTCCAGGGAAATGGGTGGCTGATGGACTTCTAAGAAGTCTAGTATTTTATTTTATGTGTTTCATATTCTGAGATGGATAAAACACACCCATTTTTCCAACCCTCAGTAAATTTCTGCTACCTGTGAAAAACTTGTGTTGTGTTCATTTAAGGAATTAAGGAGAAGGATCTGGGTTTTTCATTTCTGTCAACAGCAGATGGAAATAAAAGAATTGCTATCCAAATTAAGATGTAAATGAAGAAGAGGATTTTCACGGGCAGGGTGAATTGTAGAAAGCTTTGACCATGAGCATGGAGCCGGTTATCAATGTATTGCCTCTCAGTACTTCCAAGTCCAATGGTAAAGGTTAATGGAAAACCACAGCAAACGAAAGGAAGCAGGACTATTAAGGACCCAGACCTTTGGGAATGAAGTTGTGGTCACTCAACCCAGTAGAGAATCTGACCTGTGGTTCTGGGTGAGAAGATAGAGAGTAGGAAGTGGAAGAAGGCAGTCATGGATATTGATCTACCCTGTGATCAATCACAGAAAGAGGACTTTAATAGCTTTGCATATTTTCTCTTTCTTGTCATGTGTATGTGTGCGTGTGTGCGTTGATTTCTATTTATTATCCATTTTCTTCCTCTTTCTTCTTCTTACCCTTGTGCTTTTATTCAAATTGTTGGAGGTTATGTTTGTAATACAGTCTTCAGGTAACAGAAGAGTCAAAGGTATTGTGATTGCATTTGAGGAGCAGTGTGGATCCAATGTCTGGGACTGTCTGTCTCCTCGTTTGGGGGAAAGGGTGAGAACGTCTTCCCTTGCAAGGCCAGCTTTGTCTTGATGGGTACGAAGGCAGAGCTGTGGTGCCGTTAGGTGGAAGTTCAATTGTGTATAAAATGGTGTGTGTGGCAGCTGAGTGGCCAAAGGCGCAGGGTCTGCCTCAGCCCTAGAGGTAGTGTGTTTCCCCGTATCTGCTATTTCTGTATTCCTTAGAGCTTTCTTGCCCTTCTTTATAAGCTAACTACCTTTTGGTAGTTAATAGTTCTTCATCTCAATTTTCCCCTTTCAAATGACTGATGTGGTTTTTGTCTCCTGACTGGACTCTGATATAAACATCTCAACTGCAGTGTGGCTTAGAGGAGGGCCCTGCCCTGCCCCCAGTTCGTGGGAAAGAGTAGGTGAGGCATTGACAGATTCATTAGAATGGTTTCCCCAGCACTGAAGTCACACAAATGGACTCTTTGGGGTCCTCATGTGGATTTTAAGTATTCTGTATGTTAATATATTTTCTGTTATATTTATCCCCACTTCCATGTATCTTATACCTTTATGACACTATATTACTTTTGGATGAGCTATGGGCATATTTCCTTTGAAATAGAGAGAAAAAGAAGATGTTCATGTGATACGAATTATCCACACAACAGAGGAGTAATCTTTTTAAACAAGGGGACCAGCTGCCTAAGTATTTCCAGAAAGAATGATTAAGGTCATCAGTATGGTAGAGCTTTGTCAGAATTGACTGATGTAAATGTTATGTAGATGTTTAATTTTGTTGTCAGTTTTTTTGAAGTTATATTTGTCAAAGTTGCAAAGTGCTTTTCTGTGCCTTTTATTATGTTGTTTAGGATAACATTTAATTAAACAGAAAGGGTGTTTTTTCGTGGCTAATTTTTTTTTTAAATACATTTATTTATTTGTTTTTGGCAGCGTTGGGTCTTCGTTGCTGCATGTGGGCTTTCTCTAGTTGAGGCTAATGAGGGCTACTTTTTGTTGTGATGCACAGGCTTCTCATTGCGGTGGCTTCTCTTGTTGTGGAGCATGGGCTCTAGGCCACGTGGGCTTCCGTAGTTGTGGCACACAGGCTCAGTAGTTGTGGCTCACGGGCTCTAGAGCGCAGGCTCAGTAGTTTTGGTGCATGGGCTTAGTTGCTCTGTGGCATGTGGGATCTTCCCGGACCAGGGCTCGAACCTGTGTCCCCTGCATTGGCAGGCGGATTCTTAACCACTGCCTCACTAGGGAAGTTCCCCCTTCCCCATTTTATTAGCTTGCTCATCCACACAGCTGAGTACTGTCCAGCATCCATTTAATCAAAGAGTTCTTGGCTGGCATTTCCATTGCCTCATTCTCTCTATTTGATTTGATTCTTGCCTATCACCATCTACACTCACCTGTCTGACACTGTGTGGTCTCAGTGAAGACTGTATGTGATGGAGTGTGGAGTTCTTTAGTCAGAGGGAGAGGAGTCCCCAGAAGGAAGGTCAGGGTGTTTCCTCATGAGGCCACATCCCCAAATGACTTCTGCTTCCCCTTATTGAGACCCCCTGTGTGTCCTCCCACCACACAAAGCTCTGTGGGGAAAAACTCTCCCTCTCAGGTTCGGCTCAGACTGGATATCTCTTCCTCCGCACTGGGGGAGTTCCCTGGCTTATCTTTCAATTCCATGGAGTCCCACCTTCTTTCCTCTTTTCTTTCTCTCTTTTTCTTCCTCTAATTTTCCATACCACATGGCTTTTCCCATGGAGGTGGAGGGATGCTGTAATAATCCTGTGTTGATCAAGATTATCACCCATGTGTCAGGTAAAATCATCCTCTCAGGTACCACCAGAGATATGAATCCCACATCTGGGAATGACTGGGAATACTGCCACTCAGTACTTTACAAAAGCTCCTCTGAGAGGAGTGCTGTGATGAAGGGCACACACCTATCTGGTCCTCTATACACTTAGGTCTGATCAAGCCAGGTTAGTAGAAAGGTAGGTCCCTGGTCCACTTCCTCTCATTCTGTCTGGAGATTGTTCCTGTGACCTGGCTTTTGGCATTTGCCCTGGTCCACACCAGGGAATGTCATAAAGGATGACCTGACTGGACTTATGGCTGGGCTTAGTGTAGGGATTTTTAAAGGTACCTTTCTCAACCTATTAACTGGTATGTCCTCTTTCTGAGGAACCCCTAGGGTTTCTCTGGCCTCAGAGTTTGGAAGCAATGGCTGAATATCATAGGAATGCAAAGAAGTTCAACTATGAATTTTCTGCAAAAGAAAAGAAAAAAGAACCAAGCAGAACAAGGCAGCAATGTAAATGGAAAACTATTTCACTTGACTCAGGACATGTCAACCTTCGTTTGAGTGTGAAAAGGGAGATGTTAACTCTTGTTTGCTAATGAGACCTCTGTTCCCCAGGGTATCTCACCATTTGAGCCTGTTCAAGCACTGAGTGTGATTTCAATGTTTAAAATGCATTTTTTCACTTACTGCAACCCTGTTTATAATATTATGTTCATTATTGTGAAATTATACATTCACCTGTTTACTTTATGCATACGGTAGTCCAAACCTAGCCATGGAGCTGTACTTGATGAGTAATATAAAGGATTTTCAAGGGTTGTTTTGACCATGCATAAGTTTTACCTTCCGGAGAACCAAACTCTTTGTGTAAGATGGGGCTACATACTACTGGCATTTCTATGGAGAAACAAATTTATTTTTTAATCTTACTGTCTCCTCTGAATTCCTTCTCTGGTTCATTGCTACTTATTAAGTTAATCCTCAGGCTCTCTCTCCAGTCTAAATGGGATGCATTCATTATTCGGTCTCACAGAATCCCTTTCCTTAATTTTGGAGCAGTTATTTCAATTTCTAGTTAATCCTACTTAATTGATTGATGCCCAAGTCTCTTCTAGAGTATAAGTCCCATAAGGTATATGCATCCCCAAAGCCTAGGGTTTCAATGCCTTTTATATCATGGCTGTATTTGTTGAATGAATATAATTGATCATGTTTCCCTCCTTGCATTCACTGCTAGAAGTTCAGGTCCATTTGTGGCTTATATATTTCTAATAATTGTGCATTTTGGATATAGACTCTCTTGATTTTATTTTACATTTTAATTCTTGTTTTTCATTTTTCTTAATTTCATTTCTTTAGTATTGTATTGTTGTTTTGAAAGAATTTTTAAAGAGCTGTTCAAAATTGTTGTTTAGAATAAAGTAGCATATAAATAAATATGTAAACATACAACCAAACAAATACGAATGAAATAACTCATCTAGCTGAGGAATGGGACTTTCCTGATCACAGCGTTCTCCTTGTCACTTTCTCCTTTTTGGCTTTTGCAATGTCAAACCCTTCCACTCAACTGTCTCAATCATTTCTTTTTCCTTGCAGACGCTCCTTATACTGGCTTTTAAAATGTTTGTTTCCTAGGATTCAGTCCTAGATTCTCTTCTCTTTTCCTCCTAAATATTATTTCCCATCTATGCCTTAGAAATCAGCTCTCACCCGCATATTCATGACCTCCATATCTACATCTCCTGTTCAATCTCTTTCTTGAACTACAGAACCGCATTTCTATTTAACTTCTAGTCACCTGAGGTGTCATATGGCCCAAGATATTGCTTTTGTTTTTCATTAAAAGAGGAGGTAAATTGATTGGCAAATAATTTCCAAATTACGTTTTATTTGTTTATTTATTTTTGAATTTTATTTTATTTTTTTAATACAGCAGGTTCTTATTAATCTATTTTATACATATTGATGTATATATGTCAATCTCAATCTCCCAATTCATCCCCCCCAACCGCTTTCCCCCTTGGTGTCCATACGTTTGTGCTCTACATCTGTGTCTCTATTTCTGCCTTGCAAACTGGTTCATCTGTACCATTTTTCTAGATTCCACATATATACGTTAATATATGATATTTTTCTCTTTCTGACTTACTTCACTCCATATGACAGTCTCTAGATCCATCCATGTCTCAACAAATGATCCAATTTCGTTCCATTTTATGGCTGAGTAATATTCCATTGTATAAATGTACCACATCTTCTTTATCCATTCTACTGTCGATGGGCATTTAGGTTGCTTCCATGACCTGGCTATTGTAAATAGTGCTGCAATGAACATTGGAGTGCATGTGTCTTTTTGAATTATGGTTTTCTCTGGGGATATGCCCAGTAGTGGGATTGCTGGGGCATATTGTAATTTTAGTTTTAGTTTTTTAAGGAACTTCCATACTGTTCTCCATAGTGGCTGTATCAACTTACATTCCCACCAACAGTGCAAGAGGGTTCCCTTTTCTCCACACCCTCTCCAGCATTTGTTGTTTGTAGGTTTTTCTGATGATGCCCATTCTAACCGGTGTGAGGTGATACCTCATTGTGGTTTTGATTTGCATTTCTCTAATAATTAGTGATGTTGAGCAGCTTTTCATGTGCCTGTTGGCCACCTGTATGTCTTCTTTGGAGAAATGTCTAGTTAGGTTTTCTGCCCATTTTTTGATTGCATTGCTTGTTTTTTTAATATTGAGCTGCATGAGCTGTTTATATGTTTTGGAGATTAATTGTCCATTGATTCGTTTGCAAATATTTTCTCCCATTCTGAGGGTTGTCTTTTCGTCTTATTTATAGATTCCTTGGCTGTGCAAAAGCTTTTAAGTTTCACTAGGTCCCATATTTTTCTTTTTGTTTTTATTTCCATTTATCTAGGAGGTGGGTCAAAAAAATCTTGCCGTGATTTACGTCAAAGAGTGTTCTTCGTATTTTTTCCTCTAAGAGTTTTATAGTGTCTGGTCTTACATTTAGGTCTTTAATCCATTTTGAGTTTATTTTTGTGTATGGTGTTAGGGAGTGTTGTAATTTCATTCTTTTACATGTAGCTGTCCAGTTTTCCCAGCACCGCTTATTGAAGTGCTGTGTTTTCTCTGTTGTATATACTTGCCTCCTTTGTCATAGATTAGTTAACCATAGGTGCATAGGTTTATCTCTGGGGTTTCTATCCTGTTCCATTGATCTATATTTCTGTTTTTGTGTCTGTACCATACTGTCTTGATTACTGCAGCTTTATAGTATAGTCTGAAGTCAGGGAGTCTGGTTCCTCCAGCTCCATTTTTTTTTTTCCCTCAAGATTGCTTTGGCTATTTGGGGTCTTTTGTGTCTCCATAGAAATTTTAAGTTTTTTGTTCTAGTTCTGTAAAAAATGCCATTAGTAATTTGATAGGGATTGCATTGAATCTGTAGATTGCTTTGGGTAATATAGTCATTGTCACAATATTGATTCTTCAAATCCACAAACATGGTATATCTCTCCATCTGTTTGTGTCATCTTTGATTTCTTTCATCAGTGTCTTATAGTTTTCTGAGTACAGGTCTTTTACCTCCTTAGGTAGGTTTATTCCTAGGTATTTTATTCTTTTTGTTGCCATGGTGAATGGGATTGTTTCCTTAATTTCTCTTTCTGATCTTTCATTGTTAGTGTATAGGAATGCAAGAGATTTCTGTGCATTAATTTTGTATCCTGCAACTTTACAAATTCATTGATTAGCTCTAGTAGTTTTCTGGTGGCATCTTTAGGATTCTTTATGTATAGTATGTCATCTGCAAACAGTGACAATTTTACTTCTTCTTTGCTGGTTTGGATTCATTTTATTTCTTTTTCTATTCTGATTGTCATGGCTAGGACTTCCAAAATTATGTTGAATAATAGTGGCAAGAGTGGACATCCTTGTCTTGTTCCTGATCATAGAGGAAATGGTTTCAGTTTTTCACCATTAAGAATGATATTTGCTGTGGGTTTGTTGTATATGGCCTTTATTGTGTTGAGGTAGGTTCCCTCTATGCCCACTTTCTGGAGAGTTTTTATCATAAATGGGTGTTGAATTTTGTCAAAAGCTTTTTCTGCATCTATTGAGATGAACATATGGTTTTTATTCTTCAGTTTGTTAATACAGTGTATCACATTGATTGATTTGTGTATATTGAAGAATCCTTGCATCCCTGGGATAAATCCCACTTGATCATGGTGTATGATCCTTTTAATGTGTTGTTGGATTCTGTTTGCTAGTATTTTGTTGGGGATTTTTGCACCTATATTCATCAGTGATATTGGTCTGTAATTTTCTTTTTTGTAGTATCTTTTTCTGGTCTTGGTATCAGGGTATGGTGGCCTCATAGAATGAGTTTGGGAGTGTTCCTCCCTCTGCTATATTTTGGAAGAGTTTGAGAAGGATAGGTGTTAGGTTTTCTCTAAATGTTTGATAGAATTCACCTGTGAAGCCATCTGGTTCTGGGCTATTGTTTGTTGGAAGATTTAAAATCACAGTTTCAATTTCATTGCTTGTGATTGGTCTGTTTATATTTTCTGTTTTTTCCTGATTCAGTCTCAGAAGTTTGTGCTTTTCTAAGAATTTGTCTATTTCTTCCAGGTTGTCAATTTTATTTGCATATAGTTGCTTGTAGTAATCTCTCATGACCCTTTCTCTTTTTTCATTTCTAATTCTTTTGATTTGAGTCTTCTTTTTTTTCTGGTTGAGTCTGGCTGATGCGTCATCACTTTTGTTTATCTTCTCAAAGAACCAGCTTTTAATTTTATTGATCTTTGCTATTGTTTCCTTCATTTCTTTTTCATTTATTTCTGATCTGATCTTTATGATTTCTTTCCTCCTGCTAACTTTGGGTTTTTTTGTTTGTTTGTTCTTCTTTCTCTAATTGCTTTAGGTGTAAAGTTAGATTGTTTATGTGAAATGTTTCTTGTTTCTTGAGGTAGGATTGTACTCGTATAAACTCCCCTCTTAGAACTGCTTTTGCTGCATCCCATAGGTATTGGGTGGTTGTGTTTTCATTCTCATTTGTTTCTAGATATTTTTTGATTTCCTCTTTGATATCATCAGTGATCTCTTGGTTATTTAGAAGTGAACTGTTTAGTTTCCATGTGTTTGTATTTTTTACAGTTTTTTTCCCTGTAATTAATATCTAGTCTCATAGTGTTGTGGTTGGAAAAGATACTTTATACGATTACAATTTTCTTAAATTTATCAAGGCTTGATTTGTGACCCAAGATATGATCTGTCCTTGAGAATGTTCCATGAGCACTTGAGAAGAAACTGTATTCTGTTGTTTTTGGATGGAATGTCTTATAAATATCAATTAAGTCCATCTGGCTTATTGTGTCATTTAAAGCTTGTGTTCCCTTACTTATTTTCATTTTGGATGTTCTGTCCATTGGTGAAAGTGGGGTGTTCAAGTCCCCTACTATGATTGTGTTACTGTCAATTTCCCCTTTTGTGGCTGTTAGCATTTGCCTTATGTATGGTGGTCCTATGTTGGGTGCATAAATATTTCTGATTGTTATATCTTCTTCTTGGATTGATGCCTTGATCATTATGTAGTGTCCTTCTTTGTCTCTTGTAATAGTCTTTATTTTAAAGTCTATTTTGTCAGATATGAGAATTGTCACTCCAGCTTTCTTTTGATTTCCATTTGCATGGAATATCTTTTTCCAGACCCTCACTTTCGGTCTGTATGTGTCCCTAGGTCTGAAATGGGTCTTTTGTAGACAGCATATATACAGGTCTTGTTTTTTGTATCCCTTCAGCCAGTCTATGTCTTTTGGTTGGAGCATTTAATCAATTTACATTTAAGGTATTTATCGATATTTATGTTCCTATTATCATTTTCTTAATTGTTTTGGGTTTGTTTTTGTTGGTCTTTTTCTTCTCTTGTGTTTGCTGCCTAGAGAAGTTCCTTTAGCATTTGTTGTAAAGCTGGTTTGGTGGTGTTGAATTCTCTTAGCTTCTGCTCGTCTGTAAATGTTTTAATTTCTCCGTTGAATCTGAATGAGATCCTTGCTGGATAAAGTAATGATTGTTGTAAGTTTTTCCCTTTCATCACTTCAAATATGTCCTGCCACTCCCTTCTGGCTTGCAGAGTTTCTGCTGAAAGATCAGCTGTTAACCTTATGGGGATTCCCTTGTATGTTATTTGTTGCTTTTCCTTTGCTGCATTTAATATTTTTTCTTTGTATTTCTTTTTGATAGTTTGATCAATATGGGTCTTGACGTGTTTCTCCTTGGATTCATCCTATACGGGACTCTCTGCACTTCCTGGTCTTGAATGACTGTTTCCTTTCCCATATTAAGGAAGTTTTCAACTATAATCTCTTCAAATATTTTCTCAGTCCATTTCTTTTTCTCTTCTTCTTCTGGGACCCCTATAATTTAAATGTTGGTGCATTTAATGTTGTCCCAGAGGTCTCTGAGACTGTCTTCAATTCTTTTCTTTCTTTTTTCTTTATTCTGCTCTGCGGTAGTTATTTCCACTGTTTTATCATCCAGGTCACTTATCCGTTCTTCTGCCTTAGTTATTCTGCTATTTATTCCTTCTAGAGAATTTTAAATTTCATTTATTGTGTTGTTCACCACTGTTTGTTTGCTCTTTAGTTCTTCTAGGTCCTTATTAAACGTTTCTTATATTTTCTCCATTCTATTTCCAAGATTTTGGATCATCTTTACTATCATTACTCGGAATTCTTTTTCAGGTATACTGCCTATCTCCTCTTCATTTGTTTGGTCTGGTGGGTTTTTACCTTGTTCCTTCATCTGCTGCATATTTCTCTGTCTTCTCATTTTGTTTAACTTACTGTGTTTGGGTTCTCCTTCTCTCAGGTTGCAGGGTCATAGTTCCTCTTACTTCTGTTGTCTGTCCCCACTGGGTGAGGTTGGTCCAGTGGCTTGTGTAGGTTTTCTTGTGTGCGGGGGACTGTTGCCTGTGTTTTGGTGGGTGGAACTAGATCTTGTCCCTCTGATTGGCAAGGCCGCATCTGGTGGTGTGCTTTTGAGGGTCTGTGAGCTTAGTATGAATTTAGGCAGACTGTCTGCTGATGGGTGAGGTTGTGCTCCTGTCTTGCTAGTTGTTTGGTGTGAGGCGTCCAGGACTGGAGCTTGCTGGCTGTTGGGTGGAGCCAGGTCTTAGTGTTGAGATGGAGATCTCTGGGAGAGTTCTCACTGATTAATATTCCATCAGGCTGGGAGTTCTCTAGTGGTCCTACATCCTGGACTCAGCTCTCCCACCTCGGTGGCTCAGGCCTGACCCTCAGCTTGAGTATCAAGACTCCACAAGCCGTATGGTGCAGAAGAAAAGGAAGAAGAGAAAAACAAGCAATGAGAATAAGGTGGTAGTAGATTTGGAAGTTAAAAGAAAGTGGAATTTTTAATAAAATTGATTGCAAAATAAGGGAATGCAAATGGCTGGAGATGCATAGGAGCATAACCAGATAGTACTGGTGTCCAAAAGTTGATAGGTGACTTCACAGGTATAAAAGAAACAATCTACTAATTTCTGTGAGTTGTTATAGCATGATAAGTTGCCAGTATAAGAAATGGATAATTAGATCAATTCATATTTGGAATTTTGCCAGGTCGATGTGACAGGGCAATGACACCAGGATTTTCATTTATTAGTAAGAGAATACTTGAAATGAATAGCTATGGCACCTAAATAGGAAAGAGTATGAAGTGAAGTCAGGAGTGACTGATGAATTAGAAGAAATAAAGAGGCCTAAGGAGACTGGCACACTGGAGGTGTAGGAGGAGCTATGTGATCAAGTACAGGACTCTGTGCCTCTAGGGTCACCTGCATATTCAATTGTGTATGTAATTTGCTGTCAAACATAAAGGGAGAGTGCACCAGTAAGGGTAAGAATCAATCACACAAATATCCAACATATGATTAAAGATATAAAAGTTTATGTATCACAGAAAAGATTCTAGAATTGGGCAATAGAGTAGCTCCATGAAGTTTTCAAAAACCCATGTTCATTTTAATTTCTCCACCATCCATGTCATATTACATGTCATGTATTTTTTTGAGTTCTACCCATCAGGACATATTACAGCCAACAGAAAAAGTAAAGAAGAATAGAAAGGCACAATTTTCCTTTAAGGATACATGCTTATAATTTAGCTAATAATATGGCATCATCATCTATTCACATTCAGTAGAGGAGTCTAGGAAATCTAATATTTATATAAGGCTGTCATAGGAAAGGATAATAATAAGGATCTATAACTGAAGAAGAAGGGATAATTGATATGAAGGGCAATCATAAGTCTGTGCCCAGAGCTTCATCTAGCGAATGAACCAGTAAGGAGTAGGAAAAAATCTATTTATGTCTCACTTGGTGAGAATTGTGATCTTCATTGGGGATCAAAGTAATCATTTCTCATGGAGGGGTAAGCATATGAATTTCAACATCAGTGCATTCTCTATTACCTGGACGGATAATTAGGGGGCCTGAGTCAGCGGACCAAAGTCTGAAAAGTGGTCTTAGGACACCACAGAATGTGTTCTGTGGAAAGGTGAAAATGTGGGATCCGTCTGTCATATTGTAGAAGGATACATCTCCAGCCTCATAATCCAGGAATAACCCCACACTAAGGGGTTTTTCTCTTAGAGTAAGAAGGGTTTCTGGGGAGGTGAGGGCCCAGTACTCCCTCTTGTAGAGTCTAATGGCACAGAAACCATTCTGTGGGGACATTGTGACCCTCCCATTCCTTGTTACATTATCTCTACAAACTCCCAGGTCCCAGGAACACGCGTCCCCAACCTCCACCTCCCAGTAGTATCTCCCTGAGTTAATGTGCGGTTGACCTAGCACACAGGGAATGGAGTTGAATCTCTGTGTGGAGCACGGTAGATCTTGACATCTTTCTTGCCAAGTAACTCGTCTCCCGTTTTCAGACAGGAGGAGGGCAGGATGAGCAGTGGCTGCATCTAGGGTCACATTTACTGCAAAGACAAATGGACCATCATGTTTCTGGGAAGGGTCTCAGTAGACCTGGGCCAGAGGGTTCCCATTCTGTGAGGACTCCTCTGGCCCCGGGTAGATCCAGCTCACTTCTACCCAACAATCCTCCAGACTATTCCACAAAGAGCAAGGTCCCTCATGGATCATCACATACTCACCAGCTTTGAATTCTTCTTTCCTCCAATCTACAAGGAACAAGTGAATATGAGAACCTACCATCTGCAAAATAAAGCTGTCCGTCTGTCCAAAACACTATGAGTATAAATTCCCTAGGATTAATATAAGAATAATAACAACCAAAGAAATTACTCTTCATAAGTTAAACTTATTTTTTTTACAATCTACTATATTATGTCTGACTTGAGACCTGACCCGTTCCTATGCCCTCTAATTTGACATTCTTGGAGGATAAATATCTGTAATCTATTTAGGATGTTTGAGAGGAAATAGGGAACATGGTGTGTCCGACGAAATAACATTTTTCATGTTAGTTTCCTCAGATTTTAGCCGATGAAAACCACTTTATATATAATGTAAGATGCAATTAAAAACCAAAAAATCTGCTCAGATTTAACCTTTCAAACATATTATTATCTGTTATAACATTGTGTAATCTAAGGAGTTCATGTTATGTATGCTTTGGAGTTTTTTTGATTTTCAGTATATTGTTTTACACACAGCAGATGTTCCTTTAAAATAACTTTGATAATAGGATTTTCTTCATCAGAGTCCATGTCACTCACCAGGATATAATGGTACATTCCTCCAGGCTGCAAAAGAACAAAATAGGAAACCCTTTACTTTTTTTCCTTCCCTGGTTTCTCTTACTATATTTTCCATTTCCCCCTGTCTTTATCCCATTTCTTCTTTTGAATCCCTTGGACTTCCTCTTTCTATCCTGTGTTATATTCATATTCTATTTTTTTCAAACATGATAATAATAAAAGTGGTCACATGTAGGAAAGGTAGAAATATAGAAGCAACAAAAGATAGGAGGGACAATGGGGCAGTGTGAGAGGAAGATTAAATAAAGAAAAGAAGGAAGGAAGCAAGAAAGGAGGAAAAACATGCTGAATCCCTCGTCATTTACCTTTCAAAGAGAATTCACTGAAATTACAGAAATTTAAAAGAAGATAATGCTAGAAATGCTTCTTTGCCGACTACAGACATTTTAATTTTATTTCCGCATCCTATCCTACTGCACTAGAGGCAGGACCCAAGAAAAACACAAGAATGGAGCTTTCTGAGAGATAAGCATTACTCACCGTCCTTGAATTGAGCCCTCCTCCTATCTGAGAGACAATACACAAACACACATATATGAGACAGGATTTCTTAACATCACAAGGAAGATGCAATTAAAGCTACACATCTGCCAATGTTTGTGTCTGCATATTGATCAAATAATGCCCATTTTAAAAATAATGACAGAAATCTCTAAAGTTCATTCCATATGAAACATTTACTAGAGTACTAAGAATGCGATCTGATATATAGGGACATGAGAATATAAATAATTCTTATAAAGGGAAAGTAAAAATAATGTAGGAATATCTTAGAAAATAGCTTTAGACTTTAGAGATACAATATTTATGAAGTTTACTTGAGTCAAAAATGGGATACAAAAGGCCCTTGAAGGATGAACAATTTGTTGAATGATTGAATTAATTAAAGTAACTATGAAAGAAGAGTAATACCTATGGTTGGAAACAAAAATAACAAGGCAAAATCAAGAAAAATATCTATATACCTTGGTCAGTTGTGAATATGGTCCCTAGATGTTCCCTAGCAAATCTCAAGATTACATTTGATATCGGTAATATACAAAGTGTGTAAAAGTCCATCAGGAGGAACTTATCTCACTCACCAGGTTTGGAGTCTGAACACTTCTCCTAAGAACTGGGACAATATTATGTACAAAACAATGGACAATCCATCTCCAAGGACATGTTCGAGAACCCAAGTTAAAGAAAACTTTCTATTTAATGGAAAAACCGCACTCTTCTTAGCCTAATCCTGTTCATCTTGACAAGCTTATGATGAAATTATGGTAATCATCTGAAGTTAGATGCCTAAGAATATATCAAAGGAAGGAAAGGAAACAAAGAAAATATTTTTCTTGGAATAATATCACTAAAAGAATGTCAGAAAAACAGTTACCAATTTCGTTCTGCAGAACTTCTGAAAAGTAAAATGGAAAAACTGAAGTAAGTGTCAAGGAAAAACAACACAGAAATTTAAAATGAGCTGAAAATTGCCAGTTCACAGAAAATTGGTAGGCTGAATGTAATTAGAAAAAAAAAGAACAAAAATAAGGAAAAATGAATCCCATTTCTATCTTAGAAAAGTGAGAAAAAGGAATGAATTTCATAATTGACTGAATAGCAGAAGAATGGTGATGATGTGGACAAAAAACAACTAGGATTTTATCTGGTCCATATTTCTTTTATGCATAATTTTAAGGATATAAGAATTCAAAATTTAGATCAAAATATATACTTAATATAATAATCTTATACTAAATGTTATCTTGGTTGTAGTGTACTGAAATAGATTTTTTAAATTTTGCAAATCTTTCTGGATGTATCAGATTAAGCAAGATGTCTTTAAGTGAAAACATCATTTGTATAATTAGGGTAAACCTGTATAAGTCCTGAAAAAATCTTTTTAGAAAATGTCACAACCATTGAGAAAGTGAATGACTGTAATAAGTCAGGGTACAATGCTTTTGTAAGGCTGATGGTTTCTAATTCTTTACACTTAACAAAATTGCAGTCATATTCAATTTAGTTGTCAACTGAAGGACTTTCAAAATTAGCTTTGAAAGCTTGTACTCTCTGATTTTATCATCTACTGCAGAAAGTCAAAGGATTGAGTGACTTGGCTCTAACCAAATTCTTTCCATTCCTATTAACTTACATAATTGAATGTTTTCTAGAAAATATATATAGAATAGAAACCATCTACCTATCAGCTTCATGCCTTTCATCTCATCAACTTCTTAATGAAACTGTGGCAAGTCCCTGCAAAATAGAAGCCAGTCTTTATAGGGAAGGCATGGTATGAAGTGAAAAAAGAAGGAAAGGAAAAGTAGAGAAGGTAGGGAAACAGAAATGGACAGAATTAAAATGGGAGAAGTCCAACACAAAATAGTGGGGTGGAACTAGTAGATATGCAGGAGAAAGGCATGCCAACAGAAGGCATATAGACGAAAAGTCAGGCAATGTTAAATGCTGAACCAATCATTTTAAAGAGGATCAAGAGTAATGGGATATCAGAAATTTTACCAATTTTTTTCCGAAGTTCTTCTGAAAAAAAAAAAAAGGTAAGTGTAAATGTCATAGGAAAGAACTACAAAGAGAATTCAAATTCACTGGAAAATTCATATTTACAATGAACCCTTTCCAGTTTCAGATACACACACACACACACACACACACACTTATTGGCTCAGAGGGCAGTATTGTCCAGAGATATTCTACAGTAAATGAAAAAAGGGGAAATGGAGTTAACATAATTAATTGACAAGTTTTTTTAGGAATTAATATTCTGGTGGTTAATTTGTAAAAATATTCTCGATCTCTTTGGCAATATTTAGGCTCCTATTGTCCTGTTTGTTAGCTTTTGTATGGTCATGGCTGCTTTTACATGTATCATTATTGCGATAGCTACATTGTATAAAGTTGCCACAAACACTGCATAAGGGAATATTGAAACACTGTTGGTATAGGTAGTACACTGTCAAGTTTCTGGGTGCCCCTTTTCACAACGTTCTTGCCATGGATTAATTCACAACCTTCTTGTGTTTGAGTTTCTGTTTCAACTTATGCGTGAATGAAACTTATCTTAACCAAATCACATGGGTGCTGAATCCAGGAGAGAGAAAGGAATGGGTTCTCTGAGAGAGATTCTGTTTCTCACCCATCACACTTTTATTGTGCCTCCTCCTCTCTGAGAGAAAATATCTAAACACACATATGTGAGACAGGTTTTCTGAACGTTATAAAGAAGCTGCAACTAAAGTTCTACTTCTAATGGTTTTTTCTGCAACATTTTCAAGCCACGTCCATTCCGTAATTAAAGAGGCAGATCTCTAAAATCTATTCCGCTGAAAACATCACTACAATTTAAAGAACATCATTTAATATGTAGGGATGCAAAGGTTTAAATAATTTTTGTGTTACGATACTGAAGAGTGGTGTAGAAATATCTTAGAATACAGCCTTAGATTTTTTTTTTTTTTTTTTTGCGGTACACGGGCCTCCCACTGCTGTGACCTCTCCCGTTGCGGAGCACAGGCTGAGGACGCGCAGGCTCAGCGACCATGGCTCCCGGGCCCAGCTGCTCCACGGCACGCGGGATCCTCCCGAACCGGGGAACGAACCCGCGTCCCCTGCATCGGCAGGCGGACCCCCAACCACTGTACCACCAGGGAAGCCCAGCCTTAGACTTTTGAGCCATGTTATCAATGAGATTTACTTGAGTAACTATATATATATATATATATATATATATATATCGATCGATCCCAAAGGAACAGCAATTTGGTGAATTAATAACCAAACGGGTAAAAATGAAAGAAGGGTGAGAACTATGGTTGGAAATTGAAAATAATGAGGCAGAATCATGCAAAAATATCTATATACACTAGATCATTTGAGAATATTGTCAAGGGAAGTAGAATAGCAAGATTATACTTGACTACAGTACGTTCAGAGTGTTTAAAAGGCCAATGGAAGAAAGAACTTAACTCAGAAACTTTGAAGTCTGATCCCCTCCCTTAAAAATTAGGATATTTTCATGTGACTAGCAATGGGAACTCCAATTCAGAGACCATGTTGGAGAACCCAAGATAAAGGAAATTTTCTAGACGATATTTGAATAGAAAAGCACATTCTTCTTAACCTGATCATCTTCATCTCACCAACCTTAAAATGAAATTGTGCTAAACATCAGGAAAATAGAAGAAGCCTAAGAATACATAGCCAATGAAGGGTAGAGAATGCAAAAATGTGAAGGGAGAGAGTGAGAAGGGATATCGATATGGGAGAATTCCAGGAAGCAAAAAAGAAATGCACAGAGTAATTGAAATTCACAAAAACAAGGAGCAAAGGTAAGGGTGGGTAAAGAGTTAAAGATTCAGGAAATGACAAGACAAACATCATTTCTCTGAAACTCATCACTAAAGGAAAATCAGTCTGAGGAAATTTACCAATTTCTTCCTGAAGTTCTTCTCAAACAAAAAAAGGTAAAAGGTTTTGTGTATAGAGAGGAAAATAAAAACAAAAAATTAACATGAGTTGAAAATTGTCAATGCTATGTAAATTGGTAGGACAAATACAATGATAAGAACAATAAAAAACAAACATTGAAAATTGGCAAAGGAGCACATGTTTGTCATGAAAAGGAAGAAAAAAATAAATGAATTTTATCAGATGACTGAATAATGGGTGAATGTTGAAGAAGTGTCAGAGAGACCAACTAGAATTTTATCCCATACATACTTCTTTATGGATAACTTTAGGTATTTAGAAAATTCAAAGTTTTAGCTAAATATACATTTAATAAAATAAAGTAATTTTGTAACAAATATTATCTTGGTAGTAGTGTATCAAAATTGATATTTTACTTTTACCAATTTTTTACAGGTATGTTAGACTAAGCAAGGTGTCTTTACAATTTGTACAAGTAGTAGTCAATCTATAAATCCTGCAACGTCTTTCTTGTAGGTATTAAAGTCATTGAGAAAGAGAATTACTATAATGTGTGCACACAAATCTTTGTGCAAGTTTTGATGGTTTCTAATTCTTGGCATTTATCAAACTTGCAATATAACTGAACTTTCAATAGATAGAAGTTTAAAAATTATCTTTCGTACACACTCTTTTTATTTTAACATTTTCCTCAAAAAGAAGTTCAAAGAATTGAGTGACATTGTTCTAACCTCAATTTTTCCATTTCTATTAACATATAGAAGGACCCAATTTCTTGGGACATATGTCTCTTATAAACAAAAAAGAAAATAAAGGAAATAAAATTGATGCTGAAATTGGTTTGGGGAAATACAATAAAATATGAGTTAATGGTGCTAAAGAAATCTGTGAAATTTCTGAGTATGATAGAAATGTATCTTCATGTACTTTTTTTTTTTTTGCGGTACATGGGCCTCTCACTGTTGTGGCATCTCCTGTGGCGGAGCACAGGCTCCGGACGCACAGGCTCAGCGGCCACGGCTCACCGGCCCAGCCGCTCCGCGGCATGTGGGATCTTCCCGGACCAGGGCACGAACCCGTGTCCCCTGCATCGGCAGGCAGACTCTCAACCATTGCGCCAAGAGGGAAGCCCTCTTCGTGTACTTTTTAATTGATCAAGCTATGTATAAAATAAAACAGTGAATGCTGGGAAAGGCAGTCCTTGTGCACAGAATATCAACTCCTGCTCAGCCACATAAGAACAGTACTTGGGACTGGAACACTTCCTTACCGAGGATCAAAGAGCCAACACAGCCTGTGCTGGGCTTACTACCTCTATGGGAATATCTTTTCCTATTTCAGGCTCAGTGAATTCTCTTTTGTCTCTACTTAAAGCATGTTCATTATATGGTACTTAGCCAACCCCACTTTTATACCTGTTTTCTGAGGAGAGGGGATGGGTCCTTCCACTGCAGCACAAAAGGGGTGCATGTAGACAAATTACCCCGTGTCAGCCAACAGGTGAGACTTGCTGGCCATCAGGGACCAGCAAACAATACTGAAGCTGATCTTTGTCTATTCTCTGTATAAGTTCCATTGTTCCATGCAGTGCTTGAGTGTTTTGAATTCTTGGTGATTCTGATACCAAAATGCAGTGGGCAGAAGTGTTTGGAGTCTTCCCCTGGGATTGATACTCAATACTCCATACCTTACTCCCTTGGGATTGATAACTGATGCCCTGAACTTTACTAGACAGTGACAGTTTTCTCTTGAAATATCTATATGAAAATTTGTTAACAATCTTAAGATGCAAGCTTGTGAGGTCAAGTTTAAATTGTGTAAAACAGTTTAGACTATTGTTTTCCAAAAAAATTTTAAAGGTAACACAAGTAAAACATTTGACAAATGTTGCTTTACATTTTCTTATTCTTTCTGTTTCATAACAGGTGACTTTAGGCTGCATTTAAATCCCTGCAAAATTTCCACTTAATTTTCAGAAGATTGGCTCATATTCTTGAGTTCACAGATTATTTTTAAGGCAGAAAGTTGCATGTGGATTTTCCTACAGCTTATCAGCATTGAGCTTTAATATTTGTGTATATCGGCATTGTCTTACTTTTTAAAAGAAAAGTCTTTATTTTTGGTGTTAATCCTGCATGACTCTTTCCCACCCCACCTCCCCTTCTTGCATTATTCAACACCTCACTCACTTATTAGTCCTCATCTCTATCTCTCAAGTTTTAGACATCCTTCAATTACATAGTTTCTAGTCCAACTTTCCTCATAAAAATTTTAGGTCATTATTACCTTTTTCCATTCCAAGAAGGAAAACCTAATTATTTCTAAATTAAACAACATAAAAGAAAGAAAAATGAAGCATTACATGACATGTGAATTGGTTTCAGAATCAAATGACCTAACTCTCTTTTAGGACAACATTTATCCATCTGTTTATAAAAATACTATTATTCACAATTCTGTTATTAATAAGATTTTCTTGACAGAAATTATTTGTCTACATAGATTCAAAGGGCAGGAAAAGCTGTAGAGGTAATAATGAGGGAAATTGAAATACAAAATAGAACTGCAAACTTTAGTTGGAAAGAGAAAACAATGAAACAAGTCATATAAAAATATGACCACCTAGAGGGGTGGGACAGGGAGGGTGGGAGGGAGGGAGACGCAAGAGGGAAGAGATATGAGAACATATGTATAGGTATAACTGATTCACTTTGTTATAAAGCAGAAACTAACACACCATTGTAAAGCAATTATACTCCAATAAAGATGTTAAAAAAATATATATATATATATGTATCGTGGAGTTGAGGAAGATATTCAAAAGACAGTTAATGAAAAATGCACAAGAATCAGATGAAACAAAGACTATGCATACAGATTGTAATGAGTTAATAATATTTGCTTCTTAATACACTTATCTGAAAAAGAAAGGAAGAACCAATTCATTCAAAAGGAAAGAGCAATATTAGGAAGGGGAGAGAAAAAAACTTGAAACTCTTCTACAGTTTTTTCTCTGGTGCAAAATTACCTACATTTCTGAGCACTGGAAACATAAATTTCCAAGACTCTCTTCACCAACTATAAGTAATTCTGGTTTGTATCTCCTGCTTGCTATGACTACATTTTTGTCCTTATTTTAAGAAAATAAAGTGAAGAGAAATGGATTAAGGTTTTCTCTGGAATAGCCAATGCCAATTATTCATCTTGCTTGGATCTTCTATCATTTTGAAAATAATATGCAAATATATATATATATATATATTTATACTTATGTATATATATGACAGGTCATTCAAAAATTATGAGTAAGCATGCAGTAATAGCACTCATTCACCAATAATTGTATTTTAGCTTTACTCATATCATGTGTGCTATATAACTTAAGGTGATATATTCCTAAATTCTAATCCCTGTGAAAATACAAGTAAAACTGAATATTCCCTCTATACTGACTTTCTGGAAAATTTTTTTAAAATCATAAATTGAATACTCACTTTCTGGAGAGTTTTTTTTTGAATCATAAATTGAATTTTGTCAAAAGCTTTTTCTACATCTATTGAGATGATCATATAATTTTTTCCTTCATTTTGTTAATATGATGTATCATATCGATTGATTTGCAGTTGATGGACCATCCTTTCATTACTGGGATAAATTCCATTTGATCATAATATATAATACTTTAATGTATTATTGAAATTGGTTTGCTAATATTTTGTTGTGGATTTTTGTATCTATGTTCATTAGGGGTATTACCCTATAATTTTTTTTTTTCTGCTGGTGTCCTTGTGTGGTTTTGGTATCAGGGTAATGGTACCCGCATAAAATGAGTTTGGAAATGTTCCCTTCCTCTTCTGCTTTTTTGGATGATTCTTTTTATCTCTATGGTATCAGTTGTAATATCTCTTTTATTTCCAATTTTATTTCTTTCAATCTTCTCTCTCTCTCTCTCTCTCCCTCCTCCTCCATCAGTCTAACTAAAGGTTTGTCCATTTTGTTTACCTTTTCAAAAAAGCTCTTACTGGGGCTTCCCTGGTGGTGCAGTGGTTGAGAGTCTGCCTGCCGATGCAGGGGACACGGGTTCGTGCCCTGGTCCGGGAAGATCCCACATGCCGCGGAGCGGCTGGGCCCGTGAGCCATGGCCGCTGAGCCTGTGCTCCGCAACGGGAGAGGCCACAACAGTGAGAGGCCCGCGTATCGCAAAAAAAAAAAAAAAAAAAAAAGCTCTTACTTTCATTAATCCTTATTATTGTCTTTTAGTCTGTATTTTATTTATTTCCATTCTGATCTTTGTTATTTCCTTCCACTATTTGGCCTTTGTTTTTTCTTCTTTTTCTAGTTCCTTGAGGTATAAAATTACATTGCTCATTTGAGATTTCTTTTTTTTTTTTATTCTTGAGGTAAGCGTTTATCTCTATGAAGTTACCTCTTAGAACTGCAACTGCTGCATTTCATATGTTTTGGTATGTTGTATTTCCATTTTTATTTGTCTCAAGATATTTTTAATTTCTATTTTGATTTCTTCTCCATTGGTTGTTCAGCAAATGTTGTTTAATCTCCACCTATTTGTAATTTTTCCAGTTTCCTTTATGTAATTGATTTCTAGTTTCATACCATTATGGTCAGAAAAGATGCTCAATATTATTTTAATTTTCCTAAATTTATTAAGACTTGTTTGTGACTGTGATATAGCCTACAGAATGTTCCATATGCACTTGAGAACAGTGTATATTCTGCTACTTTTGGATGGAATGTTCTGTAAATGTCTGTTAAGTCAATCAGGTCTAACATGTCATTTAAGTCCAATATTTTCTTATTGATTTTCTGTCTGGATGATACATCTATGTATGAAAATGGATATTTAAGTCCCCTACTATTATTGTATTCTTGTCTCTTTCATCCTTTAGGGCTTTTATTATTTGCTTTACATATTTAGGTGCCCTAATGTTGGATGTATAAATATATTATTCTAAGCACTTGACATATGTAAACTAGTTTAATCCTCACAAAAGACACCATTAATTATCCCCATTTTGCAGATGAGGAAACTGAGGCACTCTGACATTGCTCAAGATTGCACAGTAGGTGGTCCGCTGGTACGTGAGCCAAAGAAGCTGGTTCCCAAGTCCATGCACTAAACCTCCATGCTTTGTTGCCTCTCAGTTGGGTTCTTTTAGAGAGGGAGAATCTGTGAGTAGTGTATATGCTGTTAGTCCTCTTAAAACTGAAAATGTTTTTATTGTGCCCTCATCTATGAATGACAGTTTGACTAT
Source organism: Mesoplodon densirostris (assembly GCF_025265405.1). Taxonomy (NCBI): domain Eukaryota; kingdom Metazoa; phylum Chordata; class Mammalia; order Artiodactyla; family Ziphiidae; genus Mesoplodon; species Mesoplodon densirostris. The sequence continues at coordinate 24,528,804 of NC_082670.1, forward strand.
CATTTACTTGTATTTTCACAGCGAGTAGAATTTAGGAATATATCACCTTAAGTTATAAAATTCAAGTTGAAAATTATTTCCTTCCATTTTGTCCTAGATCCTACTGTTGACGTTGAGAAGTGGGCTGTCATCTAAGTCATTCCTTTGCAGGTCCCCTGCAAGCTGTTAATAGTGGTTATTTTTCCCTGAAGTTCTGCAGCTTAATGGTATGTCTAAAGGTGGATTTATTTTTATATATCCTGTGCAATGCTCCAAGTGCACCTTCAACCCAAGAGCTTATGCCTTTCTTCAGTACAAGAATATCTCAACTGCAGTCTCTTCAAATATTGCTCCTTAAACTTTCCCTCCATTCCCTTCTTCTAGAATTCTTGTTAGGCAAATGTTGAAACCTCTCAGGCTTGACTTTTAATTTTTCTTTCCCCTTTTAATCTTTTTGGCTTTCTGTGCAACGTTTGGGGTGAGTTTGAGGTTTTTCTATGTTATTTTTCAATTTGTTGGTTCATCTTTAAAATATGTCCAGTGGGAGTTTATTCCCTTATTCCTTCTATTGTTTGTTTTTTTCAATGATTCTATTTTTCATTTCAAAATTTCTTTCCTATCCATCTATTCTTATTTCATTTAAACCAAGTTGTTCATAATTTCTCATTATTTTAATTTTTTATATTCTAGCTTTATTGAAGTATAACTGACAAATAAAACAGTCTATATTAAGATGCATAACATTGTTTTGACATTTCTATACACTCTAAAATGATTACCACAATCAAGCTAATTAACATATCCATCACCTCTCATGGTTACTTTTTTGTGTGTGTGTGGTGAGAATGCTTAAGTTCTTTTAGCATATTTCAAGTATACATACAGTATTACTACCTATACTCACCATACTGCGATTAGATCTCTAGAACTTATTTGTTGGGAAAGACAGTATTATGTGTGCAGTCTTTTGGCCCCAACTCACCTGCATAAGAATGGACCTTTGGCCTGGAACACTTTCTCACCAAGAGATAAGGAGCCTACACAACCTCTGCTGGGCTTATCACTTTACATGGGAATGTCTTTCCGTTTCAAGCTAAATGAGTGCTCTTTTGTTGTTATTAGTGTGAACATCAATGGCCCTCAGGCATACACCTAGCTTTCAGTATTTCATGCTCCACTGGGTCAGGGTTGGGGTTCTTATGCTATGACAGAAGAGAGGCACATTTAGGCTAATTGTCCTGTGTTGGCTGTCAGGGGGACCCACTAGTCATAAGGGACTAATACGTACTATTGGAGCTGATAATGCTCTGTCTCTTCTCAATGTAAGTAAATCATTGTTCAATCCAGTGCTTGACTGTGTTTTGTTTTCCTTGGCAACTTTGTTACCAAGATGAAATGGTTAAAGCATTTGGAGTCCTTCCCTGGGATTGGTACCCAGGGCAGGGTATTTTGCTCAACACCCTTCATCCTGCATGAATACAACTGTACCCTTTGACCAACATCTCCTGATTCCCCCCACCCTTCAGCCCCCTGGCAAATACCATTCTACTCCCAGCTTACATGAGTATTATTTTTTAGCTAAAACAAAACAAAACAAACAACAATAAAACACCTAACTACTGGTTTGACTATGAGTGTGAGTTAAACTCAGTTGTTTTCAAGGTGGAACAGGAGCCACAATAAACAAATGATTAGACATTAGCTATAATATTAAGGCAACTTGACCTTAACATTTTACATTACTACTTTTTAATCTCCTTTGTGATTGGGGAAGCCGGTCAAAATAATTTTTAAAACTGCTTGTGTCATATTTGGGTTTTAAGTTCATAAGATTTGGAACAGCAGAGCAATACATGGTGTGTTTTATGCCATTCTGATTTAAATATAAAAATGTAAGTGAGATCATGTAGTATTATCTTTATGTGTCTGGCTTATTTCAGTTAGCATAATGTCCTCTAGGTTTATACATGTTGTTGTAAATGACAATTTTCTTTCTTTTTTAGGGACAAATAATATTCTGTTGGATATATACATGCCATATTTTATGTGTTCATTTATTGATGAGCATATAGGTTGCTTCCATATCTTAGCTTTTGTGAATAATACTGCAATAAACATGGGAGTACAGATATCTGAGTTACTGATTTTATTTCCTTTGGATTCATATCTAGAGGTAAGATTGCTGGATCATATGGTAATTTTAGTTTTAATTTTTGGAAGAACCTACATACTGTTTTCCATAGTGGCAGTACCAATTTACATTCTTACCAACAGTGTACAAGGGTCCCCTTTTCTCCACATACTTGCCGAACTTATCTTTTACCTTTTTGGATCTTTTGTCTTTTTGATAAAGCTATTCAACAGCTATAAGGTGATAGCTCATTGTGGTTTTCATTTGCATTTCCCTGATGATTAGTGATTTGAGCATTTTTTTACAAACCTATTGGCTATTTGTATGTCTTTTTGGAGAAATGTTTGTTCATGTCTTTTGTCCATTTTTTTTTTTTTGCGGTATGCGGGCCTCTCACTGTTGTGGCCTCTCCCGTTGCAGAGCACAGGCTCCAGACACTCAGGCTCAGCGGCCATGGCTCACGGGCCCAGCCGCTCCGCTGCATGTGGGATCTTCCCGGACTGGGGCACGAACCCGTGTCCCCTGCATTGGCAGGCGGACTCTCAACCACTGCGCCACCAGGGAAGCCCTCTTTTGTCCATTTTTTAATTGAGTTATTTGTGTTTTTTTTTTCTATTGAATTGTTTTAGTTCCTTATATATTTTGGATATTAACCCCTTCAGATACATGGTTTGCAAATATTTTCCTCCATTCTGTAGGTTGTCTCTTTACTCTGTTGGTCACTTCCTTTTTGTGCAGAAGCTTTTTAATTTGAGGAAATCCCACTTGTCTATTTAAAAAAAATTTTTATTGCCTGTGCTATTGGAGTCATATCAAAAAAAAATCATTGCCCAGACTAATGTCAAGAAGATTTTGCTCTAATTTTAGGGTTAGGGTTTTATAGTTTTATAGTTTTAGGTCTTGTGTTTAAGTCTTTAATCCATTTTGAGTTGATTTTTGTATAATTTTGAAATAAAATTCCAACTTATTCTTCTATTTTATGTTATTGGTGTCACAATTTACCTCTTTTTATATTATGTATCTATTAACAAATTATTGTACCTTTAGTTATTTGTAAAAGTTTTGTCTTTTAATTTTTTTAAACTGGAGTTAAAAGTGATTTATGCACCACCATTACAATATTACAGTATTATGAATTTGACTATGTACATAACTTTACCAGTGAGTTTAATATTTTCAAACGTTCTTATGCTACTAATTAATATCCTTTCATTTCAACTTGAAAAATTTCATTTAACATTTCTTGTAAAGCAGGTTTAGTGGTGATGAGTCAGCTTTTTTTTGGTCTGCAAATTTTTTCTTTCTCTTTCATTTTTTGAAGTATAGTTTTGCCAGATATAGTATTCTTGGTTGGAAGTTATTTTTCTTTCAGCAGTATGAGTATATCATCCTAGTCTCTCTTTACCCACAAGGTTTCTTCTGAGAAATCCACTGATAACCTTATGAGGGTGCTCCTGTATATAATGAGTCTCTCTTCTCTTGATCCTTTCAAAATTCTCTATTTTCTTTGTATTTTGGCTATGAAACATTTAAGAAAAAATTACTGCCAAACTTTCTCAAGTTCTTTCAAAAAGGAAGAGGAGAGGAAATTTTCAAACAAATTTTATGAAGCCAGCATTATTCTGATACAAAACCAGACAAAGGCACAAGAAAAGGAATCTATAGGCCAATATCCCTGATAAATATATATATATGCAAAACTCCTCAAAAAATACTAGAAAATTGAATCCAGTAGCATATTAAAAGGATCATAGGCCATGAACAAGACCATGTGGAATTTATCCCTAAGATACAAGGATGGTTCAACATATATAAATAGATTAAAGTAACAGACAACATTAATAAAATAAAGTATGAACATTATATGGTCATCTTAATAGATACAGGTAAAGCATTTGACAAAACTGAACACCCTTTTACCCTCTCACAAACAGGTTATAGAAGGAATTTACTTCAACATAATAAAAGCCATACATGAAAAGCCCACAACTAACATCATACTCAATGATGAAAAAGCTAAAGGCTTTTTCGCAAGATCAGGAACAAGGCAAGCATGCTCACTCTCACCACTGCTGTTCTACATAATACTGGAAGTCCCAGCCAGAGCAGTCAGACAAATAAAATAAATAAATAACATCCAAATGGGAAAGGAAGAAGTAAAATTATCTCTGTTCATAGAAGACATGATCTTGATTGCATAAAGCTCTAAAGATTTCATAAAAAAACCTGTTAGAACAAACAAATGATTTCAGTCAAGTAACAGGATTTAAAATCAACATTCAAATCCTTTGAAAAGGAAATTAGAAAAGTAGTTTCTCTTACAATAGCACTAAAATGATTAAGATACTTAGGAATAAACCTAAGAGTTAAAGACATATATTGAAAACTACAAAACATTGATGACAGAAATTTAATTTCTGATGACAGAAATTAAAGGAGACAAGCAAATGGAATGTTATCCATGTTGATGGATTTAAAAACTCAATATTGTTGGACCTACTGTATAGCACAGGGAACTCTGCTAAATATTCTGTAATAACCTAAATGGGAAAAGAATTTGAAAAATAATAGACACTTGTATATGTATTACTGAATCACTTTGCTGTACACCTGAAACTAACACAATGTTGTTAATCAACTATACTCCAATATAAAATAAAAATTTTAAAATAGAGTGAAAAGGACTCATATTGTTAAAATGTCCATGTTACTCAAAGCAATCTGCATATTCAGTACATTCCCTGTCAAAATTCCAATAGTATTTTTTCACAGAAATAGAAAAAAAATTCTAACATTTATATGGAACTACAAAAGACCATGAATGGCCAATCAATTTTGAGAAAGAGCACAGCTAGAAGTGTCACCCTTTCTGATCTCAAAATATATTATAAATCCACAGTAATCAAAACAATATTGTACTGGCATAAAGAAAGACAGGTAAACCAGTGGAACAGAATAGAGATCCTTCTTCAAATTCCACACATATGTGATCAGCTGATCTTTGTTAAGGGAATCAAGGATACATAATGAAGAAGGAATATTCTCTTCAACAAATGTTGTCTGGAAAACTGATATTCACATGCAGAAGAATGAAATTGCCCCTTATCTTACACCATACACTAAAATCTATTCAAAATAGATGAAAAATTTAAACATAAGACTCCAAACTGTAAAACTCCTAGAAAAGCACATAAGGCCAAAGCTTCAAGATATTGGTTTTGAGAATAATTTCTTGGGTATGACAGCAAAAGCATAGGCAAAAATAAAAAGCAAAAATAAACAAGTGGGGTTACATAAAACTAAAAATCTTCTGCACAGCAAGGGAAAAAAATCAATAGAGTGAAAAGGCCACCTATGGAATTGGAGCAAATATTTTCAAATCATATATCTGATAATATGTTAATCTCAAAAAATATTTAAGAAATTTGTGTAATTCAATGGCAAAAATCCTCTAATAACTCTATTAAAAAATGATCTAGGGACTTGAATAGACATTTCTCCAAAGGACATGCAAATGGTGAACAGGTATATGAAAAGGTGCTCAACATCACTAATCATCAGTGAAATGCAAAGGAAAAGCATAATGAGATATTTCACAACTGTCAGATGAGGATTATTGAGTAAAGACAACAGGTGTTGGTCAAGGTGTAGAGAAATTGGAATCCTTGTACACCACTGATGAGAATAAAAAATGGTGCATCCTCTATCAAAAACAGTATGAAGAGTCCTCAAAAAAATTAAATAGAGACTACCATATGATCCAGCAATCCCACTTCTGGTATTTATCTAAAAGAATTGAAAGCAGGATTATGAATAGGTATTAGCATTCCCATGTTCATTGCAGCATTATTCACATTAGCTGAGATGTGGAAAACAACTTAAATGTCCATTGATAGATGAAAGAATAAAGAAAATGTGGTTCATAGTACAATGGAATACCGTTCAGCTTTAAAAAGAAGGAAATTTGGGTGAACCAACATGGGTGAACCTTGAGGACATCATGCTAAGTGAAATATACCAGCCACAAAAAAACAAATACTGCATGATTCTACATACATCTAGTATTTACAGTGGTCAAATTCATAGAATCAAAGTCTGGAGTGAAGGTTGTCAAGGGCCAGGCTGAGGGTCACATGGAGAATTACTAAGGAATGGCATAAAGTTTCAGTTAAGCAAGATAAATAATTTCTAGAGATTTGCTGTGCAACATTGTACTTAAAGTCAACAACATTGTATTGTACACTTAAACATTTAAGAGGGTAGATCTCACATAAGTGTTATTACCACAATAAAATGAAATTTAAAAAATTATGCCATTAATTTGAATTATAGTATGTCCAAATTTCCAATGAGCATTTTCTTTCTATGGGAAAACTTCACTCAAAAATTTTCATAAGCGTAATAATCAATATTGCTACTATGAACCTGTGTCTTCTAAAAAAAAACAGAGGTGAAAAATGAGAGTTCAGTCCCCCCATATGTCAATTATTACAGTTTTTTTCAGTTTTCTCAGTTTTTTTCCTTTTACTCATGTTGCTCAGAGAACAAAAGATTATTTATTATCTAATATCCATTCTAATAGAGGGCAATTAATTCTAAACATCTGCAATAAGAAGTAAAAACAAACTTTACCTAATTTGTGCAGTCGTTCAAAAAGCAAATGATCTGAGTGCATTTTAGACAAAGTGAATGTTTCCCACACTTAAAAATTCCATAAATTCTGAAGTATATAATTAATGGAATTCATTATCAAAAATGGTCATGTACATAGATTCTTTATAGAGAACATCTCACAGCATGAATAATTGATAGTGTTTAAGTGCAAATGGAAATAATTTTGTTGACTTCAGTGGGAATGAGAAAGGAATAAGGCATAATCATGTAAATTTAAGACATACAACAAAAGAGGAACATGTTCATTTCAAGGACAGTAAAAGAACAAGGAACAAGGCAACACTTGACAAAAGATCCAAAAGGCTATGTGCACAATGTAAAAGTAGCTAATGGAACTTACCATTTTCTACTACAACCTCATCTGAAAAACAAAGAGAGAGAGAGAGATACAAATATTATTAATTTGTTCAGTTGATTATTCAATCAGAATAATCATAGGTTGTTGTTAGTGTCATATTCTCTGAAAAAATATAGATAAGTTTTTACTCAAATCCAGAAAGTCAGGGAAATAATATTGAGAATGACCCACTCTGATGGTTTTTATAGACATATTTCTTGGGAATGAATATGGGAAAAAGAATAAACATTAGAAAGGAAATATTCACTCCTCTTCAGAATAGTTGAAAGAATACAGTGTGCACAGATAGAGACATACCGACTTAAAGTCAAAAGGGTCGTAAGGAACAAATTTTAGAAATTTTATCCAGAAAAGGACCCTGATGACCATGGCAGTCGATTCCATAATCTACTTCTCTTTCTCTCAACATCCTTATCATGAAGCTGTAGAAAACTTCTGAAGCACAGACTAAATGAAGATAATAAACAAAAGGAAATAGAATAAAGAAAGGGAAGAGAAAGGAAGAAGGAGAAAGGATAAAACAGAGCACAGAGTAGTAGATCTGAAAAGCAGAAAAGTAGCATGGCATATTGGAATCTAAGTAGGGGTAAGAGAAAGTGGGAGGCAAAAGAAGAAACAAAATGAGAGAGTGAAAACAAGGGAAAGAATTATCTCTAAAATACAAATTAGCAGAGTGCTTGAAGAACAAACATTACCAGGTGTTTGCAAAAGTCGACCTGAAAAATGAAACGGAGAATACCATATTAATGATGTGGGAAACAAACATAGATTAAAATGTGCAAGATCTGCTTGCACAAGGGTAAAGGTAATAAACTGAGGGTTAAGAAGAGATTAGCAACCATTGATTTTTCTGTTTCCAGTAACATTCATCTCCACTATGCTACGATAGCATAGCCTTATATTTCCACCAAGGATTGTCAACATGTAGATCAGTTTACTATGACATTTTAAACCCCCATGTATCCTCAAATCCCTTATACCCCTTTCCCCAATGCATGTTGTATTCTTATTCTTTCTCACTCTATCATTTTCCTTTAACTTGCCCTTTGACATCATTTGTTCTCTTTTCTCAGTACTTTCTGAGTCTTTTGCCATTTTCCATATAAAAACAGGAACTTGGTGCCAATCTCATGAATTATTCTCTTGTAAAATTACTCAACTCCCTGTGCTTATTATCCTTTTACTCCTTCATCTTGTAAAACTCCAATTGAAGATCATTTCTCCAGTCCACTTCCTCAGTACCATATGCCCAAACAATGGAATAAATTTATGTGTGTGTGTGTGGGAAACAAACATCTTTGCTTATATAAGACATCTAATTTCAAATGGTTCTCCATTGCTGACACATGATCTTTTAAATCATCATGTTCAACAGAAACATCAATTACCTTGACAATTATTCCAAATGTTTATCAGTCTCAGTAAGTTTTTCAGTCTAATTCCACCAGCTCATTTTCAAACAACAGACTTGTCTTTTTTGTTTTTTTTGAGGATTTTTTTTTTTTTGATGTGGGCCATTTTTTAAAGTCTTTATTGGATTTGTTACAGTATTGCTTCTGTTTTATGTTTTGGTGTTTTGGCCGCGAGGCATGTGGGATCTTAGCTCTCTGACCAAGGATTGAACCCACACCCCCTGCATTGGAAGGTGAAGTCTTAACCACTGGACCATCAGGGAAGTCCTCAGGTTTGTCTTTTAATTAACAAATTATAAAACTATATATTTATATTTCCATTTGTTAATATTTCAGCTCTAGATTGTTTTTTATTTGGAGGAGTGAGTCGATCTACTAAAGAAATAGTTTTTGAGTTTGGATTTTAATAGGGAAGAACAAATCTGACTCTATAGTAGATCTGTTTCTTTTACTTCAACCTTTGTATTCTATTGCTTTTGCTTCCAGTTAAGAATGTTGCCTATAGCCTGAAATATACAGGATAGCCCATTCTCAGAGCTCTGATGTTTAAGGGTATAACACTTTTCCATTCATATGGAGATAAAAAGTTGCAGAACAGAGAATAACATTTGTCTTGTTGGAGGTTTACAGGAACATCGTGACCTTACAGCTGCAAGAACAAATGATTCCGACACCAAGTAGTTTGCAACAATTAACCATGCCCCTCCCACACCTTGCCTTTAAAAATGCCTTGCTGGAGGGAGGGGATATGGGGATATATGTATACATATAGCTGATTCAATTTGTTATACAGCAGAAACTAACACAACATTGTAAAGCAATTATACTCCAATAAAGATGTTTAAAAAAATGTCTTGCTGAAACGCTTCAGGGAGTTCAGGGTTTTGGGGGCACCCATTTGGAGCCACCCATTCTCCTTGCATGGCCCTTCAATAAACCTTTCTCTGCTCCAAACTTGGACATTTCGGTATTGTTCGACCTCACCGTGTGTGGGGCACAGGAACTTAAGTTCCATAACAGGATCAAGATGGCAGAGTAGGAATACATGGAGCTTACCTCCCCCCACAAACATATCAAAACTACATGTATATGTGGAACAATTCACACAGAAAACTATGGGAAACTGGCAGAAGAACTCCTATACAACCAAAGCTGCAAGAAATATTTCCATGTAACTGGGTTGCATGGAAAAAAGGCATAAAGTCAGGACCTCTGTTCTGGTTAGGATCTGAAAGGCAGAGAAGGTCTGCAAGGGTGGACTCTTGCCCTGGGGACTGAGTGGGTCAAGTCATAGACTGGGCCTCCCAGTCCTGGTATCCTACATGGAGGAGACAAGCCCCCTTGGCTGCTGGGAGCACCACTGAGACAGAAGGGCTGAAGAAGCTTAGACTCTATTCATGAAGAGCGGGCATGTGCTGGCTTGCCAACAATCAGGGAGAGAGCTTTGCACTGGTGAATGCCTCCTTGCTGCACTCTCCAACCTGAGTGGGTGAATTTCCTGGCCCTGGGAAAAGACTATCTAGCTATGCAGAGACAACCTGGGGGACCTGCTTGTGGTCCAGGTGGGGCAGTGGTGGCCATTGTCAGTGCGTGATTGAGGGGGGGCAGGGGGGACCAGGTACCAGTACATCTCGGCCCTCATCCCTGCTTGTCTCCACGCCCAGCTGAGAGAATGCTCCAGTCTCACTCGCTCCATTCCACAGTTTGGCTCTAGATCTGGGCCAGCTGGGCTAAGGAGAAGACTTGGTATAGCTGCTCAGGGACAGCCCAGGGGGCCTGGGGTGTGGTGCAGCTGGGGAGGTGGCAGCCATTGTCAGCGCTTTGCTCTGGCAGTGTTGGAGGAGACACTGTGACCCATATGCCGTGGTCCATCTTCCAGCCTCACAAGCACTCTGACCCAGGCCACTCCATGCCATAGTTTGGTGCAGGGTCTGGGGCAGATGGGCCCTGGGACACCTTGATCTGGGGATGTGGAGACACCCCAGGGGCTCAGAGTTTGGGCCCTGTGGAGTGGCGGCTATTGGTGCTTACTTGGGCAGCGTGCAGGAGACTTGACACTGGATCTGGGGAAGACAGGTCCTGGGAGAAGACAGCCCAGCTCTCTGGCAGCAGCACAACAACCTTAATTCCTGCAGCCATAATGCCCCAACCCCAAGCCCCAGCCTTTCTGAACCCACCAGATCCATTCCATAACTTTGCACTGGATCTGAGATAGACACAGGGTGGTAGGAGATACAACCCCGGGCTGTGTCTGAGCAGAGATGTGGATGCTTGCACAGGTGGTGCATTGGTCCTCCGTGAGCACACGGGCCTCACTTGCTTTGGCAAGCCCCTCCTTTGAGGCAGAACTTTCTATTCTGGCATTTTGCTGTCATCATTACCTCACTGTTATTTTTTAAAGTTTTCCAGTGGCCTTTTGGTTGGATGAAGCTTATTCTATATTAGAGTCCTTAGGACTAATATCCTTTTTTCTTAAGTTTCCTGGAAGAGCTGCTCCATTGTTGCCTTGGTTTTTTGCCATTTTAAAGAAATATAATGCTGGCATATATATGTATATATATATATGTATATATATATGTGTATATATATATATATATATATATATATTTATTTATTTATTTATTTTTACCACATAGTTTATCTTTATGTTTGGGGTTCTAAGGAATTCTTAAAATTATCTTTAAAGTTTAATGTTAATACTAGGATCTATTTTATAGTTGATATCTCTGGGTCATTTTCTTTCGTACTTGAATAGTTTTCTTCATTGCTGTTTTTTTGTTTTTTTTTTTTTTGCGGTATGCGGGGCTCTCACTGTTGTGGCTTCTCCTGTTGTGGGGCAGGGCTCCAGATGCGCAGGCTCAGCGGCCATGGCTCATGGGCTTAGTCTCTCCGTGGCATGTGGGATCTTCCTGGACCGGGGCACGAACCCGTGTCCCCTGCATCGGCAGGCGGACTCTCAACGACTGCGCCACCAGGGAAGCCCTGAGCAATATATATATATATATTTTTTAATTTTTTTACTCACATCACTCTGTTATTGGTCAAATCAGTCATACAATCAACTGGCTCATTCCATCATTGGATGACTTAAATTATATATATATATATATATATATATATATATATATATATATATATATATATATATATATATATATATATATATATTTTTTATACAGCAGGTTCTTATTAGTCATCAATTTTATACACATCACTGTATACATGTCAATCTCAATCTCCCAATTCATCACACCACTACCCCCACCCCCACCCCCCCATGGCTTTCCCCCCTTGGTGTCCATACATTTGTTCTCTACATCTGTATCTCAATTTCTGCTCTGCAAACCGGTTCATCTGTACCATTTTTCTAGGTTCCACATATATGCGTTAATATACGATATTTGTTTTTCTCTTTCTGACTTACTTCGCTCTGTATGACAGTCTCTAGATCCATCCACGGCTCAACAAATGACTCAATTTCATTCCTTTTTATGGCTGAGTAATATTCCATTGTATATATGTACCACATCTTTATCCATTTGTCTGTCGATGGGCATTTAGGTTGCATCCATGACCTGGCTATTGTAAATAGTGCTACAATGAACATTGGGGTGCATGTGCCTTTTTGAATTATGGTTTTCTCTGGGGATATGCCCAGTAGTGGGATTGCAGGGTCATATGGTAATTCTATTTTTAGTTTTTTAAGGAACCTCCATACTGTTCTCCATAGTGGCTGTATCAATTTACATTCCCACCAACAGTGCAAGAGGGTGCCCTTTTCTCCACACCCTCTCCAGCATTTGCTGTTTGTAGATTTTCTGATGATGCCCATTCTAACTGGTGTGAGGTGATACCTCATTGTAGTTTTGATTTGCGTTTCTCTAATAATTAGTGATATTGAGCAGCTTTTCACGTGCTTCTTGGCCATCTGTATGTCTTCTTTGGAGAAATGTCTATTTAGGTCTTCTGCCCATTTTTGGATTAGGTTGTTTGTTTTTTTAATATTGAGCTGCATGAGTTGTTTATGTATTTTGGAGATTAATCCTTTGTCCATTGATTCGTTTGCAAATATTTTCTTCCATTCTGAGGGTTGTCTTTTCGTCTTGTTTATAGTTTCCTTTGCTGTGTAAAAGCTTTGAAGTTTCATTAGGTCCCATTTTTTAATTTTTGGTTTTATTTCCATTATTCTAGGAGGTGGATCAAAAAAGATCTTGCTGTGATTTATGTCAAAGAGTGTTCTTCCTATTTTTCCTCTAAGAGTTTTATAGTGTCCGGTCTTACATTTAGGTCTCTAAACCATTTTCAGTTTATTTTTGTGTATGGTGTTAAGGAGTGCTCTAATTTCATCCTTTTACATGTAGCTGTTCAGTTTTCCCAGCACCACTTATTGAAGAGACTGTCTTTTCTCCATGGTATATCCTTGACTCCTGTGTCATAGATTAGTTGACCATAGGTCCATGGGTTTATCTCTGGGCTTTCTATCTTGTTTCATTGATCTACATTTCTGTTTTTGTGCCAGTACCATATTGTCTTGATTACTGCAGCTTTATAGTATAGTCTGAAGTCAGGGAGTCTGATTCCTCCAGCTCCATCTTTTCCCCTCCAGACTGCTTTGGCTATTTGGGGTCTTTTGTGTCTCCATAAAAATTTTAACATTTTTAAATTTTAGCTCTGTAAAAAATGCCATTGGTATTTGATAGGGATTGCATTGAATGTGTAGATTGCTTTGGGTAGTATAGTCATTTTCACAATATTGATTCTTCCAACCCAAGAACATGGTATATCTCTCAATCTGTTGGTATCATCTTTAATTTCTTTCATCAGTGTATTATAGTTTCTGCATACAGATCTTTTGTCTCCCTAGGTAGGTTTATTCCTAGGTATTTTATTCTTTTTGTTGCAATGGTAAATGGGAGTGTTTCCTTAATTTCTCTTTCAGATTTTTCATCATTAGTGCGTAGGAATGCAAGAGATTTCTGTGCATTAATTTTGTATCCTGCAACTTTACCAAATTCATTGATTAGCTCCAGAAGTTTTCTGGTGGTAGCTTTAGGATTATCTATGTATAGTAACATGTCATCTGCAAACAATAACAATTTTACTTCTTCTTTTCCAATTTGTATTCCTTTTATTTCTTTTCTTCTCTGATTGTTGTGGCTAGGACTTCCAAAACTATGTTGAATAATAGTGGCGTGAGTGGACATCCTTGTCTTTTTCCTGATCTTAGAGGAAATGCTTTCAGTTTTTCACCATTAAGAATGATATTTGCTGTGGGTTTGTTGTATATGGCCTTTATTATATTGAGGTAGGTTCCCTCTATGCCCACTTTCTGGAGAGTTTTTATAATAAATGGGTGTTGAATTTTGTCAAAAGCTTTTTCTACATCTATTGAGATGATCATATGGTTTTTATTCTTCAATTTGTTAATATGGTGTATCACATTGATTGATTTGCATATACTGAAGAATCCTTGCATCCCTGGGATAAATCCCACTTGGTCATGGTGTATGATCCTTTTAATGTGTTGTTGGATTCTGTTTGCTAGTATTTTGTTGGGGAATTTTGCATCTATATTCATTAGTGATATTGGTCTGTAATTTTCTTTTTTTGTAGTATCTTTGTCTGGTTTTGGTATCAGGGTGATGGTGGCCTCATAGAATGAGTTTGGGAGTATTCCTTCCTCTACAATTTTTTGGAAGAGTTTGAGAAGGGTGGGTGTTAGCTCTTCTCTCAATGTTTGATAGAATTCACCTGTGAAGCCATCTGGTCCTGGACTTTGGTTTGTTGGAAGACTTTTAATCACAGTTTCAATTTCATTACTTGTGATTGGTCTGTTCATATTATCTATTTCTTCCTGGTTCAGTCTTGGGAAGTTATACCTTTCTAAGAATTTGTCCATTTCTTCCAGGTTGTCCATTTTATTGGCATACAGTTGCTTGTAGTAATCTCTTAGGATGCTTTGTATTTCTGTGGTGTCTGTTGTAACTTCTCCTTTTTCATTTCTAATTTTATTGATTTGAGTCCTCTCCCTCTTTTTCTTGATGAGTCTGGCTCATGGTTTATCAATTTTGTTTATCTTTTCAAAGAACCAGGTTTTAATTTTATTGATCTTTGCTATTGCTTTCTTTGTTTGTATTTTATTTATTTCTGCCCTGATCTTTATGATTTCTTTCCTTCTTCTAACTTTGGGTTTTGTTTGTTCTTCTTTCTCTATTCCTTTGGGTGTAAGGTTAGAGTGTTTATTTGAGATTTTTCTTGTTTCTTGAGGTAGGCTTGTATAGCTATAAACTTCCCTCTTAGAACTGCTTTTGCTGCATCCCATAGGTTTTATTTTTTATTTTTTATTTTTTTGGCCGTACGCGGGCCTCTCACTGCCATGGCCTCTCCCGTTGCGGAGCACAGGCTCCGGATGCGCAGGCTCAGCAGCCATGGCTCACGGGCCCAGCCGCTCCGCAGCATATGGGATCCTCCCGGACCGGGGCACGAACCCATATCCCCTGCATTGGCAGGCGGACTCTCAACCTCTGCGCCACCAGGGAGGCCCATCCCATAGGTTTTAGATCGTCGTGTTTTCATTGTTGTTTGTCTCTAGGTATTTTTTGATTTCCTCTGATGTCTTCTGTGATCTCTTGGTTATTTAGTGATGTAGTGTTTAGCCTCCATGTGTTTGTGTTTTTTACGTTTTTCCCCCTGTAATTCATTTCTAATCTCATAGTGTTGTGGTCAGAAAAGATGCTTGATATGATTTCAATTTTCTTAAATTTACTGTGGCTTGATTTGTGACCCAAGATGTAATCTATCCTGGAGAATGTTCTGTGCACACTTGAGAAGAAAGTGTAATCTGCTGTTTTTGGATGGAATGTCCTATAAATATCAATTAAATCTATCTGGTCTATTGTGTCATTTAAAGCTTCTGTTTCCTTTTTTATTTTCATTTTCAATGATCTGTCCATTGGTGTAAGTGAGGTGTTAAAGTCCTCCCCTATTATTGTGTTACTGTCGATTTCCTCTTTTAGAGCTGTTAGCAGTTGCCTTATGTATTGAGGTGCTCCTATGTTGGGTGGATATATGTTTATAATTGTTATATCTTCTTCTTGGATTGATCATTATGTAGTGTCCTTCCTTGTCTCTTGTAACATTCTTTATTTTAAAGTCTATTTTATCTGATATGAGTATTGCTACTCCAGCTTTCTTTTGATTTCCATTTGCATGGAATATCTTTTTCCATCCCTTCACTTTCAGTCTGAATGTGTCCCTAGGTCTGAAGTGGGTCTCTTGTAGACAGCATATATATGTGTCTTGTTTTTGTATCCATTCAGCAAGCCTGTGTCTTTTGGTTGGAGCATTTAATCCATTCACGTTTAGGGTAATTATATATATGTGTGTTCCTATGACCATTTTCTTAATTGTTTCAGGTTTGTTTTTGTAGGTCCTTTTCTTCTGTTGTTTTTCCCACTTAGAGAAGTTCCTTTAGCATTTGTTGTAGAGCTGGTTTGGTGGTGCTGAATTCGCTTAGCTTTTGCTTGTCTGTAAAGCTTTTGATTTCTCCATTGAATTTGGATGAGATCCTTGCTGGGTAGGGTAATCTTGGTTGTAGGTTCTTCCTGTTCATCTCTTTAAGTATATCATGCCACTCCCTTTGGCTTGTAGAGTTTCTGCTGAGAAATCAGCTGTTAACCTTATAGGGGTTCCCTTCTATGTTATTTGTCATTTTTCCCTTGCTGCTTTTAATAATTTTTCTTTGTCTTTAATTTTTGCCAGTTTGATTACTATGTGTCTTGGCATGTTTCTACTTGGATTTATCCTGTATGGGACTCTCTGTGCTTCCTGGACTTGCGTGGCTATTTCCTTTCCCATGTTAGGGAAATTTTCGACTATAATCTCTTCAAATATTTTCTCGCGTCCTTTGTCTCTCTCTCTTCTCCTTCTGGGACCCCTATGATGTGAATGTTTTTGCTTTTAATGTTGTCCCAGTGGTCTCTTAGGCTGTCTTCATTTCTTTTCATTCTTTTTTCTTTATTCTGTTCAGCAGCAGTGAATCCCACCATTCTGTCTTCCAGGTCACTTATCTGTTCTTCTGCCTCAGTTATTCTGCTATTGATTCCTTCTAGTGTAGTTTTCATTTCAGTTACCATATTGTTCATCTCTGTTTGTTCTTTAATTCTTCTAGGTCTTTGTTAAACATTGCTTGCATCTTCTTGATCTTTGCCTCCATTCTTTTTCCGAGGTCCTGCATCATCTTATTATCATTATTCTGAATTCTTTTTCTGGAAGGTTGCCTATCTCCACTTCATTTAGTTGTTTTTCTGGGGTTTTGTCTTGTTCCTTCATCTGGTACATAGCCCTCTGCCTTTTCACATTGTCTATCTTTGTGTGAATGAAAAAATTTCTTTAAATTAATCTTTTTATTGGAGTATAGTTGATTGACAATGTTGTGTTAGTTTCTGCTGTACAGCCAAGTGAATCAGTTATACATATACATACATCCACTCTTTTTTAGGTTCTTTTCCCGCACAGGTCATTACAGAGTATTGAGTAGTGTTCCCTGTGCTATACAGTAGGTTCTTATTAGTTATCTATTTTATATATAGTAGTGTGTAACCATGTAACCTTGGAAACCATGAATTTGATATTTTTTCACAGCTACCTGAGGTATTTCTAATGATTTGCAATATCCTTTTTCCTTTGTTCTGAATATTGGATAATCTGTAGTGATCTTCTTTCAAGTTCACTAGCTTTTTCCTCTTTTATCTCCATTCTGGTATTGAAGCCCACCAAGTTAAATTGTATTTAATATATTGTATTTTACAGTGGTAAAATTTCTGTTTAGTTTTTGTCTGTAGGTTCTGTTTGCTGAAACTGTCCAACTTTCCATTCAGTTCAATAATGTGTCCTTTTGCCTAATGGATCATAGCTATAACAGCTGTTTTATAATCTTGTTTTTTTTTTTTTCTTCCTAATTCCAGTGTGTAGGTTATCTCACTGTTGGCATCTCTTTATTGTCTTTTTCACTGAGAATTGGCCACAGTTTCCTGGTTCCTTGTTAGGTAGCTTTAATTTGTAAACTGTACACTTTTTTTTTTTTTTTTTTTTTGCGGTATGCGGGCCTCTCACTGTTGTGGCCTCCCCCGTTGCGGAGCACAGGCTCCGGACGCGCAGGCTCAGCGGCCATGGCTCACGGGCCCAGCCGCTCCGCGGCATATGGGATCCTCCCAGACCAGGGCACGAACCCGTATCCCCTGCATCGGCAGGCGGACTCTCAACCACTTGCGCCACCAGGGAGGCCCTGTACACTTTTAATATTTGGTTTTTTTTAGCTCCTCAGCCCTTTTAAAATCTCATGGGGATTTTCTGGTGATGATGATGATCTTTGTTCTAGCAATCAGTCAATTCAGTTGGATTCGGACTGCTAGTTCTGTCTTGCCTTTTGAGGGCAATGATTCCAATGGCAGTGCAGTTTTCAAAGCCTTTCTGCAATTCTTTGCCTCTGTTTTACATATGCACAATTCAGGGATTATTCTGAGACTTACGATAGTTTAAACTGTTTTTTAGTTCTCATAGTTTTTGCTATTCTACTTTGAGTTTGACTCACACATTCACAGCTTAAGGATGAGTCCAGAGCTTGTGCCAGTTAATATAGTAAATTATGGGATTTTTTTCTGCATCTTTGTCTTCATGATTCCCCCACATTCTCTGGTCTAGAGACACAACATTTATCATCTTTTAGCCAGAAAGATGGGTTTTTTTTTTTTCCCTTAGAGTTTAAGCTGCTTAGAGTGCCACTGCATAATTTCCAAATCTTGGGCCACTCTTGGGGCAAAGTGAAGAGAAATAGAAAGTAAACCCCTTTATTTTTCAGACCACCAGGTTACTTTTGCTCAATTTCTCTCTCTAGTAAGATGACATATCCATCAGAGTTTTAAGTGGTGGTGCCACCTAGTTCTTGTTATGCTGAGGACCTACCTTTAGTGAGTCATAAGAAAGGAGAAAACAATAGAAGTACTACTCATACTCTGGGTTATGAATTCTTCTACTCAGTGTTTTGAAAAAATGAATGAGATTTCTATTTGAATTATATCTTCTTGCAAAATTCTGCATTAGCTGTGCTGTGGCCCACCTTTATTCAAGACCATGAGAGAAGTGATGAAAAATGCAAGAAGCTCTCCAGGTTACTGTTACTTCTCCAGGTTTGACAACCTTCCCAAATCTGCATGCTTTTGTGTCTTTGCCAGTATTTTAGGTATTTCCTTCTTGCATTTTCTTCAGAGGTTTTTAGCTGTACTCAGTGGGAGAAGTAGACTTTTATGGGCTTACTCCATCTTAATTGTTCTTGAGTTTTTTTTTTTTTTTTTTTTTTTGCGGTATGCGGGCCTCTCACTGTTGTGGCCTCCCCCGTTGCGGAGCACAGGCTCCGGACGCGCAGGCTCAGCGGCCATGGCTCACGGGCCCAGCCGCTCCGCGGCATATGGGATCCTCCCAGACCGGGGCACGAACCCGTATCCCCTGCATCGGCAGGCGGACTCTCAACCACTTGCGCCACCAGGGAGGCCCTGTTCTTGAGTTTTAAAAAACATTTTAAAGAACTTTAAGACTTTTTATTTCATTTTAAAATTTACATATATATTTACACTTCTATTGTGCTTTCTCGTTCTTCCTGTAGATATAAGCTTCCATCTGCCATCATTTCTCTTCAACTTGAAGAAGTTCTTTTGGCATTTATTGTAGTGCAGTTCTGCTCAAAATAAATTTGCTCAGCTGTTACCAGTCTGAATACTTTTTTAGCTGGATTCTTAATCTCTGGGTTTCAGCAATTTAACAATAGTATGTCTAGGTGTTCTTTCCTTTGTACTTATTCTGCTTAGTGTTCACTGTTCTTAAATCTATGGGTAGATACATTTTTCTAATGAATATCCAATTGACCAAACACCATTTACTGAAAAGAACAAGTTTTCTCACCCCCAATGCACTATACTATTAAATCAGATCACTGTATATGTATGTGTGAACTTCTTTCTGGATTATATTTCATTCTATTGGTCTATCTGTCTATCCATATACCAATACCACATTGTCTTAATTACTCTGGCTTTCTGTTTTTTTCATGTTTTAACTAAGAAATTCTTCCCTACCCTGTGGGCATAAAGATATTTTCCTATATCTCCATTATTATTATTATTATTACTACTACTACTTTATGATGTAAAAGTTTTTTAAATTTTTATTTTATATTGGAGTATAGTTGATTAACAATGTTGTGTTAGTTTCAGGTGTACATCAAAGAGATTCACTTATACATATACATGTATCTATTCTTTTTCAAATTCTTTTCCCATTTAGGTTATTACAGAATATTCAGCAGAGTTCCCTGTGCTATACAGTAGTAGGTGGTTACTATTTTAAACATAGTAGTGTGCATATGTCATTCCCAAACTCCCAATTTATCCCTCCCCCACATCTTTCCCCTTTGGTAACCGTAAGATTGTTTTTGATACCTATAAGACTGTTTCTGTTTTGTAAATGAGCTCATGTATATCATTTAAAAATATTCTGCATATAAGTGATATCATATGATAATTTTTTATTTTTTTCATGGAAGGGCTTTTTATTTTAAATATAGCAGTGTGTACATGTCAATCCCAAACTCCCAATCTATCCCTCCCTTAAGGCCATTCTCTAAGTCTGTGAGTCTGTTTCTGTTTAGTCAATAAGTTCAACTGTATGATTTTTTTTTAAAGATACTGCATATAAGTGATATCATACTATTTCTCTTTCTCTGTCTGACTTATTTCACTTAGTATGACAATCTCCAGGTCCATCCATGTTGCTGCAAATGGTATTATTTCATTCTTTTTAATGGCTGAGTAATATTCATTATATATATATATATATACCACATCTTCATCCATTCATCTGTCAATGGACATTTAGGTTGCTTCCATGTCTTGGCTATTGTAAACAGTGCTGCCATGAACATTGGAGTGTGTGTATCCTTTCAGACCATGTTTTTTTCTGCATATATTTATACACACATGAAATTTATACACACATGAAATTCATTCCTTGAAAGTTTATCTCCAATTGATATATAGAATCTCAGTTATTTAAAAAAATCATCTATAGTACTAATAGATATCAGAATAGTGATTATTTGTGGATAAGGGGGTTGTAATTGGGAGGGGTAAGAAGGAAGCTTTTTGAGTGTGTTGATGTTCTATTTCCTGATTCATTGTTGGTGACATAGGTATGTTCATTTTGTGGCAAATCAATAATGTGCACACTTATGATTGTTAGTTTTTTGTAGGTAATAAATTGTTATCGACTGAATTGTGTCCCCCAGAAATTCATAAGTTTGTCTTATCACAGGTA
Organism: Mesoplodon densirostris; assembly: GCF_025265405.1. NCBI lineage: Eukaryota > Metazoa > Chordata > Mammalia > Artiodactyla > Ziphiidae > Mesoplodon > Mesoplodon densirostris. The sequence continues at coordinate 24,549,724 of NC_082670.1, forward strand.
CCTCAGAATATGACTTTACTTGGATATAACATCATTGCAGATGTAATTAGTTAAGATGAAGTCATTAGGGTATGCCTTAATCCAATAAGACTGCTGTCCTTATGAAAAGGGAAAATTTGGGCACAGAGACAGACACACATAAGGAAAGACAGTGTGAAAGATACAGGAAGAATGCCATGTGAAGATAAAGTCAGAAATCTACAAGCCAAGGAATGCAACATATTTCCAAAAAACAGCAAGAAGTGAGGGGAGAGGCATGGGACAGTTTATCCCTCACCATACTCAAAGGAACAAATCCTGCTGACATCTTGATCTCAGACATATTCTGCAGAGCTATGAGACAACAAATTTTTGTTATTTAAGCTATCTGGTTTGTGGTACTTTGTTATGGAAGCTCTAGAAAACTAATACACAAATCTTTATAAATAAACTCTAATTATGCTTAATAACATCAACTTATTTATGCTTAAGTAATTTAATCGATTATTTCTATTTGGGGGGGGGGAATGGTTAATATTTCAGTCTTACCTGAATGTCCATGGAGAAAACCTGAAAGGGAAAGGAATCTTTCATTAGTCCTCTTAGGCATGTGAGGAATAAAGGGCAGAAGCTTAATAGTAAATTAATATTTTATGTGATAAAAAGTCAAAACATTATAGTTTTCTTTTATATTATTACAATTACTTTTACTAACTTGCAGGAAAAAAACTATATTTTCAGTCATTATCATGGAGCAAAGCTTTTAAATTCTGTTTTTATTCTCACAGCAATTCAAAAATATATTCATTGGCAGTTGTTATATTATGCAAGGCTTAAATATTTTAAGGGCCTTGGCCAAGTTTACATGATTTTTAATTGGAAGATACTATAAACCTAAGAAAAGAATTATCATGGAATAATTTCACACAAGCCTTGAAGAAATGAGGCTTGATGAGAAATAAAGAACAAATGAAATTTACAAATACAAATGCAAAGTTCTCAACACAAATTTAGTTAACCTTATATAGCAATATATTAAGATTTTATGCAACTTAAACAAATAAGTTTTGATCAGAATTATAAGAATAATACAAAAATTGGAAAATATGTTAATGTGTATTCCCAAAACAATAAATTATGTAAGAATGGTGATTTTAATATATGCAGAAAAAATAAATGACCACTCTATATATGCATTCTTGATTTAAAGTAGTAAAAAAATTAGAAAACTAGGAATAAAAGAAGAAGTGTTTAACCTGATGAAGAGGATCCATCAGAAACTAATAGCAAAAGATTATCTTAATGATAAATAACTAAAATATTAAAGAACATTCAATATAATTCAGGTGTTCTAGGCAATGATAGGCTGAAATAAAAAAAAGAAATTATCTATCTCTCTTTATTGTAAAAAGAGAACATGGTTATTATTTTGAGATGATATGACTGCATACTTAAAAAACTCAAGAAGACCAATGAAACTATACTTAAAAAAGAGTAAGTGAATTAAAGAAGGTGTCCACGTAGACAAATATTTTTCTTTTTTAAAAATCACTAGTTTCACTGAATGTGGACTATAATTAGAATGACTATATGTTTCATTTTGTTTGACTTATTCCAAGATAATGCCTGTTTTCCAGGGACGATTATTAATAAAACTTGTATTAGATATCTATTGATAAATAACAAATGACCACAAACTAAGTGGCCTGAAATAATGCATATTTATTATCTCATATATTCGGTTGCCCCAGAATAAAGTATAGTTTCACCAGGTTCTCTACCGTAGGGTTTTTCATGAGGCTAAAATCAAGGTGTTGGTCATACCCTGGGATCTTGTCTAGAGAAGGATCTGTTTTCAAGCTCATTTGTATGGCTAGGCAGAATTACAACATAATGGCTTTTGGATTGAGGGTCTCATTTCCTAGCTGGCTGTTGGCCTAAAGCTGCCATCAGATCCTTGTCACATGGTTTTCCTCACCTGGCAACTTGCTCTGTTGAGAATAGTAAGGGAGAGAGTCTGCTAGCAAGACAGACATGAGAATCTTTCCTATCTAATAATTGATGTGATATCACTTCAAAACTTCAGATAAGGAGACCGTTATTCAAAGGGAGAAGATTACACAGGCCATGAATACCAAGGTCCAGGTGAAAATTAGAGTTTAGGATAAACTTTGCATCAAATCATCACATCTTCCTGGTTTCTGTTTTCTCAGTAACAACAACTTTAACAAGAAAAATATATCTATTCTTTTTACTTCAAAATATGGCCATAAGTCGACTGATTATAAGTGAGTGTTCAGTTGAAATATGCTATGAAAGGAAAACTTTCTACTATTATTTTGATCTTGATGGGGTTTATAGCAGACCACCCTAAAATATGCCAAAGTGGCATATTGATTATTTTGAATTAAAAGTATTTGAAAAACAGACAATGCAAGGATACTCTGATCTTTCTCTCTGTCCCCCTGTAAACAGGAAATAAATCTTCCATGTGAAAGGTAGCCTCACTGTACCAGGAGGTAGAGAGACATCCTTATCACCAGAGATAGGGGATTCAGGGCCGAGAAGGCTTTGTAGACAGAATTTGCAGTTTCTCGACTAATTAGTACCAAAGCCTAAGTTTCTTTGTCATGTCAGTTCTTCACACATTTATTATTTGTCTAAAAAGTATATAAACATCCTACTTTGATTACTTCTTGGGTCTCACATCTATGAGACCTCTGTATGGGCAAAATTAAGTTTTTTTCTCTTGTTAATACATCTTGTGTCAATTTAATTACTAGACCAGCCAAAAGAACAAAGATGGGTAGGGGAATTTCTTTTTTCCTTCCCTGAGAATCTCATTTTTTCTAAACAGCTAACTTTTCAAGACAAAATGGATGTTACTCTTTCCTTATTTTCACTCATTATATTGGCTTGCCATAATTTATTGCATTATACTTTTTATATCTTACCCCTTTTCTTGGAATATTTTATGCAACAATAGAAAATTATAAGTATTATAAGTATTCCATTGATGATTCCAAACACAATTATAGTTATATGTTTCATTGAACAATTTTCTGAAAAACAAAATATAGACATGTGCAGTTAGATTCAATATTCATTCTTAGTCCCCTTTCACCCCCAAAGAGCCCACTTGTATTTTTCTACTCCCATCTGGAGAAGTTTAAGAGTTGTCTCTGTTCAAAATACAGAAACATGTATTTTAACATCAGCTACTTTTGCGGCATTACACTAATGGAGGTGGGGAACACATAAAAATAGAATTTACACTTTGTTTGCTCAGGAAGTTTCACTCCAGTTATATAATGTGGTTGGATCTCCAGGGGTTCTTGTCTTTAAAAGGTTAGGTGCAACCATAGAAAAATGGCCAATGAATGGTTGACTAATTTAATTTAGTCATAGAGGACTGAACTAGGAAAGGGACCTTTCAGAGACCTTTCATGGGACCCAATCAGAATGGCAAAAGGGAGTAGGACTTTAAAATATGCAGAGAGTTTAAGGGACCTCTGGGACAATATCAAGCATACTAGCTTTCACATTATAGAGGTCCCAGAAGGAGAAGAAAGGAGGAAAGGAACAGAAAACTCATTTGAAGAAATAATGGCTGAAAACATCTCTACCTTGGGGAAGGAAACGGGTATCCAGGTCTAGTAAGCACTGAGAGTCACAAACCAGGTGATCTCAAAGAAATTTTTACCAAGTCACATAATAATTAAAATGGCAAAAGTTAAAGATGGAGAATATTAAAGGCAGCAAGGGAAAAGCAACTAATCACATGCAAGGGAAACCCCATAAGACTATCAGTTGATTTTTCAGCAGAAACTTTACAGGTCAAAAGGGATCTAGTGCTAAAAGAAAAAATTACAACCTAGAGTACTTTATTTGGCAAGGTTATCATTCAGAATTGAAGGAGAGGTAGTTACCCACACAAGCAAAAACTAAAGGGGTTCATTTTGACTAAACCAGTCTTAAAAGAAATATTAAAATGTCTTCTTTTAGCAGAAAAGAAAATGACACAACTAGAAATAAGAAAATATATGAAAGGAAAAATCTCATTGGTAAAGGCATATAAGTAAAGGCACTTAAAAAGCTAGTAAGAATGTTAAAAGAAAAAACAGTACAATAAACTGTAACTATAGTAAGTAGTTAAGTAATATACAAAATGAAAAAGGTGTAAAATATGACACAAAAACATAAAATGTGTGTGGGGGAGCAAAAATGTATACTTTTAGAATTCTTTCAAACTTATGCAATTATCAGCTTATAATAGAAGGCTATGTATACCTCATGGCAACCACAAAACACAAGCCTATAATGGCTACCAAAAAATAAAGAAATTAAAAAATAACACAAGAAAAGAAACTAAGAAAAGAAGAAAGGAACTGAGAAGAACTATAAAAGCAACCAGAAAATAATTAACAAAATGGCAACAAGTACATACCTATCACTAATTACTTTAGAAATAAATGAACTAAATGTTCCAATCAAAAGACACAGGGAAGCTAAATGGATAAAAAAAGAGAATCCATCTATATGCTGCCTACAAGAGAATTATCTCAGATCTAATGATACACATAGATTAACAGTGAAGGGATAGAAAAAGATATTTCATATAAATGGAAAAAAATAGCCGAGGTAGTAATACTGATATCAGAAAAAATAGACTAAAAAAAGACTGTAACAAATCACAAAGAAGGACAGTGTATAATAATAAAAGTGTTAATCCAACAAAAGGATATAACATTTGTAAATGTTTACACACCCAATATACGAGTACCTAATATGTGAAGCAAATATTAACAGATCTAAAAGGAGAAATAGAAATATAATAATAATAGGGGGCTTTAATACCCACTTATGTCAATGAATAAATCATTCAGACAGAAAATCAATGAGGGACTACTGGACTTAAATGGCATATTAGACACACAGATTGACTTAACTGTTTTATATAGAACATTCTATCCAAAAGAGCAGAATTCTTTTCAAGTGCACAGGAACATTCTCCAGGATGGATCACATGTGAGTCCAGAAAACAAGTGTCAATAATTTAAGAGGATTAAAATCATATCAAACATCTTTTCCAACCATAACAGTATAAAATTAGAAATCAACTACAAGAATAAAAATGAAAAAAATGCAAACACATGGTGACTAAACAACATGATACTCAAGAATAAATGGGTCAATGAAGAAATCAAAAAGGGAATAAAAGAGTACTTTGAGCCAAAGGAAAATGTAAACACAATGGTCCAAAATCTATAAGATACAGCAAAAGCTGTTCTAAGAGGAAATTTCATAGTGATACAGGCCTATCTCATGAAACAAAAAAAATCTCAAATAAACAATCTAAATGCACATTTTAAAGAACTAAAAAAGAAGAACAAGTAATGCCTGAAGTTGGTAGAATGAAGGAAATAATAATGATCAGAGTGGAAATATATGAAATAGACACAAAAAAAAACCAATAGAAAAAATCAATACAACTAACAGTTGGTTCTTTGAAAAATAAACATAATCAACAAACTTTCATTCATACTCAACAACAAAAACAGAGAGAGATCCCAAATAAATAAAGTCAGAAATGATAGAGGACAAATTACAGTGGACACCACAGGAAAACAAAGGATCATAAGAGAATATTATGAAAAATTAATAATCAAGAAATTAAAAAACCAGGAAGAAGGGAACTATCACATGATACTATACATAGAAAATCCTGAAGACACCACCAAAAAATTACTAGAGCTCATCAACAAATTTGATAAAGTTGAAGGATAAAAAATTAATACAGTAAGTCCCCTACATATGAACGAATTCCATTCTGAGAATGCGTTCGTAAGTCCAATTTGTTCGTAAGTCAGACAGAGTTAGCCTAGGTACCCAACTTTTCTAGATAACGCCAGACACGTGAACTAACTTATGTGACTGGGCATGCAAAGGCACGTTCGCATCTTTGAAATTTTGCAACTTGAAGGTTTGTATGTAGGGGGCTTACTGTATATAAAATTCTGTTGCATTTCTGTATGCTAACAATGAACTATCAGAAAGAGAAAGTAAGGAAACAATCCCATTTATAATTTAAATGGTATCAAAAAATAAAATACCTAGGAATAAATCTAACTAAGAGATAAAAGTCTTGTTTTCAGAAAACTACAAGACACTGAAGAAAGAAATTGAAGATGACACAAACAGATGGAAAGATACTTGTGTTCATGGATTGGAAGAATTAATATTGCTAAAATGCCCATACTACCCAAGGCAATCTACAGATTCAATGCAATCCCTATCAAAATACCAATGGCATTTTTTCACAGAACTAGAACAAAACATTTTAAAATTTGTATGGAAACACAAAAGACTCCAGATAGCCAAAACAGTCTTGAGAAAGAAGAAAAGAGCTGAAGGAATCAGGCTCCCTGACTTCAGACTATACCACAAAGCTACCGTAATCAAAACTGTATGGTACTGGCACAGAAACAGACACATAGATCAATGGAACAGGATACAGAGACAAGAAATAAAACCACATACTCATGGTCAGTTATTCTATGACAAAGGAGGCAAGAATACACAATGGAGAAAACAGTCTCTTCAATAAGTGGTGTTGGGAAAGCTGGACAGCCACATATAAATCAATGAAGTTAGAACACTCCCTCACACCATACAAAAAAGTAGACTCAAAATGGGTTAAAGACCTAAATGTAAGACTGAATACTATAAAACTCTTAGAGGAAAACATAGGCAGAACACTTTGACATAACTCATAACTTGAAGCAATATATATATTTTTAATCTGTCTCCTAAAGTAAAGGAAATAAGGCAAAAATAAACAAATGGAACCTAATTAAACTTAAAAGCTTTTGCACAGCAAAGGGAATCATCGACAAAATGAAACAGTAACCTACTGAATGGGAGAAAATATTTGCAAGTCATATGGCTAATAAGGGATTAATATCCAACATACATAAACAACTCATACAACTTAACATCAAAAAAGCAAGCAACCTGATTAAAAAATGGCAGGAGAACTGTATAGACATTTTTCCAAAGAGGAAATGCAGATGGCCAACAGGCACATGAAAAGATGCTCAATATCGCTAATCATTAGGGAAATGCAAATCAAAACCACAATGAGATATCACCTCATACCTGTCAGAATGGCTATCATCAAAACGAACACAAATAACAAATGTTGGCAAGGATGTGGAGAAAAGGGAACCCTCGTACACTGTTGGTGGGAATGTAAATTGGGGCAGCCATTAGAGAAAACAGTATGAAGGTTTCCCAAAGAACTAAAAATAGAACTACCTGATGACCCAGCAATTCCACTTCTGGGTATATATTCAAAAAACCCAAAAACACTAATTCAAAAAGATATATACACCCCAATGTTCATAAAAGTATTATTTACAATTGCTAAGACATGGAAACAACCTAAGTGTCCATCAAAAGATTAATGCATAAAGAAGTACATATATATATATAATGGAATACTACTCAACCATAAAAAAGAACAAAATGTTGCCATTTGCAGTAACGTTGATGGACTTGGAGGGCATTATGCTAAATGAAATAAGTCAGATGGAGAAAGACAAATACTGTAGAAGCCACTTACATGTGGAATCTAAAAAATACAACAAGCTATGAATATAACAAAAAAGAAGCAGACTCACAGATAATAGAAAACAGACTAGTGGTTACCAGTAGGGAGGGTGGGAAGAGGCAATATAGTGGTGGGGGAGTGGGAGGTACAAACTATTGGGTGTAAGATAGGCTCCAGGATGTATTGTACACAGGGAATATAGCCAACATTTTGTAATAACTGTAAATGGAAAGTAACTTTTAAAATTGTATAAGATTTTTTTAAAAATCTAAACTTCCACCTTAAAAACTGATGAAAATAATAGCAAATTAAATCCATGAAATGTAGAAGGAATAAAATAATAGAGATTAGGATAGAAATGAATTAACTAGAAAATATATGATTCAGCCAGTCCACTTTCAAGAGAAATGAAATCATATATCTATACAAATACTTTTCCAGAAAGTACATAGCAGTTTTATTTAATATCCAAAAAATGAAAACAAACTAAATGCTCATGAACAGGTTAATAGATGAATCAATGTGATATATCCATACAATATAATACCACTCAGTAATAATTGAGTAAACAATTTTCTGATGCTACAACATGGATGAATCTCAAAATAATTACTGAATGAAAGAAGCCAGAAGATAAAATAAGCATGTAGTATATGATTCCGTATACATAAAAATCTATATGAAAGAATATCTTTTATATAAAACTTATAAAAGGAGAATAAAATGCTCTGGTTTCCTCAAATTTGTATAAAAAAATCCATAGAGATATATTGAGGACTTCTCCTTTTCAAAGCATATCTTGTGTCACTCCGAGCATATGCAACATTTAACAAATAAATCTTTAAAGCATAAAAACTATAAAACATCTCTGTACACAATTAAGAATTATGCAGAAATATACATTGCGAAAGGAAGAATAGCGGCCTTCCAAAAATGACTAATCGTTGGATTCTGTGAGTATATTACCTTATATAGCAAAAGGGACCCTGCAATTGTGATTAAGTTAAAGACATGAGATGGGGAGATTATCTTTGATTATCTGGGTGGGTCAAATGCAATCACAAGCATCCTTATAAGTGAAAGAGGGAGATGGGACTGTTAGAATCAGAGGAGGAGTGAAGACAAAAGAAGTCAATGTGTGGAAGAAAAGGTACATTTAAAAATTGTGTAAGCTGCAATTTGAGAGACAAATTTTCAGAAACATATTTTATGCCTATGAGCGTTAAGAAGTACAATGGAAAATGAAAGCCCAAGGGGAAAATTGAAAAATTAAAAAAATAATAGCAGTGAGTAAATAGAGATAAAAAGGGTAATGAGGGACTTTCCTGGTGGTCCAGTGGTTAAGACTCTGTGCTTCCACTGCAGGGGTCATGGGTTTGATCCCTGGTTGGGAAACTAAGGTCACACATGCAGCACGATGTGGCCAAAAATAAAATAGAGTAGAATAAAATAAAAATAAAAAGGGTAATGAAGCTCACCTTTTCTTTCTTCTGAGGATTTTTCTGACAAACCTATGCAAGAAAGATTGAATTCAATCAATAAAATTGGGAAGCAGGTAACTATTCAGTTAAGTATAACAGGTTCCCAAAGCAACGTTGTCTGACAAATTACAGCATTTAGCAATGACTGAATGACAAAGGAGAAATTACAACCTTGATCTTTACAGATGTTAACAATAAAGATTTCTTGCGAATGTCTATTAAAAAGGATTTCTTTAAAGTAACAGCCATCAAAAAGGAATTTATTAGCCACTTTGGATACAGTTAGGCTTCCTAGAAGATTTGGGAAAATTAAAATGAGCACATCAAGGAAACGCCAAATCAGAAAATGCAATAGGTAACCAAAATTTAAAATGCTTTGTAAAACTTTCTATAAATAGCAGTAACTTCAGGCTTTATACCCCAGCACTTCTCATATCAACATCTCAAAGAATCTGGTAATCATTGGGGCTCAAAAAAGACAAGTGTAGAGAAAAATTGTGGATGGTGAGCAAATGAAAGTGAGACAAAAGAGCAATGGGATAGATAAAGTGGAAGGATACAGGTTAGAAGAACATATTGATAAGAGTAGTCTCTGGTTAGCGACAGGGTCATATAAAATTACTGTTTTCTTATAGGCACGAATAGAAAAGATGAAATTTAAAAATACATATGCAAATACCAATTGGGACAAAAAATAAATGAAAATATGCTGAAAAACTCCCCACAGATAGGACAAGTACAAGAATATGCTAATGCTTCTCTCTCTGTACTGATCAATGAAAAACAAATGATGTATGTATAGTTCTTTGAGTAGATCAACACTATATCAATATTATTAGTAGATCTCTAGACAAATTGATCAGGAAAAAAAAGAAAGCACATATTATAAATATCAGATTTGATATTTATTATTTGTTATTTGACATCAAATTCTACACATATAATAAATGTATATTACACACCATGATTTGCATTTCTGTGCTGATTAGTGATACTGAGCACTTTTTCATGTACCTACTGACCAGCTGTATGTCTTCTTTGCAAAAATATCTATTCAGATCCTTTGACTGATTTTTAATTGGTTTTTTTGTTTGTTTTCTTGCTACTGAGTTTTTTTTGTTTTGTTTTGTTTTGTTTTGTTTTTGCGGTACGCGGGTCTCTCACCGTTGTGGCCTCTCCCGTTGCGGAGCACAGGCTCCGGATGCACAGGCTCAGAGGCCATGGCTCATGGGCCCAGCCACTCCGCGGCATGTGGGATCTTTCTGGACTGGGGCACAAACCCGTGTCCCCTGCATCGGCAGGCGGACTCCCAACCACTGCGCCACCAGGGAAGCCCATTGCTACTGAGTTTTTAAAGTTCTTTATATATTTGGATATTAACCTCTTAATATATTCTTTGTGTATATCTTCTCCCATTTTATAGATTGTCTCTTTATTCTGTTGATTGTTTCCTTCACTCTTCAGAAGCTTTGTAATTTGATATAGTTCCACTAATTTATGTTTGCTTTTGTTGCCTGCTCTTTTGGTGTCAAATCCAAAAAATTGTTGCCAAGCCCATTTTCTAGGAGATTTTTTCCCCTAAGTTTTCTTCTAGGAGTTTTATAGTTCAGGTTTTCTATTTAACTCTACTTTCCATTTAATTCACTTTGATTTGATGTTCGTGTATGGTGTAAAAGAAGGGATCAATTTCATTCTTTTTCATGTGACTATATAGTTTTCCCAACACTATTGAAAGACTATCCTTTCCCCATTGTGTATTCTTGGCATCCTTGCTGAAAATCAGTTGACCCTACATACATGTGTTCATTTCTGGGCTGTCCATTCTGTTCCATTGTTCTGTGTGTCTGTATGACAGTTCCTTACTGTTTGGATTAGTATAATTTGAAATCAAGGAATTATAATACCTCCACTTTATTCTTGCTCAAGATTGCTTTGGCTCTTTGGTGGCTTTTGTGATTTCATTCAAATTTTAGCATTGTTTTTTCTAATCTTGTGCAAATTTCAATTGAAATTTTGATAGGAATTTCATTGAAACTGTGGATTACTGTGATGAGTAGTATAGCCATTTTAACACTATTAATTTTTCCAGTCCATGAACATATGATATCCTTTCATTTATTTGTATCTTCTTAAATTTCTTTCACCAGTATTTTATAGTTTTCAGTGTATAGATTTTTTACCTCCTTGGTTAAATTTATTCCTAAGTGTTTTCTTCTTTTTGATGATTTTGTAAATGGGATTGTTTTCTTGATTTCCCTTTTGGATATTTTGTTGTTGGTGTAAAGAAGTGTTACTTATTTCTGTGTTGGTTTTTTATTTTGAACATTTTATAATTTGCTTATTAGTTCTAAAAGTTTTTTTGCGGAGTCTTTATGGTTTTCTACAGGTAGGAGCATGTCATCTGGGAACAGAGACAATTTTACTTTTCCTTTGTGATTTGTATATCTTTCCCTTTTTCATATGTAATTGTTCTTGCTAGTACTTCCATTTCTATGTTGAATAAGAGGGAGAGAGTGGGCATGCTTGCCTTGTACAGGATCTTAAAGGAAAAGCTTTTCCCTATTAATTATGATGTTAGCTGTGAGCTGTTCATATACAGCCTTTATTGTGTTAAGTTTCTTCTATATCTATTTTGCTTGGAGTTTTTTGTTCTTAATCATGAATGGATGTTGAATTTTGTCAAGTGCCTTTTCTGCACCTACTGTTATGATCATGTTGTTTTTAATATTATATTCTGTTAATATGTTGTATCACACTGATTGATCTGTGTATGTTAAGCCCATCTTATATCCCAAGGATAAATCCCACTAGGTCATAGTGTATAATTTTTTTTTTTTTTTTTTTGGCTGTGCCATGTGGCTTTTGGGATCTTAGCTCCCCAACCAGGGATTGAGCCCGGGCCCTCAGTAATGAGAGTGAGGAGTCCTAACCCCTGGACTGCCAGGGAATTCTGGTCATAGTGTATAATTTTTTGATGTTCTATTGAATTCAGTTTGCAAGCATCTGACTGAGGATTATTGCATCTATGTCCAAACAGTACTAAGATGGAAATTTATAGATATAAAATCCTACACTAAAAATCAGAAAGGTCTCAAATAAATAATTTCATGTTACATCTCAAGGAGCTATACAAAGAGCAAACTAAACTCAAAGTTAGTAGAAGGAAAGAAATAATATGGATCAGAGCAGAAATATTCAAAAATTTAAATAGATAATACTAAAACAATAGAAAAACTAACAAAAGAATGAATACGTTTTTTAAAAAGATAAACAAAAATTTGCAAACAGTTAGCTAGATAAGATTAGTTAAGGAAAAAGAGAGAAGAGTCCAATAAATAAAATAAAAAAATAAGTGAGGAGACATTACAAAAGATACCTGAGAAATTAAAAAAAAAAAAAAAGATTGTAAGGCCTATTTGTCATCCATATGTCTTCTTTGGGAAGGATGTCTATTCCATTCTTCTGCTCATTTACAAATCAGGTTGTTTGGTTTTTTTTAATATTGGGTTGTACAAACTGTTTATATATTTTGAATATTAACCCCTTATTGGTCATATCATTCTCAAATATTTTCTCCCATTCAGTAGATTGTTTTTTCTTTTTATGCAAAAAATTTAAGTTTAATTAGGTCCCATTTGTTTATTTTTGCTTTTGTTTCCATTGCCTGAGGAGAAATATCTAAAAAAAGTTACTAAGACTTACATCAAAGAGTGTACTTCCTATATTTTCTTCTAGGATTTTTATGTTTTCTGGCCTTATATTTAAGTCTTAAACCATTTTGAGTTTATTTTTGTATATGGTGTGAGAAAATGTTCTAATTTTCTTCTTTTATGTGTAGCTGTCTAGTTATCCCAGCACCACTTACTGAAGAGAATGTCTTTTCCCCATTGTATATTCTTGCCTCCTTTGTTGTAGATTAACTGACCATAGTTGCATGAGCTTATTTCTGGGCTCTTTATTCTGTTCCATTTATCTATTTGTCTGTTTGGGGCCCAGTGCCATGCTGTTTTGATTACTGTAGCTTCATAGTATAGTCTGAAGTCAGGGATCATGCTACCTCTGGCTTCATGGAAAGATGCTCAACAGCACTACTCATCAGGGTAATGCAAATCACAATCACAGTGAGATATCACCTCACACCTCTCAGAACAGCTATCATCAAAAGGACAAAAAATAACAAATTTTGATGAGGATGTGGGGAAAAGGGAACACTAGTACACTGCTGGTGGGAATGTAAATTGGTGCAGCCACTATGGAAAACATTATTGAGGTTCTTCAAAAAACTAAAAATAGAACTACTGTATGATCCAGCAATTCCACTAATGGTTATATATCCACAAACACTAATGCTGAAAGGACAATGTTTATAGTAGCATACTTTACAATAGCTAAGATATGGAAGCAACCTAAACTTAAGTGTCCATCAACAGATGAATGGATAAAGAAGACGTGGCATATATATAGACACACACACACACACACAATGCAATATTACTCAGCCATAATAAAGAATGAAATTTTGCCTTTTGCAGCAACATAGATGGACATGGAGGGTATTATGCTTAGTGAAATAAGTCAAACAGAGAAAGGCAAATGTATGTTTTCACTTATACATGGAATTAAAAAAAAAGAATGAAGATAAAATAGATACAGACTCACAGATACAGAGAACAAACTATTGGTTGCCAGTGGGGAAAAGGATGGGGGGAAAGACAAGATAGGAGTAGATAAATACTACTAGGTATAAAATAAATAATACAAGGATGTAGTGTACAGCATAGGGAATATAGCTAATATTTTATAACTTTAAATGTAATCTATGGCATACACTATGTTGTACACCTGAAACTAATATAGTATTGTAAATCAACTTTACTTCAATAAAAAAGAGATCATAAGAATAAGGGATTGTTATGAACAATTATGTGCCAACAAATTTGATAACACAGAAGAAATGGATAAATACCTAGAAACATACAATCTCCTAAGACTGAATCAAGAATAAATAGAATACTTAAAGAAACCAACAACAAATTGAAGATTTGAAGCAATAATCAAAAACCTCCCAACAAAAAAGTCTAGGACTAGATTATTTCACAGGAGAATTTTACCAGATTTTCAAATAATTAATACCATTTCTTCTTAAAAGCTTCTTAAGCTTCTTAAATTCTTATTAAACTCTTCCAAACCTCATTTTATGAAGTCAGCATCATCTTGATACCAAAGCCAAAGACATCACAAGAAAACTACAGGCCAGTATCTCTGATGAACACTGTTAAAAAAGGCTCATTTCTTCTTGTTGCTCTAATGTTTCATTGTATAAAATGTACCTTCATTTATTTTTTAACCTACTGAAACACTTGTTTGCTTCCAGTGTTTGGCAATTATGTATAAAGTTGTTACAAATACTCATGTACAGAGTTTTTAAAAAACAAAGGTTTTCAACTCATTTGAGTAAACACCTAAGAGCATAATTGCTGGATTGCATGTAAGACTATGTTTAGCTTTGTAATAAACTTCCAAACTATTTTCCAAATGGATATATCATGTTGCATTCTCACCAGCTATGAATATACATTCCTTCTAATCTATGTTCTCACCAGCATTAGGTGTTGCCAAATCAGTTGATGTTTTTATATGGCAAGGTATAAATAATTAGTGGTATTTTCAACAGATAACTCCTGGATAACTGGATATATTTATATTTTAAAATATTAATCTGGTTCTAACTTCACATTATACAAATTAGTTCATTTATGGTGAAACATTGAAACTTAAAACAGAAAACATGAAAAGAGATCTTTGCAATGGGGATTTATTTAGGGTTTTTGTTGTTGTTATTGTTGTTTTGTTTTTGTCTTTTAGTTATCTTTAAAATGCATTGTTAAGGTAATGAAAAACGAACACATAGATTGGGATAAAATATTTTCGATACATGTAGTTGATAAAGTAGTGATATCTAGACTATATGAAATGCACAACAACTGAATAATAAATGATCCAACTACACAATGGGCAAAAGATATAAACATGTGTCTGTTCTGTGTCCAAAGAAGACAAACAGAACAGGCATATGAAACAATGCTCACCATCACTAATCATCTGGAAAATGTAAATCAAAACCACAATGAGATATCACCTCACACCTGTCAGAATGGCCATCATCTTAAAAAAAACTAATAACAAGTGTTGTTGAGGATGTGGAGAAAAGGGAACCCTTGGGCACTATTGATGGGAATGTAAATTGGTGCACCCACTATGGAAAACAATATGGAGATGCCACAAAAAAGTAATAATAGAACTATCATATGATCCAGCAATTCCACTCCTGGGTATTTATCCAAAGAAAATGAAAACACTCATTTGAAAAGATATATACACCCAATGTGCACTGAGGTATTATTTACAATAGCCAAGATATGGAAGCAACTTAGGTGCCCATCAATAGATGAATGCATAAAGAATATAATGGAGGGCTTCCCTGGTGGCACAGTGGTTGAGAGTCCGCCTGCCGATGCAGGGGACACGGGTTCGTGCCCCGGTCCAGGGAGATCCACATGCCATGGAGCGGCTGGGCCTGTGAGCCATGGCCACTGAGCCTGCGTGTCTGGAGCCTGTGCTCCGCAACAGGAGAGGCCACAACAGTGAGAGCCCACGTACCGCAAAAAAAAAGAATATAATGGAATACTACTCAGCCACATAAAGAATGAAATTTTGCCATTTGTGGCAACATGGATGACCTAGAGTGTATTATGATAAGTGAAATAAATCAGACAGAGAAGGATAAATATTGCATGATTTCACTCATATGTGAAATCAAAGAAACATAACAAATGAACTTACATAACAAAACAGAGATACAGAGAGCAAAGAGGTGTTTGCCAGAGGGGAGGGGTTGGAATGAGTAGGGATATAGGTGATGGAGACTTAGAGGTACAAACTTACAGTTACAAAATATTGAGTCACAAATATGAAATGTATAGTGTGGAGAATATAGTCAATAATTATGTAATATCATTTTATGGTAACAAAGGGTAACTTGACTTATCATGGTAATCATTTTGAAACATACAGAAATATTGAATCACTGTGTTGTGTACCAGGCACTTTAATAGTGTTGTAGGTCAATTATATTTCAAAAACAAACAAATAAAATCATAGAAAAAGAGATCAGATTTGTGGTTACCAGAAGAGGAGGGTGAAATGAGGGGAATTTGATAAAGGTTTTCCAAGGTCCAAACTTTCAGTTATAAGATAAATAAGTACTAGGGATATAGTGTATAACATGATAGAGATAATTAACATTGCTGCACATTATATATGAAAGTTGATGAGAGAGTAAATCTTGAAAGGTCTCATTAGAAGAAAAAATTTTTTTCTATTTTTTAAGTGTGTATTTATATGAGATGATAGATGTTCACTAAAATTACTGTGGTAATCATTTTATGATAAATGTAAGGCAAAAATGATTATGCTGTATACCTTAAACTTACAAAGTGCTGTTTGTCAATTATATCTTAATAAAACTGGAAGAAAAAATTGAAAAAAGTAAAAATTTACTTTGGATTTAAAAAAGAATTCATACAGATTAGTCCTAATTCTGCCTGAATAATCCCCTCAGTTGACTATTGATCAAAATAGATAGTCCATTATGTATTTGAAAGGAAAATAATTGCTATATCTCACAAAGTTTTCCTTTCCATAGGTCTTCCCTTTATTTAATCATTCTTCCTCCATTAAAGTTTGTGGACCATGAAGATTCTGGAGCCTATAACCTTATGTCTTTAGCAGTGTTGACTCCCAGGTTTAATATAGGTTTTATGTGCCCACTGAATGATGAAATGGTAGAATGAGTTTATCAGATACTGTCTGTGGAAATTACTTTCTTCAGAGACACTAAAACACTGTTCAAAATTTTTCTTGGCACCATTCATAAGTCCAGTGCTGTAAATATTCATATCTATCACTTTGCTCATTTTTAAACTTACTGTTTTCTCCAGGCTTCTCAGAGATGACTTGATAAACCAAAGAGAGAATGATGATTAGAAGGGCAGCTGACATGATCTTGGGTAATCTGATCATAATGTAAGATGTGAAAAATGGAATCCCAGAGACCTCTTTGTTGGCTCCTGTATAGAAAACAGTGTTTTTCTTCCCTTCTTTCCTGTAAACAAACAGAATAATCATGACCCAGGTCAGTTTTCCTCAGGAAAGCTGACCTCCGTCACTCCCTAGGGATACAAAGGAAGATTGTTGTCTGGGTTGGCCCATGGTGAAAAATCAAGGAGGGGTTGGGTTAGGAGGAGTTTCCCTCCTGGGTCCTGTGCTTTGAGTGAGGTAACCTCATCTGACAGCACCAGCACAGGGGAGTGAAGGAAGCCTTGCTTGACCACAGTCCTGCTATCACTCTCGACTTCCTTCCTGAAGGAGGTATGAGAAGCTAGAAGAGATAGGAAAGAGTCCAAACCTTTAGAAACAGATTTGCCTGAATGAATTCTTGCATTTGTTTTGGATGAGTGATTGAGTTCAGGGGAGGGAATGCAGGTGAAAAGAGACTCATAGGGTTCTCACCTGACACAAAATAAATGCCCCTGCTGGATAGGCAGTAATGGAAGGAAAACTAATATAAGGACCATGGAATGGATCCAGAACCAATAGGGATAGAGCAAGATAAGTTCTGAGGACCAGAGAGAGTCAGATAAAAGCCCAATATCTAAACTTGGAGAGGATTACAGCTTTTCTAGAAGAATCCTTAAGGTTTTCTAACTAGGAAAAGGATTAAATCGGAACAAAGATGGACAAATCATGAGGGTCAAAAAAACAATCTCCTAGATCTTCTGCTGTCTCTATTGATCTTTTTCAGATCCTTCACACACACACACACACACACACACACACACACACACAAACACACACACACTCCAACACTGCCCTTCTTCCCCATGATAAAAATTTCTTTTTACACTTACCTGGCTAAATCACCGACAGAAAAATATCAGTTTACTAGCATACATTGGACATCTCTCTTCCCCTCTGAAGCCTCCTCTGAAATACCAAAGCTCATCACCTAGAAGCTTCAGTCAGACCACTCAGTTGTCTACCCCCCAACCATGTACTGCAACCAACAGGGACATGAGAGTAGCACAAGGACATGAGACAGCAGGGAAGGGACTGTAGAATGCACTTTGCTCTTTTCCATTCATGTGACCGTAATAAAGACCTCACAATGCCATAAAGACAAGTATTTAATCCAGATACGTATATGCTTATATGAACGCACACACACACAATCCTCTGAAAAATGACTGCCTTCTTCCTGCTTCTATTGCTTTTATTATTATTTTCAAGATCATAGCATACAGTCGAGATGTAAACAAAACATTCTTACACCAACTTCCCAGATTTAAGTAGTTACCTTGTTCAGGGGAAGGGCTGTGTATATATGCCACCTCTACAAGTTTTTGCAGTCTTAGCCTTATTAATTCTACAGTTTATGGAAAATTTATGCAGGATGTTGAGAATAGCTGATTCTTATGTTTATATCTCCAATCCCATAAATGTTTCTATCCTGTCCATGCAAAAAGCTGCTGCAGATATATACAATCATCAGGAGTTTGTTTTCTCCGGGGTACTTCCATGAATTAAATACTGTCAACCCGTAAAATTAACTTAGAACTCTAATGGGTGCTCTAGGCAAGAACACGGGAACCAACCACCTTTCATGTGGTGTTGGAACATTTGCATTCAGTTTAATCTGTTAGGACAAAAACTAAATCCTAGGGATCACGAACTGAATTTACTAGGTATCTCCTGGTTCCTTGCATTTGTTTATTTATTTATTTATTTTTTGCGGTACACGGGCCTCTCACCGTTGTGGCCTCTCCCGTTGCGGAGCTCAGGTTCCAGACGCGCAGGCTCAGCAGCCATGGCTGACGGGGCCAGCCGCTCCGCGGCATGTGGGATCTTCCCGGACCGGGGCACGAACCTGTGTTTTTCTTGCATCGGCAGGCGGACTCTCAACCACTGCGCCACCAGGGGAGCCCTACTTCCTTGTATTTGATCCCTGGTAGACAACTGTAACTGACCCTCATGGCTTCCAGACCCCACACTGATGTCAACATCATGCACTTCTTTGGCCCTGGAGCTGTTCACTCCTGGTCTGAGAATGCTCTTCGTGGTCCTGCCTCTCAGATGGCAATTTGGATGACCTAGTGCAACAATTTCCCAAACCTACCCCCTTCTCCTGTCGGACTACAGAAAATATGCATACAGAAAACTTTTCAGAGGAGAAATGCAGAACTATGTTATTTGGAGGATGTACTTTTAGATTAATGGACAAGATTAAGAACAGATTTCAATAGTTTTGTATGCACAAGGGATATCAGAAAAGCAAAGACCTCCAAAAACTTGCTTTGGAGAAATTAAGGGACTTGAAAGATGTTATGGCCTGCAACTGTGCAGGTATTGGGATACCCAGGTGCTGTATTCCATGCCTCTCTGAGCCTACGAGCCTGGTAATTGCTAATAACTCTCTTACTAATTCACAGATTGTTAGCTCCATGGCCAATGTAAAAAAAAGAGTTAAATAGGAAAAATCTAAGCCAAAAAGTAACACCGAAATCTTACCATAAAAATTCCATTAGAAGTATCAGGAATTTCTACCAAGAAAACCCATTATTATTCTAAGCTGCTCAAGTGAGAGACTTTGGCCACTGCTGATGGAGCAGTAGGGGTTGGTTTCTGTACCATTAACCTTTATGGAGGCCCCCCAAAAGTAAAAAATGATAAAGACATTTTTGGAGCTTCTTCCCTTTTAAATCCTGACTTCCCTTGATAAAGACAACTGCTTCTGCTTCCTTAATTTAAGACTATGTCTCATTCCCATGTATCAATTATCTGTGTAATTTTCCTTGTATTTTAGTTTTTGGCACTTCTGCTGAATTATATATATATTTCACACTTTAGATTTTGTTCTTGTGTTGCCTTAAGTGTGGACTCCATGGTCCAACCTGTTGGTGCCAGACTTCCGGTTGAGCCATCAATACCTCTCACTGGGGCAGATTGGGAAACACCATGGCATGCAGTTCTCCAGGTACATAGTAGTTTCTGAAAATTTATTTAGAATTCAATCACATATCAAATCAAGGGACAATAATTTGTCTCTCCTAATGCTCAGAAAACAATTTCCTTGATTGCAAGCTTGTTTTAATTTTGTTAGTTTATATTGGCTTGCACAAGGTAGAAGAGGGTAAAAACCTAATAAATGCATTTAGAACAAATAAGAAATTGAATGAATGAATTTCATGTTTCTTTATATTTGATGTCTTTTCCACTCTACTGTCACCTACATTTTGAAAGTAATTCATATAAAGTAACACACACATCTTCTTTTCTCCCCAAAGTTTGCTGATTTTCCCATCTCCATTTGCTTTTCTTGAATTCTCTACTGAGTGTGATAAGGAGCTTGTCTCTCTCTCTCTCTTCGCCCTTTTCAGTTTATTGTTGATCTTTAAACATCTTACTTTAGGGCTTCCCTGGTGGTGCAGTGGTTGAGAGTCCACCTGCCGATGCAGAGGACACTGGTTCGTGCTCCGATCCGGGAAGATCTCACATGCCACGGAGTGGCTGGGCCATGAGCCATGGCCGCTGAGCCTGCACGTCCGGAGCCTGTGCTCCGCCACGGGAGAGGCCACAACAGTGAGAGGCCCGTGTACCACAAAAAAAAAAAATCTTACTTTAGATAATGAGAAAAAGTCATGGAAAATTTTTTTGCCTACATAAGAATGATTGCAGCAATAAATCAGCCACAACTGATGACTTAGCAAAGATATCTGGGCTGTAAACTGGTTGACCTTTGTTATTTAGTCCACAGGGTTAGGGAGAGGGAGATATTGCTTTATTGCTGAGAAAGTAATTTGATGAGAAACTTTTTATGTCTTTCAGTGCCAAAAACTGAGAGAATATTCTAGGGTTCATAAACATATTGGCACATTTCAGAGGCAAAATCATGACAAAAATGGTGCACAAGAGCAATTAGAAAAAGGCAAATTTGAAAAATAAGAAAAAGAACTTAAATCAATATAATACAGGTCAGAGGACCTTTGAGAAAGCAAATATCTGGAGGGAGCTGACAGAATGTTGGAAGATTATTTCTGCAGAGAGATATATAATGTTGGCTGTGGAGGTTATTAGTAACTGCATATCAGTTACCCAGGGCTCAGCCTGGGTTTGTAATAATTAGATTCAAACTTCATGGGACATGGACGTGTGTGAGCTCCCCTCTAGAAAAGGCCAAATGGTGACAAACCAAAGCTATAACTAAATAAGAGGCAAAATGCAACCGGAGCCATTTTTATGATATACCTGCACAAACAGTTCCACAGTTTCTCACACTCTCTCATCATCCTAGGCACTCAGAGATGCCCCCCTTCCCAGAGCCTGCTACACTCTGCTCTCATGCTATTTCTCCCAGGTTTTAGGGGTCTTGGCCTCCAGAAGCGTTCACTGTCCACGGGATCTACACTTGTATAGATTAGTTTAGTCAACTCATAACTGTAGCTCAGCTGACTACTTTACTCATGTTTTGGTAGTAATGTTCTCCTGCCTTGAAGATATTTTCCACCGTGTGTTCTCTATGCAGTCTGCAGTAGTGGGTGAAATATCACCTCCTCTATTCTTTCCCAGGCATAATCACTTCAGATAACACCTGCTCCCTAATCACTTCCATCTCTCACTCTGCTTTTTCCTATATGTTCCTATATTTTCCTTTTTCAAACCTTAATGCTCTTTTCACCTTCCTCTACACTGATTCACATAAATTTCAAAGAGGTTAAACAAACATTCAGATAGATGATCAGTTTTGCCTTATAAAATTTTAAAATATCAGCACTGAAAAAGATAATATATCAAAGAATATTGGAAGAAAAGTCTGAAAGAAAATCTAATACCAAAATATCTATATATATATGTATAGATATAGATAGATAGGGTAAGATAATAGTAATTGGATGCCAGTGGAGAGTAATAAGAAAAGATTGAAAGCTCTAAACTGCCTGATCATAGCTTGTATTAGGAGGTCTTGAAAAGGCTACATCTCAAAGGCTCCCTGTAAACAACCAACAGGGATAAGGCAAAAGATGCCTTCTCAGTCAAGAATAGCACTCCCACCACCGCCCCAGACCTGCTCTCATAGGTTCACTACACCCCACAGCATCTGGGCTATGGAACACATACACATTCAAACTAGAAAATCTAGCTGATGGCTCACCTCTTTAGAAAGTGAGGTACTGCTCTCACTTTCTTCAGGTAATTTGCAGTTCCTAGGTGCTGGCTCCACCTTCGGGAAGTAAAGCCACTGCCAAATAATTTGACTTTAGCTATTTCAAAGAATTTCTAATACCATTATTACAGCTTAAAAAACAAAAAAGGGTCTTCATAACAATTCTTATAGTACCCATACAACAGGTTAAGCTTTAAATAGACACTGGAAGAAAAATATCCTCCACATAGAGACACAAGATTAATACATTTTGTATGCTTAGCAATCTGGGAGAAAAAAATAGTGTTATGGACTCAATGTTTGTGTTCCCAGTATCACGTGTTGGCAAGGATTTGGAGCAACAGAAACTCTTTCATTGCTGGTAGTCTTATAATAGGATCCAAATGAGTTGAAAACTATGTCCACACAATGACTTGCATGTGAGTGTTTATAGTAGCTTTATTCATAATTGCCAAAAATTGAAAGGAACAAGTATATCCTTCACCAGGAGAATGGATAAACAAGTTGTGGTACATACTTAAGGTGGAATGTTACTCAGCAATTAGAAGAAATGCACTATCAAGCTACAAAAAGGCATGGAGGAAACTTAAATGCATTTCTCTAAGTGAAAGAAGCCAGTCTGAAAAAAGCTACAATACTGTATGATTTTAACTATCTGACATATAGGAAAAACTACAGATATAGTAAAAAGATCAGTGTTTGCCAGGAGGGGAGTAGGAATGAGCAGGTGGAGCACAGGACATTGGTTCATCAATAACAAACAGACCACACTAATGCAAGCTGTTACTAGGTGGAACAGTGTGCAGGGAATAAGGGGCGTAGGTAAACTTTCTGTACTTTCTGCACAATTTTTCTGCAAACCTAAAGATGCTCTTAAAATAAAGTCTATTATAATGTTTATAAAATGGACTAAAAATTTGAACAGACACTTCACAGAGGACACACAAATGGTAAATAAGCATGGGAAAAGATGTTCAACATTATAACCATTAGATAGATTCAAATAAAAACACAGTGAAATACCACTACATGCTTATTATAATGGATAAAATAAAATAATAAAAGAAAAGTGAAACAAAAAACCAAAACTGACGATACCAGGTGCTGGTAGGGGTGTGGAGCAACTGGAACTCTCAATCCTTTCTAGTGGGAAGGCAGAATGGTATAGACACTCTAGAATAGAGTTTGGCAGTTTCTTATAAAGTTGTAATTGCTCTAGTCATATGACCCAGTCATTTCATTTTTAGATATTTACCATAGAAAAGTGAAAACTGATGTTCACACAAAAATGTTTACATGAATATTTATAGCATCTTAATTTATAATCACCCCACTGGAAACAACATAAATGTTCTTTTGTGATTGAATGGTCAAATTGCTGTACATTTACTCAATGGAATACTCCTCAGCAAATAACAGGAATAAAGTGTTAATACCTCTATTACAGTGGTTGAATATCAGAAGCCTTATTCTGAGGGAAAGAAGCCAATCTCAAAATGTAAAATATAATATGATTCTATTTATATGAGCTTCTGGTAAAATACAAATATATAGAAACACTAATCTGATCAATTGTTGCCAAGTTAGGTATTAATGAAAGGTTTGACTACAAAGTCTATTGTAAAAGAGTTTATTGGGACAATGGAACTGTCTTGTATCCTGAATGTAGTAGTGGCTACATGAGTCTCTACAAGTGTTAAAACCCACAGGACTGTACTAAAAAAATCATTTTTACTGCCTGTACATTAAGAAAATGTCTTCCCAAGCTATAAATAGTAGTAAGAAAAGGTAGGGATAAACCAGTATCTCATAAGGGAATGAGAGGGTAGAAAGTGTAAGGATGTAATGTAGATGAAGTTCACACAGAGGAAGTGAAGAGTAAACTTGAAAACATCTGTTTCCCTCTGAATGTCACTAAGTTAGACAACTAAGAACAATTCAATTATTTCTTTATTTGAAAGTTTTATTTTTCTGCATATCACTTTACAAATGTAGTGCAAAACCCAAAGGTATGCTGACTTAAGAAAAACGCACAACATGAGAGTTGAGAGTTAAGTTTTATTTGGGGCTAAATGAGGACTGCAGCCCAGGAGACAGCGTTTCAGATAACTCTGAGAAACTGCTCCGAGGTGTCGAGGTGGGGAGCCAGGATATACAGGAGTTGTGCAACAAAGGGCAGGTAGTCAGGAACGTCAAAAGATTATTGTTAATTAAAGAAAACCAGATATCTCAAGTTAAGGAATTTAGCTCTTTTCTGTGTATGGGAGGATGCATACATAGATGAGTCTGGGCTCACTGAAATCATTCCTTTGATATGCACCTCAGCTATCTGGGGCCAGTATCCTGTATTTTCACACCCTGAGTTTCCTCAGCGCTCACCGCAGGGAGTGGCTGCGGTCTGACAGCTGCTAGATGGCAGGTATTCTTTTCAACGCTGAGTTTCCTCAGGGCTCACCAGCTCACGTTGGAGGGCTGCAATCATTGACGACTGTGACATCCTTTGTTTATTGATATGGCAAGAAATATTCCATTTATAAATATTCCATTCCATTTATAAATTTTCCTTTTACCAGATACAAAAGAGTATAAAATAAAAAGTTATTCTTCCCTTATTTCTACCTTTGTCATTTTAAATTTGTAATCTTAAAGAAATTACAACACTGTATGGGCAATCACATGCACTAGTTTCTTATGTATATTCACAGTGATAATATGATTATATTATATGAGCATATATATATATATTATATTGTTTTCATTACACATACCATAAGCAACATAGTTTTTTACCCTGCACCATGCTTTGGGGGAGCTGTTTATGAAGAAGGTAAAAGGATAGGGACAACCATAAAAATGGATAAGAAAAAATAATTTGCTTCTGGTCTAGAAGTCATGTCATGGTCAGATGCTTCAATTCACACTGACCTGCAGCTTATATGATACTCCTAGTACGGGGGATTCTGTGCTGCTTCAGGCACTGGACAGATGGTCAAATGCCCTGAATCACTGGACCAAAGCCTGAAAAAAGGTTTTAAGGGCCCATCAAAGGAGCCTTGAGACAAGGTGTGAATATGGGATTTATCTATCATATTATAAAATGAGATACACCCCTCCTCATATTCTAGGAAAATACACACTCTGGCAGGGTGCTTTTTCAGAGTAAGTTGCGTTTCTGGAGAGGTGAGTGCCCAGTACTCATCCTTATAAAACCTGATGGCCCAGAAACCATTCTCAGGTTTGATGCAAATCCTCCCCTTCCTCATTACATGAGGCCTACAAATTCCCAGGTCCCAGGCTCCATAGTCTCCGACTTCTACTTCCCAGTAGCACCTCCTGGAGGTGATGATCTGATGACCCAGCACACAGGGAAGGGAATAAAATCTCTGTGGATCCTCAGGTAGATCTTGAGACTTCACTCCCCAGGTTACACATCTGTTCCCTTCTGACAAGGTGAGGGAAGGATGTGCTGTGGCTGGATCCAGAGTAATATTCACTGCAAAGACAATAACCCTTTTAATCTCTGAAAAACAGGGATCCTGGAAGCCGAGAAACTATTTGTATTAGCCTGAGATATCTTTGAGCTTGTGGGACATGCATATACTACCACGTGGACTCTTTCATCTACAAATCCTGAGACTGATCCTGAGAGTAAGAAGTAGGGTCCCTCTTCGGCCATCAGGGAATGGACTCACCAGCCTGGAAAAATTCTTTCCTCCAGTCTGAAAAGAAAAGAAATACGTATTATCAGATCTAGTGCCTGAATTTCCTGGTACAAGAGGTAATTTCTTTCTTTCTTTTTTAAAAAATTTATTTATTATTTTATTTATTTATTTATTTTTGGCTGTGTTGGGTCTTCGTTGTTGCGCACGGGCTTTCTCTAGATGTGGTCAGCAGGGGCTTCTCTTGTTGCAGAGCATGGGCTGTAGGCACATGGACTTCACTAGTTGTGGCTCGCGGGCTCAGTAGTTGTGGCTTGCAGGCTCTAGAGCGCAGGCTCAGTAGCTGTGGCACATGGGC
This sequence comes from Mesoplodon densirostris, assembly GCF_025265405.1. NCBI lineage: Eukaryota > Metazoa > Chordata > Mammalia > Artiodactyla > Ziphiidae > Mesoplodon > Mesoplodon densirostris. The sequence continues at coordinate 24,576,092 of NC_082670.1, forward strand.
TTAGTTGCTCTGCTGCATGTGAGATCTTCCCAGACTAGGGCTCGAACCTGTGTCCCCCGCATTGGCAGGCGGATTCCCACCCACTGTGCCACCAGGGAAGCCCCAAGAGGTAATTTCTTCTATTTGATACTTCTTTTGCTAAGGATCCAAATTTATTCTATAACTTTTGCTTGAACTAAAGTTTCCACTGCTTTTCTTATTAAATATTCTTATAAGAATTAATTCCTCTAACTTATACTTTATGTGGTGCAGACTACAGGCATTCCCAACTCACAGTTACCCTCTTCTTAAACAAATAGCAAAATTACATGTCTACCCCTCACCACCTTCACTGCATTTAGGTGAGACTATGTGACTGAGTTGTGACCGATAAAATGTGCTCAGCAGGGAACCATATAATTTCTAGGCTTGACAAGAAAATTGTTCATGTGATTTTTTTTGTTCTTTTTCTCACTGTAACACTTTCCCACCCAATTCCAGAAATAAAAGGCCCTTAAAATGGAGAATACAGAAGACTGGGAAAAAAACTTGTTCTCAGAGTTACTATTTTGAAGAGAGTTGCCCAGGAGAGCCACTGACCCAGGTATATTCATAAAATTTGTATGAGTGTGGTTAAACCACAGAGATGTGGGAATTGATTTTTGTAAAAATCAAGGTTAATTACACTGCTCAATGCAGAAAGTGCTGTTGTTCTTGCAGCAAAAATAGAGATGAAGTTTTCCCTCCCCTGAGAACAAGGAAAATAAAGGGAACAGTGAACAGGCTAAAGAAACGTAACCTGGCCTGAAAGAGTTAATCGCTCCTTGGTTTACTTTAACTGTCACTAATTTGTACTAACTAGATTTGTACCCCAATTACAGAGCGGCCTGACACGAGCTATGACTGTTTTGAAATAATGCAAAGGAAAGGAAGAAGGCAAGACCTTCACTACTTTGATCCTTATCATATACCCTAGACTTCGAGCCCCACATATAAAAATCTTCCCTGATTCCTAAGGGAGGGCGGGCACAGTTCTTGAGTAGCTAGCCTGCTGTGTCTTTCCCGCTGCCTGGCAGAAAAATGAAGCCATCTCTCTCTTCCTCCAAAATCCCTGTTTCCGTATTTCTGTTCCGTCTCGGTGCACAAGGAAGCTGGTGTTTTGGCAACATTGTAAAATGAAAGCAAAATATCATAAGCAACACTTAAAAAGCATGTGGTCTTGGTTTAATGCTTAGGCAATAGAAGTGACAAAACAGATAAAACTGACTGCGTATAGAGACATCCATGATAAGAAAAGACAAAACAGTTGCTAAAACTGTTTGCTATGATCATTTAGGAAACATATCTTGTGCTCTAAACAGGACTACAGGAGTTAATTTGAAAGAGAGTATTCTTGGATCTGTTATTGACATCCTATTTAAAAAAACTATTCATTAAAAAAATAATTATTCACCTTTTTTTCAAACATAAATCAAAATAAATGAAAAAACTCCCCAAATGTGTAAATTTTCAAATTTAAAAGGTGATTTTTTTCTAGACCAAGAGTCAACAAACTATGGTCCAGGAGCCAAATCCAGCCCACCCCATGTTTGTGTAAATACAGTTTTATTGTTACACAGTGATGCTAACTCTTTATGTATTACCTGTGGCTGCTTTTGTGCTGAAAGGGCACAGTTGAGTAATTGTGACAGAGACCATATAACTCACAAACCTTAAAGTATTTACAATCTTGGCCTTTACAGAACAAGTATGGCAATCACTTTTGTAGGCCACCTAAAATAAGAGATGAAATTAAAAGTGCACTCAGCTCAAGGGAATAGTGCATTGAACAAAGTGTCATAGGAAAATCAAGAATGAGCAAAGATCAAGATGATGGACTTTTTTCAGTTTTACCAGGTAGCTTCAAGTGAGCAATCATAAAGGGAGACATATAAGAAAAAAAATGAGATTGACAAATATGTCTAAAGTTGTATTTTGGATATAATTATTAACACATGAAACTAACTGTCAGGAAATGTATGAGAAGCCTACTAAATTTGGAGAAAAATGTCAAAAATAACATGAAGAGTACTTCTGGAATGGCTGAGTAAATAGCTCAGCATATCCTCTCACCAAAAGCACCAATTAAGACTGGAAAAATTGTCAGAAATAATCACTTTACATGGAAAGTAACAAAGGCACACATCAAATTGGGACACACTCATTCATGAAAAAATATTTCAGATGATTAATAAAAGAATGTCCATAAAAGGATGATCTCTTGTTACAATAAAATTAAATTAGGAACAAAAAACAGAAGCACATTTTAGATATAAACCATATTTGGATATTAGTCAATATATTTATAAATAATCTGTGGATCAAAAAGGAAATCAAAAGAAAATTTGAAAATATTTTGAATTGAATAAAAATGAAAACACTACCTACCAAACTTTATTGGATGCAGCTAAAAGTAGTGCCTAGAGGGAAATTTAGAGCTTTAAATGTCTGAAGTAGAAAAGGAGTATTATCTTAAACCTATAGTCTAAGCTTCTCCCTGAAAGGACTAAAAAAGAGAAGAGTAAACTAAATTAGAGCAACAGAATAGAATTTTGAGTCCAGAAGTCAGTTTATGATCAGTTGAGTTTTTTCAAAAGGGGCCAATGCAATTCAATGAGGAAAAGTACACTCTTTTCAAGAGTTGGTGCTAACACAATTGGATATCCACATACAAAAAGACATATTTAGATCTTTCCCTCAACCCACACAAAACAATTAACTCAAAATGTGTTATAGACCTAAAGGTAACAGCTAAAACTATAAAATTTTCAGTAGAAAAATTAGAGAAAAAAATTCATAACCTTGAGTTATGCAAGGAGTACTGACGTTGTAATATAGTAAGAATAAATAAAAATCACAGAAGAGAAAATTATACTCTGCTTTCATTTCTTGGTATCTGCTTTAATTAACTTGTGTCATGTGAGATGGAGGTGAGAAAGAGATGAGAAGAAAAATACTTTAAAAATTATCATTTTTTGCTATGTTTGCTATGGACCACAAGTTGTGCTCTCTATATTTTTCTCTGTCATGTGGTAGTTAGCATGATGTTTCATAGAATTTAGGAGCTTAATTATATATCTTAGGATCATCTTCAGGCCAATGTACTCACCGGGGTACAATGATGTCTTCTGCCAGCCTGCAAGTGAACAAAATGAGAAAATGTTATTACCCTTCCCTGGTCCTTCTCATATCTTTTCCTCTCTCATCACTGGCATCCTCTAAGTATTCAGTTACTTATTTATCTCTCTGTCCCTTTCCTTCCTCACCATAGTGTGACCATCCCTTTAACTTGAAAATAGTTGGGTTTGTGTATATGTACAGAAAAAAGGTAAAGTTAGAAAAAAAATCAAGCTACAGGCAAGAGAAGGAAGAAGAGGGAAAAATAGAACATAGAAAATAAAGAAATGATGGAAAGAAAGGTGGATAGTTTGAGAAATGAAGACGGAAAGAAAGAATAATGGATGAAATGGAAGGAATGCAAGGAGGAAAGGAGAAAGGTAAGGAATTAGGAAAAACACAGGTGAAAGAATAAAGAATTGAAAAGAACGAGACAACGACTAAAGATGTGAAAGAATAAAGAATTGAAAAGAGTGAGTCAAAGACTGAAACAGAAAAGAAAAGAGTGGTGAGGGAAGTGAAGAGAAAGGAAGGAAAGCTTGGGAGATATCCATCAAAACAATTACATTTTTTTCTTTTCCATCTCAGTAAAAAAGATACTCTAAGAAAGAAAATGAGTTAACTCACTTTTACAGATTCTGTTCCATTTATGCTTCTACACAATGAGCACATGCAATGGTATATTATGCCTGACTTTTTCTGGGAAGGAGGTTTAGAAAAGGGTAGGTGTCTTATTATTTGTGGAATTTGATCCCATGAAAGAACTTCTGAGTTACTTACCATTCCTAAATTGAGCTTTCCTCTCATCTGAAAGGAGATGCACATGTAAGATGGGGATTCTCAAAGAGATGAAGATACAGAAAAAAAGCCATGCAGTCTTCTGAGGAGTTTATCATAATCATTGCTATCATTAGTCAAGCCATTGCTCCCTACTGAAATTATTTTCATGGATAAAATAAAGTTGAATCACATGATTTTAAGGACTTAATCAAGGTAAGCAGGTAAATTATTCCTAACATGATAGCTGCAATATAGAGAGGCAAAAGGGAAATGCAAAAGATACCTAAAATAAGGAGTTAAGGGGAAAGAATGAAGTGAAGCAAGGGATCACCAGAGGAGGACATAATCTTGCAAATATCTAACTATTAGAATACAATTACCAATTTCCTTTTGCAATTTTTCTGAAAAACAAAAGTAAAAACTTCATTTTAATGTTACAGAGAAAAGAAAAATTAAACTCACTTGGAAGGATGATATACTGTTTTCTCCAACACATTTAAAAAAAAAAAGAAAGAAAACATATTATGTGTTAATATAGATAATTTTACAGTTAAAATTCAAGAGGGAAATTATCAAATTCCTCCATGAAGTATTCTTTCTAATCTAATTTAGAATACTGAGAGTCATGATTATTATCACCTGCAATATTGTCATGCAATACAAGCTACAATTTATTCAATTTTCCAGTGACTTAAATATTTGCTAAAGGCTTTATGTAATTAATTAATACTAGCAAAATAATTGTGAAGTAGTGCTCCTCTGTTCAAAAAAGAAAGATCTGAGAATCAAAGGGGTCAATAACATGAAGAAGTTTCTGTTGGTAAATGGACAGATCAATTTTTTGAACCCAGGTCTGTTTAAATGCAAAATGAAGACTCCATAACACTGTGCCATAAATCTCCACCCCTGGTCCAGCCAGTTGAGGCTTCAATCACAAGGTAGAAAACAGTGGCATTCTCTACAAGGAACAATCTACTGTACTTTTTAAAAAGTGTCGTGCATAGAAGAGCTTTTGAATTTTTTTTAGAATCAGACTGTAGGTACAGTAAGCACCACAAGAGCTCTTTCAGATATATTCTCATTAACATTTTACTCATCTCAGTGACATGAGAAGGAGTTATTGTTGGCATGGAGAAAATAAAAAAATAATACATTAGATAAAGAGAAGAATGAATGGGAAAAGTAAGTTAACTGACGAGAGAAGAACAAAGAGAGAAACAGGTAACAGAAGTTGTAATACAGTAAGAATGAATAAAAATCACAAAAGAGAAAATTATACAGAGGAAGTAAGAGGAATGGAAAAGGGAGGAAGCAAGAAAAATCACTATAGAAAGATCACATCTTATAAATTGTCATTAAAGGTAACCATTTTCTGGGCTTCCCTGGTGGTGCAGTGGTTAAGAATTTGCCTGCCAATGCAGGGGACACGGGTTCAAGCCCTGGTTGGGGAGGATCCCACATGCCACAGAGCAACTAAGCCCGTGCACCACAACTACTGAGCCCGCGTGCCACAGCTACTGAAGCTCACGCACCTAGAGCCCATGCTCTGCAACAAAAGAAGCCACTGCAATGAGAAGTCAGTGTACCACAGTGAAGAGTAGCCCCCCTTGCCACAACTAGAGAAAGCCCATGCACAGCAACGAAGACCTAACACAGCCAAAAATAAATAAATTAAAAAAAAGAGTTTACCATTTTCTTTCCTAAGTTGATCTGAAAAAATAAAAAGAGTAATATAAGAATTTTTATGAAACAGCTAATATGAAGATCATAGTTTGTAAAAAATCATTAAATTTACCATTTTCTTTCTTAATTTGATCTGAAAAATTAAAAAGAGTAATATAAAAATCACTATGAAACAGAAACAAAACAAACACAAAAATCTTCCTAAAAATCTTTTCACCTATTCTATATATAATAGGTTAGCCACTTTAGAGAGAAAAAAACGTATTTATTTTTTGGATGTTTTACTGTAAAATATATAGGGGTCAACATTGCTCTTTGCCAAGTGGTAAAGTAGATAAAGAATTTTTAATTTATCATGACTGAACTTAAAATCCCACAAAATGATTTCCTAAAGTCCTTATTAAGACTTAATAACATCATTGCTATCATCACCATCATCACCACCATCATGACAATTACCATTGACATTCATTGAGTGCTTTCCCCATACTAGACTCTGTGATACATGTTTTAGAAGTAGCATTACATTTGATCATCAAAAGTGCTCCGGGCAAGTTATTACACTTACGCAGAAGTGTAAACTGAGGTTGCAGCAAGGATACATTACTTGCTGAGCTCCCCACAGTTGCTTATTTCAGAGTCAGAACCTTATCCAAAGTCTGTCTGACATCAAAATTAACTATTTTATCCAATAAAATAATCTGTTCTGTTCTCTGTGTTATCTCTGGGCATCTCAGCATCATTTTTTTAACATTTATTTATTTACATTTTATTTTTGGCTGCGTTGGGTCTTCGTTGCTGCACGCGGGCTTTCTCTAGATGCGGCAAGCGATGGCTACTCTTCGTTGTGGTGTGTGGGCTTCTCATTGCGGTGGCTTCTCTTATTGCGGAGCACGGGCCCTAGGGGTGCAGGCTTCAGTAGTTGTGGCTCGTGGGCTCTAGAGCACAGGCTCAGTAGTTGTGGCGCAGGGCTTAGTTGCTCCACGGCATGTGGGATCTTCCCAGACCAGGGCTCGAACCCATGTTCCCTGCATTGGCAGGTGGATTCCCAACCACTGCACCACCAGGGAAGTCCTCAGCATCATTTTTAAAAATAGCTTTTCATCCTCTTTGTTGAACAACATGTCAAATGATGGGTGAGGCTTAGTAATGAATTCATATTTAAAAGTAAGGCCATTTAAAAGCAAACTGGACATCCTTTGTCTCTGGAAATAGCTCTATAAAAGGTGAATTCCTCCTTAGGATAATAAGAGGTAGAGCCAGCCATTATTTAGGAGCCATTCTAAGTAACAAATAGTTAAGAAATTTTTTTCTTTAGAGAAATTCAACTTTTATAAAGATGAAGTATTAGTTGTCTTTTGTTTGTGTGATGAGCAAGTTCCTAGATTATTGAGTATATGGCAGTAAAATTCGTACTGGGAAAATTCATAAAATTTGTTTCCATGTACACCCTATTTTCAACTCCATGATGCACTCTAATTCTTCATTGCCTTTGACATTGATACGTCTGGAAATCGTTAAAGGTTTATACAGGAGGGTAGGCCTCCTCTTCTGTTTTATTATCACTGTTGCTCTGCTATGTACTAATAATACCCATTTTCTATTTTCTATAAAATGTAAAACTGTTTCATCTGCATATGGCCCCTCTCTCATTCTCTTTGTTATTATTTGCTTTGACTTTCATTATAATATAATTCTCCCATTACCAGGTCTCTCCGGTAGAAAGTTTTAAGCATATAATTGTTAGTTATTTTTAACCAACCTACTCCAATAATTCATATATAATTTATTTTCTTTTAATTTAACTTAATATGTGATAAAAGAGAAAAAATGGGGCATGCATTTGCCTGTGTATTTTTTTTTTTAGAGAAAGAAATTTACAGTAGAAGAACAAAGCGTTAGAGTACAGCAACACTCTCAAATCCTGATACTATGTAGTGCTATGTAATACTGTGTAATACGTAGCAAGACTATGGAAAGAGTTTGGCTGACCCTCAAAAAGTTAAACAGAGTACACTACATTTTTTATTTCAACCACATTATTTGAAAATCCAATTAGTCATTTAACATCATGAAAAAACTCTGACAATTAATTCATGTAATTAATTCACTCTCTTATTCACTGTTTTATGTTCTACTACATTCATAATATGTACTCAAAATGAATCAGACTTAAATGCAAGAGCTTAAAACTATAAAACTCTAAAAAGAAAACATAAAGTTACATTTTCATGACCTTGGGTTTGAGAATGGATTCTTAGAAATGACACCAGTGCACAAGCATCAAAAGAAAAAACAACAAAGAAATTGGACTTAATAAAAAAATTGAAAACTTCTGTGCATCAAAAGATGAAAAAGTGAAGAGACAAGGTACAGAATGGGAGAAAATATCTGCAAATTATATATTTTAAGGGCCCAGTATCAGAAATATATGTAGAAAAAAAGCTCTTACTGCTCAACGACAAAAAGAAAAAGAACCCAGTTTAAAAATGGCAGAGGACTTGAATAGATATTTCTCCAAGGAATGCCAACTAGCATATGAAAAGTTGCTCAACTTCTTTTGTCCTTAGGGGGATGCAAATCAAAACCACAATGAGATACCACTTTACAGGCACTAGTATGGCTATAATTTTAAATATTGAAAAATAACAAGTGTTATTGAGATTTGAGAGAAACTGGAACTCTAATACATTGCTTATTGTAATGTAAAATGGTGCCATCTCTATGGGAAATAGTTTAGCAGATCCTCAAAAAGTAAAAAAAAGTGTATACCATATAACCGAGCAATTGCTAAGTATATAAACCTCCAATTCTTGAAAACAGGCATTCACGCAAATACATGTATAGAAATAACCAAAGCAACACCATTCACAATAATCAAAAGGTATAAAAAGCCCAAATGCCCATCAACAACTTATAGATAAGCAAAATGTGGTATACCCATACAATGAACTGTTACTCAGCCTTAAAAATGGATGAAGTACGGATACACGTTACAACATGACTGAACCTCAAAAACTTTATGCAAGTGAAAGAAGGCAGACAAAATGTGGCATATTGTATAATCCCATGCATATGAGATCACAGAGACAGAAAGCAGACCAGTGGTTGCCAGAGACTAAGGAGTAAGGGAATGAGAAGTGACTTCTTAACGAGTACGGAATTTACTTTTAGGGTGATAAAATTATTTTGGAACTAGATGGAAGTGATAGTTACTCAATATTGTGAATGTACCAAATGCCACTGAATTGTACACTTCAAAATTGTTAATTTAATATTATATAAATTTTACCTCAGTAGAACTAAAAAATAAATCAGTAGAAGAAATCTACAAATGAAATAACAGAGGGTCTAATCAATTCATTTACTCATGAACAAAGCTCTTGGTTCTAACAAAATGCCAAAATACCCATAGAGTTACTCTCATAGAGTCAACGGCTGACATTGCTTTAGTTACATAATTTATATTTATGTGAAGATAAAAGGCCTACCTTGCTCTGGCTTATTTTCTTCCTTCATTTTCTCTGAAAAAAAATATTAGACAAAAATTTTGACAATTTGGAAAAACAAATAGGAACAAACTTATTACAGATTAAATTGAAGCAAATTGCAAATAGAACAGAGTTTCAAATAGATTGGTATACCGGGGGGAAGTTTTTCCTTATACAATGTGAAGATACTGGAACCCTTTCCTTACTATTGTCTAAAACTGGGTTTGCTGCAAAGATATTTTTGTAAGTGGATCAAAATTTGAAACTCACCATTTTCTTTTATTTTCTCTGCAAAAGAAGTAAGATAAATATTGATTAAAGTAACTGAAGTAATTCACAAATAAAATTACAGAGGATCAAATATTAATTCTTTTATGGGCAAAACTCTATTTTACATAATACCAAGGTACTAAACATTGCTTTTATACAATCCAGGTCTGATTTTTCTTCAGGTATATATTTTCCACTTAGGTGGAGATAAATTCTCCTTTTCCTTCCTTCCTTTCTCTGAATAAACAGATTAGATAAATTCATTTGTTTCCAATAAATTGATACAATTTACAAATGAATTAAGAAGTTTAAATTGATTAGGTTATTAATTAATCAAATCCTCTGTACATAGATGAAGAAAAAATACCTTTCTCTTTCTTCATGTCTTTTAAAAAAATAGAAGAATTTTTTATTTTCAGAATGAAAACTGAAATAGACAAACTCTTCATCTTATTTCTATCCACCATGTCCTTCCTTTCCTCTTTATTACTCCCTCTGGTGTCATTTCCCTTAAGCTTGCAGAAATTCCTTTACAGTTTCTTATTAAACAAATATTCTGATAAATTCCTTCACTTTCCTTCCTTCCGTGCATGATTGTCTTAATTTTGTCTTTATCACTGAAGTCTATTTTCACTGGATATATAGACTACTGGGTTGACAGTCTTCTCATTCAGCATTTGAATGCTATTGATGCACTGTATCCTTACTCTTATGATTTCTGATGTGAAACCACCTGATCTTAAATCATTTCTTCTCTGCTGTTTTCCTTTAGAAACTTTCAGGAGTTATTTCTTTGTCTTTGGTTTTCAAGAATTATGATTGTGATGTATCTAGGCATGTAGCTATTCTTGAAGTTTATTCTTCTTGTATATTGTCAAGCATTTTGTAACCTTGAGTGTAAATCATCATCAAGCTTGAGAAATTTTTGACATTCTTTTTCAAGTATATTTTATGCCTCAATCTTGCTCTCTCCTCTGGGAATCTCATGATTTTTGTGTTAGAACTATTGGTATTACCTTATAGTTTCTCCACAGCTCTCTTCACTGTTTAAGTATATTTTCCTTTTTATTCTTCAGATAAAAAAAAATTCTATAGATTTGTCTTGAGTTTCTGGTCTTTTTACTTTGTCATCTACATTCTGCTATTGTGTCAATTCAGTAATATTTACATTTCAGATATATTTTTCAGCTCTAAAATTTTGATTTGGCTAGGTTTTTTAGTTTCTTTTTCTCTGTTGTGATTTCTTTTTCTTTAATTTCTAGTTTCTTCTACTTTATCTGATACAGCACGGCAATCATAGTCTTCTTTTCCTCCCTTTTTTTTACATATAAAGCCCTGTGTGTCCTTTATCCATATTCCACTAATGATAGATAACATCTTTATAACTATAGCAAAATATCAAAGCCAATAAATTAACATGGGTACAATATTATTAACTATACAACATGTATCATTCAGGTTTCACTGTTTTGCCATGCATTGATGTGTATGTGTGTCTGGGTGTGTATGTATGTCTGTGTTTATGTAATGTTCCACCCTATACAGTGTCAAGTAACTACCACCACAATAAAGATACAGAAATATTCCATAACACAAAGAAAATATCTCATACAATTTCTTTATATTCCTACTCCACAATGCTGTTCAGCTCTTGTACCCTGTCAACCACTAATCTACACTCCATCTTTATAGTTATGCAATTTTTCAAATGTTACACAAATAGAATGACATAATATATAATCTTTTGAAATAGACGTTTTTTTCACAAAGAACAGTGTAAATCCAAAAGGTTTGCTGTATGAATCAATAGTCTGCTCCACTTTACTGCTGAACAGTATTCCATTGTATGGATGTACAACAATTTATTTAACCTTTCATCTGTTGAAAGGTATTTGCTTTGTGTCCAATTTTCTGCTACTATAAATAAATTTACTATGAATATTTGTTTCTCTCCCAACACTCAGAACAGAGAGTTAATATTTATGCAGATGTCACAGGAATAGGCTCTGGGGACAGATGGGCAAGCTGGCCTCCATTGCAGGCCCTCTCACTGCACACATGAGAACTTCCTCCTCTTTCCCATAGCTACAGCCACTGATGTCACTTCTGTTGCTGTTGCCACTGCTGCTGTCACAAATCTGGACCCAGGTCAAAACCCCATTGGAGGATTTTAGTGGTTCCATATCCATCTCTTTTATCAGCCTAAGAGAGTAGAACAGTAGCTTTCCTGTTGCCTGTTCTATAACAGTCCTCAGTGAAATATTTGCAATTAGTCCTTACATAGCTATGATGTTTGAATTCCTTCAATTGGATTGTGTGGCTCTATCCTTTGAAGTAGATTCTAATACTATATTGATTGCTTTAATCTATTATTAGGAATTTTTAAAGATATTTGTTCAAATTTTGCTTCCTGTATTGTGCCAATATCCATTTTTCTGTTGTGTTGACTGTGTTCATTTAAATTGAGTTTTTAAAAATTTTGTCTTGATTTTATTTAAGAACATTTATTTAAATCCAGTGTGTTTGTTTTTAGAATAAAATATTTTTGTGGGATTTCACTCATTAATACTCATTGATTCCTAATGCCATCTAAGAATCTATACTGAAAAAAATCCCAGTGTGTTTCTTTGAAAATTTCTGCCTATTCAGGATTTTTAAATTTGTAAAATATTGCACATTTTATTTTTCTAAGGAGATAATAATTTTTTTCTTACAGCAACTTTAAAAAATTGTGAAAACTCTGTGGTAAAATTTTTCTTAACATCACCCTACAAATCTTGCTTGAGAATATAAGATTTCTTCTTTACACTTGCACATTCTTTATGATAAAATATATTATAATTCAGTCCTCCATCTGATTTAGAAATCTACTCTTTAATATAAGAAAAACAATTCCTGTGTATGACCATTAAGATTTCAATTAAATGGTATCAGTGGTTAGTCAACACATGACCTTTTTTTCAGGTATATTAAATAATGAAAATGGTCTCACCATTAAAATATTTCCTTATATATAGAGCTCAAATATGACTCTTTACAACTTCAAGCAGTTATTTCTTATGCTAACAGTTGAAATAACTCTGGAGAGAGAGAGAAACTGAGAGACTGAGAGAATCTACTCTCAATGAAGGGTTATCAAAATAGTTGAGAAATTTCAACTATTTATTTATTTATTCTGTTAATTTAAAAGAAATGTTTTTAGAAGCTTTGCAATTTGGGGGAATGGTACACTTGATGACTTGCAGTTTGTCAAACTCTCTTAAACTGTGTTGTCCAGAACTAAATGAATGAGCTCCCGTCAAAAGCAAAAAGTAAACAATGGAATGAGACTGCCACATCTTTTGGCTCCAATTCTGCTTTTAAAATGGGAAGTTCATACTCTGCTCCTCTCTGTTATCATCACCACTCAGGAACCTTGTCAAAGTCTGTCAGAGTAGTGGACAGTTCTCTTAAGATGTCATGACTTTAATTATTTAAATATTTAGTAACTTACCATTTTTGCGATATTCCTCCCGGGATACATTAATAATAAAGAACACCACTAAGAGGCAGAGAAGATGAGTTGCAGGGAAAGTGTCTACGTCATCTACTTTGGGGTGAGATTCTGAAAAAGGTATGCCAGAGAATTTTCTTATTACCATTCAGCCCAATCTTACTGCTGTTTCTACAATAGAAGTTTTATTCTATACTTCAAGTAACCTGTAGGTCTATGACCAAGTTTCAGTCTTCATAGATAGACTTGAGGGATCTCATTACTTCTAAGTATCACAGGGGTGGATTGCAGCAGCCACTCAGAAAACAGTGTGGGATTGAATATTTCAGGGTAGAGCAGGGGTTAGAGAAGTGCTTCTCCCATGGGTTGTGAAGGATTGCTGAGTGTGGACACTTCACAATAAATGAGGGGATCTCTGCCAAATTCCAGATATGCCCTCATCACTTTGCTGTATCCTATGAAGCTAAATGTGATCTAGGGCAGGGATTGGCCAACTCAAGTCTGACATACAGTTTTGGAAGGCTTGTGATTTCAGAATGGATCTCACTTTTTTTTGGGAGGGGCGGTTTTTTGCGGTACGCGGGCCTCTCATGTTGTGGCCTCTCCCGTTGCGGAGCACAGGCTCCGGACGCACAGGCTCAGTGGCCATGGCTCACGGGCCCAGCCGCGGTGGGATCCTCCCAGACCGGGGCATGTCCCCTGCATCGGCAGGCAGACTCTCAACCACTGCGCCACCAGGGAAGCCCCCCTCACATTTTTATATCATTGGAAAAATGAAAAGAATAGTATTTGTGACACAAAAATAAAAAATTCAAATTTTGCTGTCCACTGAACTCAGCTATGCTTATTCATATACATATGGTCTATAGCTGTTTTTTCACTACAGTAACAGAGATGAGTAGTTGCGTCAAGATGAAGTGCAGTGACACAGTTATAACTCCACATCATTTTGAGTGGCTGGACTGTCACAGCACTGCAACACTTTATTTTATATCTTTGTTTTATTACCAGGGAACCATAATTACGTCAAAACAAGTAAAGGAGAAAAAAAGTAGACTTTGAATAAAACATTTTAAGGTACATTAGAGTGTGGATTATTTTATTATTGAATTATGTATTTATTATGCAAAGATACTGTAGCTTTGCTAAAAGATAACAATATACACTGGCATTACCAGACTAGCACTCATTATAATATTTTCAAATTATCAAAAGCAACTGTGGTAAAAATTATAAAATTTAAAATTAAATATCTCATTATAGAAAAAAATTTTCATGAAAATATGAAAGGAAAAATGACACTGCAACCAAAGAAAGTTTTTAATAACTCAGTTTTTCGTCAAGTAAGAGACACCATCAACCAAAGGTGAGTGAGATAAATTATGTTTGATTGAAGAAGCCAAAGAAATGTGTCCATAGAAAATAAACTCAAGTCTATTAGTTGTTTGGTGAGAATGTTTGTTCAAATGGTTGAAGACATTAGAAACAATATCATCAGTCAATTAAGAAACCAAGGGATTACCTAGTTCTGGGACAAAATGGAATAGACACACTTTTTCCTATTCCTCATAATAACTGAAGCCTAAAACTGTACATATATATATATATATATATATATATATATAAAACAAATACAAGACTCTGAAAGGTGTCAAAAATGATACATAGTGAGTTCTCCGTTTTTTTTGTTTTTTTTTTCTTTTTCCCTAATATATCCCTGGCTGGGTGCTGGAGAAGCTAACAACCCAGAAATGCCAATGGGCGAAGATAAACTAATCCCCAAGGAAAGCCTGCTCTTTGTGATCACAGGACCAGGAATAGGCAATCTAACAAAGTGAAAACTTTTAGACAATAACTCCCCTACTCCAACCAAACACCACAGAGAAAACTGCAGCCCCACTCCCGCTATTCAGCAAAGACTGAGGAGCCTAGAGGTTCACCTTCACTCAGCTAACAATGTACCCCTTCTTGTCCTGGCTGTTGTCAGTGAAGGCAAAGAGGAGAGCTGGAACTTTCATTCCCATCCAGCAGCAGTGAGGCCAGTACCGCTGCCTTGCCACCAAGTCAATGGAGATCACACAGAGAACAGTAATGAGGTGGCCGTCACTCTACCAGGTGAGGTCGTGTCAGCAGAGGACCAGAGGGGAGCCTGAGCCTTCAGCCCTACACAGCAATAACAAAGTGCCTCTCTCCTTCCACAGTGTTAATGCTGAGTGGGGAATCTGTATTTCCACCTTCACTTAGCAATATGAGATATCTTCTTTTTCTCATACATTTGGTGCCATTTGACCCATGATAAGACAGAAGATATAAATAAAATCCATAGTCTCGTAACATAAGAGCCCAAATGTCCAGGATACAATAGAAAACCACAATTCATACCTGGGAGAACCAAGAAAATATCATCTCAAATTAAAAAAAGACGATCAATACACATCAACATCAAAATGACAAAGATATTTGAATGATCTGTCAAGGATTTTATGGTGGTCATCGTAAAAATAAGCATTTATGAACACACTTTTAACAAATCAAAAAACATAGAAAGTCTCAGTAAATAAATAGAAAGGAGAACAAAATAGAAATTTAAGAAAATACAATGTCCAAAATAAAATACTCACTGAATAGGCTTAGCAGAGAATAGAGATGACAGAAGAATTAGTCGGTGAACTTGAAGATAGTACTATACTAATTATCCAATCTGAACAACAAAGAGACTGAAATACATGAATAAAGACTCAGGGTCCTGTGGAGCTATAACAAAAGACCTAATGTACATGTCATTGGGGGCCCAGGAGAAGAGAACGACTGTGGAGCTGAAAAAGTATTTGAAGAAATGATGGCTGAAATTTTCCCAAATTTGACAAAGGACAATTAACTTATATATTCAATAAGCTGAGCAAACCACAAATAGGATAAACCTGAATAAATCCATGCCGAGACACATCATAATCCAACTTCTGAAAATTAATGAGAAAAAAATCTTGAAGGTAGAGGAATGATTCTTTACCTTTATGGGAAAAACTATTTGAATTACAGTAGATTTCTAATCAGAAACCACGGAAATCAGAGGAAGTGGCAGAATATTTTTAAAGTGCTGAAAAAAAAATAACTCAATCAGAATTCTCTACTCAGTGAAAACACCCTTTGGAATGAAAGGTAAATAAAAACATTTTCAGATTAAGGTTAACTTAGAGAATTTCTTGCCAGCAGACCTGTCCTACAGGAATGGCTAAATAAAGTCTTGAAATTGAAAGGGAATGATAAAACAAGGAATCTTGGAACATCAGTAAGGAAGACAGAACAAAGGAAGGAGAACAAATATGGACAAATATGATAGATTTTCCTTTTCTTTTTGAGTTTTCTGGAATACATTTGATGGTTGAAGCAAAAGTTATAACATTATGGGCTTCCCTGGTGGCGCAGTGGTTGAGAGTCCACCTGCCGAGGCAGGGGACACGGGTTCGTGCCCCGGGCCGGGAAGATCCCACATGCCGCAGAGCGGCTGGGCCCGTGAGCCATGGCCGCTGAGCCTGCGCGTCCGGAGCCTGTGCTCCGCAACGGGAGAGGCCACAACAGTGAGAGGCCCACATACCGCAAAAAAAAAAAAAAAAAAAAAAAAAAGTTATAACATTATATGATATGCTTCTCAATGTATATAGAGGGTATATTTAATATAATTATGAATGAGGGAAAGTAAATGGATCTAAAAGGAGCTCAAGTTTCAAAAATGTATTCAAGCTAGTGAAATGTCAACAGCAGTAGTCTGTGGTAAAGTATTCATGCAGCATACTACCAGACTATTCTCCTACTTGTCTACTCGGAGAACCCTTAGTTTTTGCTTTCATTGTCAGATTACCTACATACTCAGCCTCCTAATATTGTTTCAGAATCTTATGACACATTTGGACCTTCTTTTTGCTTTTTCACAACCATCTCTCTTTTTTCCTTGTTACTCTTTGGCTCTCACTTTGACTCTTAACCATTCATCCTACCATGAAGCTACCTTCTCACATAAGACTCCAAATCACATTCCAGCTCAGCCAGAACCAGACATCTTTCAGGCCTTGCTCCCTGCTTTGTGGGGGGCCTCATACACACCCAGGAGTCCTAAGCCTTGAACGTGGTAAAGAGGGTCATATTCTTGGTGCTGCAAAGGAAGGAGTGTGATTATATTAAAGAGTTATCATTTGTTATCATTCTCCTCCCCTTTTGAACTTAAACAAATAAATTTATACATTAGGCACTGAATCAACCACAAGAGCAAAATAAAATGTTAATGTGTTTGCTAAACAGTTGTGTAAGAAATTCCATTTTCTACATATTCTTTTATTTTGAAAAATTTTTTCATATATCTATGGAATATATATATATGGAATATTACTCAACCATAAAAAAGGAATGAAATTTTGCCATTTTCAATAACATGGATGGACCTGGGTGGTATTATGCTCAGTGAAATAAGTCAGACAGAGAAATAAAAATACTGTATATTTTCCCTTATATGTTGAATCTAAAAGAACAAAACAATTAAACAAAAGAGAAACTGACATGGATACAGAGGACAAACTAGTGGTTACAAGTGGGAAGAAATTTGGGGAAGGAGGTAGATAAGAGAAAGGGATTAAAAGGTATAAACTACTAGATATAAATACATAAGATATCAGAATGTAATGTGCAGCACAGGGTATATAGCCAATATTATATAATAATTTAAATGGAGTATAATATATAAAAACATCAAATCAATAAGTTGTACACTGGAAACTAATATATTGTAAATCAACTATACTTCAAAAAAAAGAGACAGTAAAAAATGATACACTTAAATATTTCAATTATGTGTGTTTCAATTCTATATTTAAAACATCTAACT
This sequence comes from Mesoplodon densirostris, assembly GCF_025265405.1. NCBI lineage: Eukaryota > Metazoa > Chordata > Mammalia > Artiodactyla > Ziphiidae > Mesoplodon > Mesoplodon densirostris. The sequence continues at coordinate 24,593,820 of NC_082670.1, forward strand.
GCAAACTAATAGAGGTTAGGAGATGAGTTACCTGAAGATTTAAATTTGACTAAAAATCCAACACAATTTTGAATAAAGAGTAATAAAAGAACTCACCTATCTTTTCCAATTGATTTCCTGGAAATTAAAATTCGAGTACATGTCAGTACTTTAAAATAATATATAAAAGATGAAATCTGAAATTTTATTTGGTGAGGTAAATGCATCACTATGTAGAGACAATCACATTGAAGAGAATCAAATTTTATGACAAAAAGCACGAATGTGAGAAATGAGCAATAAACAGGGAAAATCCTTTTTCATCTTTGAATCTGATCTTTACTTTGAAAGCCTGTAAGAAAAAACTCATTCACTCTTTTTTTATAAACAATTTTAAAGGAGGGAGGGACAATATAGGGGTGGGGGAGTGGGAGGTACAAACTACTGAGTGTAAGACAGGCTGCTAGGATGCATTATACAACACAGGAAATATATTTTTTCCTGTGCCAATGTTTTGTAATAACTGTAAATGGAGTGTAGCCTTTAAAAATTATAGAAAAAACTCATTCATTCTGAATGTAAATTCTACATGTTTAAATTTTTTTCAGAAAATGCATTTGAAGATAATATGGTCTCATGTCATTCAGATTATTTAATTGTTGTTTTTAAAAAATAATTATTTAAGTAATTGAGACAAATTCCAAGAATTTAAGTAACCAAGATGTAGCCATCTTTACTTTATTAAACTGGCTGTAACATGACTCAGTTATATTCTCACTTCCTGTTTATATTATTTTTCTTCTTGTTAGAGACCAACAATTTTCTACTTATTTCTCAGCCAAATGCCTGAGAAATGCCTGAGAGAATTGGATTTATTTACATAATTACTATTGGTACTGTTTGAGCAGGAAGCTTGGTCCAGCTCTCCTAGATAAATTGTCATATCATCTGTTGGTGCCTTTGTTCTTGCATCCAACCTTCTTCCTCAAAAAATTCCCAGATCACCTGCCTTTGTCTTTTCTGTCATGTATAATTACACTTTTTCTCCTAATATTACATTGTAAATTCACTGGCAGTGGTCAACAGCAGTGACATCGCTAAATCAGCTGCTTACTTTTCAATGTTCTTCAATTTTCTACAATCTGAATATCTACCACTCCATTCAGATTGACTTGTCCTTTTATAACAGCATTGTTTCCTGCATCTACTCCTGCCCATATGACTCTCATTTTCTGTCATTTTTTTGGTCCTTATATTTTTCCACTATTGAATATAGCTTTGAAATTAAGCATATTATTATGTACATGACATATATATAAAATCATAATAAGGCAATGAGAAAAATTGTGTTAAATTTCAAAAGTGATATATAAACATCATTGAGGAAGAGAACATAACTGCATTTCCTTTCCTGTCATATTTGCATAATTTTAGATTCTAAATAGTCAATAATAGGAAAAAAAAAAGCTTGTGTAATAATATGGTCTTGTACATAAGAAAACACAGGGGAAATTTACCTGTACAATCCAACCATTCTACCGAAAAAATAACAGTGACAAAAAGGAGTTCATTAAATATTGCAAAACACTTAAATGTTTAAAGTTAACATCAAAGTAGTCCAATACCACATTCTTGCATAAAAATTTTTAGAGCATTATGTTAGGATAATTTGTTATGTTAGGATAATTAGAATAATACCCCACTGATGGCCAGAAATAACATTTTCCACTCTCTATCTGTCCATGAGTTGTCCTTGATTGTTTATTTTTCCAAACAGAGAAGGTTAATTACTTACCCACAGTCTCATTATACATCAGTTTTTTTTCAGGATTTACTATGAATCAGAATATTAGCCACTATAGGTGGGATCTCTACTCCTAAAATGCCCAATTACTGCACATTAAAATGTATTTACCATGAATATTAAAAGCATCTTGGAATTCCACAGCAACACGTTCCTTAAAAGAAGATTTATTTCATTATTACAAAGAGTGGCCAGTATAAGAGTATTGGTTTTCAAACCTATAAGGTAATTTTTCATGACTTTAGAATGCAAATAGCACACTTATTAATTGCTAATTTCTGGTTATATTTTTGAAATAAGTAATGTTCTAATGACATATAGAAAAGGATGTGTGGCAATCAGGTTGATCAGACTTGAGAGAGTAAAAGATCCAAGTCTTATGTCTTGTACCCTGAGGTCTGCTCTATCTTTGTGACTCAAATACTTCTCTTAGAAGCACTAGACCTAGTCTCTCTCTCTCTCTCTCCTACACACACACACACACACACACACACAGAGAGACAAGCACAAACAATAACAGCAATATCTAAAAATAAAACTCACCCTCATGATTTTCATTAGTCATAGGTATCCTTCTGCAGTGATCTATTGGATAAGTAACCATCTTTGTCAGGAAATTGTTTCACGACGGTCACTTGTGGCCCATAGAAAATTCTCAACTTGGTTCTGAGCTGTGTCGGCAGGATTCTGAGATGCCTTTGTGTCCCCTCTACAAACACAGGGGGAAGAGATTATACCACCCAAGGCAATATCCTTGGGTCAGAGAGGATTTTCAGTCATGCAAATCAGGTTTCTGGCTCCTGAGCTCTGTAGCTAGGTGCGGTATGGAATTAATCAGAAACAGGAGGAGACTCTGGACTCTGGACCTTACAGGATTATAAAGCAATACTTTAGTTGCAGTTGTTCGTTTGCTCATTTAAATAAATGCACAAATAGTTGCTTATACACAGAAAATCAATTGATAAATGGGAGATTAGATTTCTTTTTTTTATATTTCTCTTCATGCAAATCAACCTGAGCTAGCGTATCTATTGCTGAAAGAGGAAGAAATTTTATGTTCACTTGATAATTTATACAGACCAATAAAACTAAGCCAGGGGCCTCCCTGGTGGCGCAGTGGTTAAGAGTCCGCCTGCCGATGCAGGGGATGCGGGTTCGTGCCCCGGTCTGGGAGGATCCCATATGCCGCGGAGCGGCTGGGCCCGTGAGCCATGGCCGCTGGGCCTGCGCATCCGGAGCCTGTGCTTCGCAACGGGAGAGGCCACAACAGTGAGAGGCCCACATACCGCAAAAAGAAAAAAAAAAAAAAAAAAAAAACTAAGCCAGGATTGTTACAGAATAGGTTCCTCTTCTTTTTTTCTCAAAACTTTATCCACTGATACCAGTCTCCTTGCCTCAAGTGTTTTCTTCAGCTGCCCAAATTCAGTCCTAGGCGCTATGCTCCTCAGATTGTGTGACCTTCTGAACCCTTTCTGCTATGTTGGACCTAGACTCTGCCATGGGTTCTCCTTGCATCTCTAATCCTTACGTTGGTCCACTGGGTTCTTCAGTGGAGTCCCTGGGACTCCATCTCTGACCTCATCTCACACCCATTTGATCACCTGCTCTAACCAGACCAGTCTCCTTGCTGCTCCATGAATACTCCAAGCTGCTTTTGTTTTCTGCTTACTCTTCCTCCAGATATTCCCACGACTCTCTCAGGTCTTTATTCTCCTTTCCAGTGGGACTCTCCATGGACAAACAGTCTAATGTTGCCACCCTCATGCAACCCTTATCTACCTTTGCTACTTTATCTTCTCCTCAGTATTTATCACCGTTTAATACACTCCGTATTTAACTTATTTGTTTATTATCTCCCTTCACAAGAATGTAAACTCCTTAAAGGTGGGAATTTGTACCTACTTTCTTCCCTGCTCTATACCTATAGTGCCTGTATAGAACATGAATTAATCCAGTTTTTAAATTAATTAGTTAATTTACAATATTATTATTTTTCTTGGTTTACTGCTCTAGTGAGAACCTCCAATAAACTGTACAATAGACGATCTGGTATTTTACATCCTTACTCTGTTTGTTTTCACATCTGGCTAACTCCATTGCCTTTTGAGACTTCTACTTGCATCAGTTAAGGACTTGAAGCTCCAGAATTCAAGTCTTTACTTTTCTTTCAGGTCAGTCACAATCTTGCTTGGGGGACAGATTAGTATAAAGGGCACCAAAACACATAGTGATGTCACATAGTAATATCTCACAAAATATTTGTATTTTTAATAGAATTATATGTTTATCATATCAGATATAATCTTTTATTAGTATTGATATTTCCCCTAGTGTTCTTGTCACTACAGGCATACCTCAGACATACTGTGGGTTCAATTCCAGACACCTCAATAAAGTGAATATTGCAATAAAGCTAGTCATACTAAATTTTTGGTTTCCCAGTGCATTAAAAGTTGCACTATAATGTAGTCTATTAAGTATGAATTAGGATTATAGCTCAAAAATGTACATACCTTAATTCTAAAATATTTTATTGCTAAAATATGCTAACCATCATCTGAGCCTTCAGCAAATCTTAGTCTTTTTTCAGTAGTAACATCAAAGATCACTGATCACAGATCACCATAACAAATATCGTTAAGTTTGAAATATTGCAGGAATTATCAAAATGTGTCACAGAGACACTAAATAAGCAAATGCTGTTGGGAAAATGGCACTGATAGACTTGCTGTATGCAGGATTGCCACAAACCTTTAATTTGTAGAAAAAAGCATTGTCTGAGAAACACAATAAAGCAAAGCACAATAAAACCAGATATGCCTGTATTTTAACTTCAGTGAATTTTATTTTTGTGTACCAGAAATGCATTTTTATTTTTATTTGAAAACAACCTAAATTTTTAGACAAATGATTTTAGTATATAAATTTGATTTTGTTTTTATACAGAATATAAAGATTTTCCTCATTGATCTTCCATGTGAAGGGGATTACAAGCCTGAAGGGAGATACCTTCTGCACACAAGTGTGTATCTTACGTGTAGGGTACTGGAAACCAATGTGTAGTGCTTCCACATGTAAATTAGGTCGTGACACCACCTATTAAAAAGGGGATAAGAGAAAAATTCTATTAATCAGATTCAAGAACAAACATGACACAAAAACTGCAGGTAAGACCAAATAAGTCATTCTAATTAGGACACTGCAGGTTATACTGGAGTAACAGGTTTGTGAAGCTACAGTGTGTACCACATTAAACAGCAAGAAAGGGCTATTTATATGGAAAGGCTGGAATGAGGGATTTTTTCACTAAAGCAAATTAACTTCTTGTCAACTGCCAAAACAAAACAAAACTGAGCATTATGAGTGTTAGTATACTGAAGGCATATTATACCAGTTTTTGTGCATCATACTAAAGTTAGGACTTCTTCACTGGTGCATATGAATCATTAATAGTCATGGAAAAATTTTTTTGCCAAATTTCAGGCATGTCTTATCTTTGATGGAGCATTACTTGTATCTATAATTTCTTCCTGTAAAAACATATGAAGAGAACGTTCATTCTGTGCCAAAGGATGACCAGCGACCTTGTTCATAAACTGCTCCAGCCCTTGCTTCCTTTCTTCAATAAAATTGTCAACAAATATTCCATCATCTCTTTTAAAAGAAAGTTGACTCAAAGATGCTCTCCCAGGGACTGGGGGAACTACAACCTTGATCTCTCTTTCTAATTCACTTCGCAGCTACTCAAAGTCACTGTATCTTCTTCTAACGGCAGATTCCTTCAGCTTGAAAATAGGCAGATTTGCCTTGACCCTGATTTCGTAGGTGGTGAACCGACCCCGGCCTACCCGCACTATCTGCGGGTTGCTCACATCGATCTCGAGGAAGTTGCTGGGAGGCCCGCAGGCGTCGTTCAGGTTCTGCGGCCTGGTGATCAGCCGCCGGGTGCCCGCCACGGTCTCCTCCATTTCACGGCTGTAGCCGCCGCCGCCGCCGCCGCCGCGGGCTCCCTCCACCCCTTCCGCGTTCTGCCGACCCCGCCGCTGGAACGCCGAGCTCGCGCGCAACTTTAGTGAATTTTACAGTGCATTTTTTAATACAATAATTTGAAAATAATTGTTTTCAGTAAAGACTTTTTAATTAATGAAAGATGAATAAAAAATGATTCATCTACTGTTGCTATTCTCTTTCTCTCTTTTCTGTTTTCCTGTGATCCATGCTTGCTTCCCTCTGTTTTAAAGGAAGGTAAAAATGAGTAGTTGTGATCATACTTAGTGATCTTTTTTACACTTGCTTGGTGTCATGTTGAGTGGACTGTGTCTAATTAGAAGTTACAACCTCTCTTCTCTCCCTCTCTCACTGTATTTCTCTTGCTTTTTCCTGCTCTCTTCCTGGAATCCATGAATGTTACTTAATATTTACAAAATAAAACATATCAAGGTCATATAATGGATTTCTGGGGGAGAGGAGATTTTCTTTAGAAATGTTCTTTTCTTTATATAATTCTTTTTGGTATAAATAGTTGGCTGGTTGGATAAGAGGGTCCTTGAACAATGCATTTTCTTCCAGCTCACCCTGTCTTGAGGGCTCAGCAGGAGCTGATAGACAAGGGGTAAGAGGCGTGGAGATGGCAGCCTAGGCCTGTGCTTCTTAATCCTGGGTGCACGGTATAATCACTTGAGACTAATTTTTTAAAAAGTTTTATTGGAGTATAGTTGATTTACAATGTTTTTTAGTTTCTGCTATACAGCAAAGTGAATCAGTTATACATATACATATATCCACTCTTTTTTAGATTCTTTTCCCATATAGGTCATTATAGAGTATTGAGTAGAGTTCCCTGTGCTATACATTAGGTCCTTATTAGTTATTTTATATATAGTAGTGTGTATATGTCAATCCCAATCTCCCAATGAGATTATTTTTAAATTACTGATTCATAGCCCTGTTCTTTCCCCCCCTCCCCCCTCCCCTCGCCCAAGAAATTTCTATCTGATTAGTCTGTGATGGTACTTTTTACAAACACTTAGGGTAATTTTGGACAGAACAATCCTGTGCGCTATTTCACAAATTTTTCATGTAAATGAATAATCCAAAGAATGGAATGTGTTGTAAGTCTTTTGACAACACTGGAAAAAGAAAGGGAATTTCTCCCCTTTCCCCTGAAGGTCTTACACAATCTGTTGATGGGGAGGAAAAATTTGACCAGAAAGAATGTCATCAGTGCTAATTTCCAAGAATGTTAACCCAAAGACTAAAGCATAACTTATCTATGCTACCTGCCTCAATCTTTCTTAGCTTGAAGTGACTTATGGAGAATTGCCCTCTTCAAAAATTCTTACCTTTCTAGCTTTATGAAAGGAGGTTGTGTATTCTCCTTATTTTCCCAACTTTATAGAAGGATGAGAGGTAATCCTAAGAGAGGCAGTAACTATTGTTTCCACTGTTGTTCTCCTTTTTTCTTAAAAAAAAAATTGAAGTACAGTTAATTTACAATATTATATTAGTTTCAGGTGTACAATATAGTGATTCAATATTTGTATAGATTATACTCCATTTAAAGTTATTACAAAACAATGGCTATCATAGCAATCAGAGAAGAAAAAGAAATAAAAGGAATCCAAATTGGAAAAGAAGAGGCAAAACTGTCACTGTTTGCAGATGACATGATACTATACACAGAGAATCCTAAAGATGCTACCAGAAAACTATTAGAGCTAATCAATGAATTTGGTAAAGTAGCGGGATACAAAATTAATGCACAATAAATCTCTTGTATCCCTATATACTAATGATGAAAAATCTAAAAGAGAAATTAAGGAAACACTCCCATTTACCATTGCAACAAAATGAATAAAATACCTAGGAATAAACCTACCTACAGAGACAAAAGACCTTTATGCAGAAAACTATAAGACACTGATGAAAGAAAATAAGATGATACAAACAGATGTAGAGATATACTATGTTCTTGGATTGGAAGAATCAATATTGTGAAAATGACTATACTAGCCAAAGCAATCTACAGATTCAGTACAATCCCTATCAAACTACCAATGGCATTTTTCACAGAACTAGAACAAAAAATTTCACAATTTGTGTGGAAACATAAAAGACCCTGAATAGCCAAATCAATCCTGAGAACGAAAAGTGGAGCTGGAGGAATCAGGCTCCCTGACTTCAGACTATACTACAAAGCTACAGTAATCAAGACAGTACGGTACTGGCACAAAAATAGAAATATAGATCAATGGAACAGGATAGAAAGCCCAGAGGTAAACCCACGCACATATGGTCACCTTATCTTTGATAAAGGAGGCAAGAATATACAATGGAGAAAAGACAACCTCTTCAATAAGTGGTGCTGGGAAAACTGGACAGGTACATGTAAAAGTATGAGATTTGATCATTCCCTAACACCATACACAAAAATAAGCTCAAAATGGATTAAAGACCTAAAAGTAAGGCCAAACACTGTCAAACTCTTAGAGGAAAACATAGGCAGAACACTCTATGACATAAATCACAGCAAGATCCTTTATGACCCACCTCCTAGAGAAATGGAAATAAAAACAAAAATAAACAAATGGGACCTAATGAAACTTAAAATATTTTGCACAGCAAAAGAAACCATAAACAAGATGAAAAGACAACCCTCAGAATGGGAGAAAATATTTGCAAATGAAGCAACTGACAAAGGATTAATCTCCAAAATATACAAGCAGCTCATGCAGCTCAATATCAAAAAAAACAAACAACCCAATCCAAGAATGAGTGGAAGACCTAAATAGACATTTCTCCAAAGAAGATATACAGATTTCCAACAAACACATGAAAGAAGGCTCAACATCTTTAATCATTAGAGAAATGCAAATCAAAACTACAATGAGATATCATCTCACACCAGTCAGAATGGCTATCATCAAAAAGTGTACAAACAATAAATGCTGGAGACGGTGTGGAGAAAAGAGAACACTCTTGCACTGTTGGTAGGAATGTAAATTGATACAGCCACTATGGAGAATGGTATGGAGGTTCCTTAAAAAACTACAAATAGAACAACCATATGACCCAGCAATCCCACTACCGGGCATATAACCTGAGAAAACCATAATTCAAAAAGAGTCATGTACCAAAATGTTCATTGCAGCTCTATTTACAATAGCCAGGACATGGAAGCAACCTAAGTGTCCATCATCGGATGAATGGATAAAGAAGATGTGGCACATATATACAATGGAATATTACTCAGCCATAAAAAGAAATGAAATTGAGTTATTTGTAGTGAGGTGGATAGACCTAGAGTCTGTCATACAGAATGAAATAAGTCAGAAAGAGAAAAACAAATACTGTATGCTAACACATATATATGGAATCTAAGAAAAAAAAAAGGTCATGAAGAACCTAGGGGTAAGATGGGAATAAAGACACAGACCTACTAGAGAATGGACTTGAGGATGTGGGGAGAGGGAAGAGTAAGCTGTGACAAAGTGAGAGAGTGGCAGGGACATATATACACTACCAAACGTAAAATGGATAGCTACTGGGAAGAAGCCGCATAGCACAGGGAGATCAGCTCCATGGTTTGTGACCACCTAGAGGGGTGGGATAGGGAGGGTGGGAGGGAGGGAGATGCAAGAGGGAAGAGATATGGGAACATATGTATATATATAACTGATTCACTTTGTTATAAAGCAGAAACTAACACACCATTGTAAAGCAATTATACTCCAATAAAGATGTTAAAAAAAATTTAAAAAACTGGAAAATTCACAATTATGTAGAAATTAAACAATACACTCTTAAACACCAATGAGTCAAAGAAGAAATAACAAAAGAAAAATTTGCAAATATCTTGAGATCAATGAAAACAAAAATGCAACACATCCAACGTCTGAGATACAGTGAAAGCAGGGAAATTTATGGCTGTAAACTATTAAAAGAAGAAGTAACATACCAAATCACAATTAAACTTTACAATTTAAGGGGCTTAAAAAAAAGAACAGATTTATCCCACAGCTAGCAGAAGAAAGAAAATAATAAAGATTAGAGTGAAGACAAACAAAATAGTAGAAAAACAATAGTGAAAAGCAATGAAACAAAAAGTTGGTTCTTTAAGAAACAAAAGTTATTCACCATTTGATCTAAGATGGCCAGTTTAACATTTTCAGTACTTATTCTGATTGCTGAATGTTAAGGACTTCCAATATTTGAAAACAGCTTTTACCGTCTCCACAATTTTCTCCATTCAAAGCTAAATGTCATTAGTCCCTTTAAATTTTCATCTTATTCCAAGTGTTCAGACCCTTCATAATTCTGTATATTATACCTTTGACATACTCCTTATTAATTTTTTTTTCAAATTCAATTTCCCATCACTAAGCAAAGAACTCTAGCTAAAAATATGACCATAGGAAAGTACATTGACATCTCTTGCTTGGAGATTATTTCTGCACTGAGAAGCTCAGAATATGCTCATCTCTGTTCTCAACTCAAGGGTAAATTATTTTAAGGGGGGTGGGTATTCCCTTTAGATCACAAGATGATTCTGACTTACCGTTTTCATGTGGCTTCTAATACATGAAATGACATGTGATTGCTATCAGGATTTATATACATATGGCCAGACTGATATTGCATAAATTATTCCAAGATGGCTATCTAAAAAATCCACTCCAGATGTGTTTATGGTGGACTCATTGATCAAACGATGTTACTTCTTAGTTCCTTCCTTTCAAGGACACTCTAGATACACAGCAGAGCTTGGGCCTCCCCCAGAGTTCAAGCAACCCCCATCTCTCTCCAGAAAGGAGACGTTGAATTGATACTGAGGAGAGCTTCAGGAAATTGATTTATGAATTTGTGTGGCTATGAAGGATCCTCTTGCCTTGGTGGACAATGAGTGTGTTACGTCATGTGGACCAGAGTAAGTGAAGATAACATGTCTACTTTCAGAGGAAGCTTCAAGCAGTTCACAGTGATAATCATATCCATAGAGGCAGAAAAAGTGTATCAATCTTATGTGAAGGTAACTTGAATGCCACCCCATTAATGGCAAGAAATAGCTTTTTTTATTTGGGTAAACATTTCCTCATTCACCAGTTGTGCATGAACAGACATTGGTAACCAGTAAACTTTGTCAAATCGTTGTTTATCTTTCAAGACAGAAAAGATTAATCATTTGTTCAAAGTCTCATTTTATATACTTTTTCACTACTTAATATGAATTGGAACTATAATCATTAGAGACTGGATTTCTACTCCACCCTTAGAACCTCCAAATAGTGCACATTAAAATGTTTTGATCATGCATATTAATATCCACTTATAATTCCATATCAATATATTATTTTAAAGGTTTGATTTCATTATTTTGCAAGGTGCCCAGTATGAGAGTGTTGGTTTTCAATTTTACAAGGTGATTTTTCCCTACTTTTGGAATATAAAAATACATGGATTAAAGTGAGATTACTTAAGGTGTTTGAATTGTGAGTTTGGAGTAGAGAGAAGATTCAGAATATGCAGGAAGCATATTACCAGAAGCATCACAGATATGAAGAGGAGAAATATGGGAAGAGTGATAGTATCCAAAAATTAAAGTGTACTGAAAGAAGTGAGGTAGAAGAAAGAGGTGGAAGAAAAATCAGTATGTAATGAGAGATAGATTGGTGAAGTGAGAACTATTTAAAGATGGCTAATTAGGGAATGAGAAGACAGGTTGACCAGACCTCAAAGTAACAGCTCCAACCCCTAGGCCTTTTACCCTGCGGTCTGCTCTATCTTTGTGGCCCAAATACTTTTACAGAGATTCTAGATACATAGATTCATACGTACATATACATATAAAAACAAACAATAACAGTAACAAAAAATCAAACTTAACTTCTCAACTCTCAGAGTTTGTTTTCTAAACCAACTCATTGTCTGAGTCAGAAGGGCGTTTGTTTCAGGTCTGTCACTCTTGGTCCACAGGAAATTCCCAGCTTTATTCTGATCTGGGATTCCAGAGTTTGAAATGTCTTTGTGCTTCCTATACCAGTACAGAAGAGAGGGACTGTACCACCCAGGGCAGTATCCTTGAGGCAGAGAGCTTCAGTCACGTGAACCACGTTTCTTGTTCCCGAGCTCTGCAGCCAGGTAGAGTATGGAGTATCTCAGAAGCAGGGAAGGAGACTCTGGACTTTTGTCCTTGTAGGGTGATAAAACAATATTTTAGTTGCAGGTATCCATTTGCTCACTTGAATGCACACACAAATTATCACATATACACACAAAGTTCAGTTGATAAGTGGCTTTTTTTTCCTTCATGCAAATAAAGCCCAATGAGACTGTCTAGTGCTGGAAAAGGAAGAAATTTTATGTTCACTTGACAATCTATGAGAACCAATAAAACTAGCCAGGATTGTTACAGAGTAGGCAGTGATTCTGGGTTCCTTTCCTTTTTCCCCAAACTTTATTTGTTAATTCCAGTCCTTGCTCCAGGATTATACTTCTGCAGTCCAAATTTAGGACTAACCTCTATCCTTCTCAAATTCTGCCTGTCAATGTAAACCTAGACTCTACTTTGTATATTTCTAATCCTTACATGGGTCCACATTAATTTTATGGTGGAAAAATGTGCAATTGTGTGGCTGTACCACATTTTGTGTATGTGTTGATAGACATTTGGGTTCTTTCCACTTTTTTGGCCATTGAGAAAAATGTTGCTATGAACATTTTTGTACACATTTTTTGTGAATATATACTTTAATTTCTCTTGGGTATATAACTTGGAGTGGAATTACAGAGTGATGGTAGTCCTATGTATAAATTTTTGAGAAACTTCCAAACTGTTTTCCACAGTGATTGTGCCATTTTACATGCAACAGGCAATGTATAAAATTTTTTTAAAAATTTATTGGGGTATAGTTGGTTTATAATGTTCTGTTAGTTTCAGGTGTACAGCAAAGTGAATCTGTTATATGTATACATATATCCACTCTTTTTTAGATTCTTTTCCCATATAAGTCATTACAGAGTACTGAGTAGAGTTCCCTGTGCTATACAGTAGGTTCTTATTAGTTATCTATTTTATATATAAAAGTGTGTATATGTCAATCCCAATCTCCCAATTTTTCCCTTCCCTCCCTACCCCCTGTTAACTGTAAGTTTATTTTCTACATCTGTAACTCTATTTCTGTTTTGTAGATAAGTTCATTTTTACCCTTTTTTTAGATTCCACATATAAGCGATATCATATGATATTTGTCTTTGTCTGACTTAACTTCACTCAGTATGACAATCTCTAGGTCCAACCATGTTGCTGCAAATGGCATTATTTTGTTCTTTTTTATGGCTGAGTAATATTCCATTGTATATACGTACCATATCTTCTTTATCCATTCCTCTGTTGATGGACTTTTAGGTTGCTTCCATGTCCTGGCTATTGTAAATAGTGCTGCAATTAACATTGGGGTGCATTTATCTTTTCAAATTATGGCTTTTTCCAGATACATGCCCAGGAGGATCATATGGTAGCTCTATTTTAGTTTTTTTAAGGAACCTCCATGCTGTTCTCCATAGTGGCTGTACCAGTTTACATTCCCACCAACAGTGTAGAAGGGTTCCCTTTTCCTCACACCTTCTCCAGAATTTGTTTGTAGAATTTTTGATGATGGCCATTCTGACCAATGTGAGGTGATACATCACTGTAGTTTTGATTTGCATAGCTGTATGAGATTTCTAATTTCTTCACATCCTTTCCAATACTTATTATTTTCAGTTTTTTGGGGGGGCGTGTAGGGAGGGCATAGGATAGACATTCTAGAGGGTATGTGTGATATTACATTGTGGTTTACATTTTCCAAATGACTAATTGTGTTGTACATTTTTTCATGTGCTTATTGACCATTTGCACATCTTCTTCAGATGAATGTCTATTCCAATCATTTGTTCATTTAAAAAATTGAATTGCTTTTCTTTTTATTGTTTAGCATTAAGAATCTTTATATATTCTTCATACTAAACTCTGATAAATAAATTGTAAATATTTTTTCCCTTTCTATGAGTTGCCTCTTCACTTTTTTGATAGTGTCTTTTTCAAAAATTTATTTATTTTATTTATTTTTGGCTGCATTGGGTCTTCGTTGTTGCGCACAGGCTTTCTCTAGCTGCAGCCAGCGGGGGCTACTCTTTGTTGTGGTGCGCAGGCTTCTCATTGTGATGGCTTTTCTTGTTTCAGAGGACAGGATCTAGGCATGCGGGTTTCAGTAGTTGAAGCACGAGGGCTTCAGTAGTTGAAGCATGAGGGCTCAGTAGTTGTAGCACACAGGCTCAGTAGTTGTGGCGCACAGGCTTAATTGCTCCTCAGCATGTGGGATCTTCTTGGACCAGGGCTTGAACCCGTGTCCCCGGTGTTGGCAGGTGGATTCTTAACCACCGTGCCACCAGGAAAACCCCTGATAGTGTCTTTTCAGACACAAAACTTTTAATAAAGTCAAATTTATTTATTTTTCCTCTGTTTGGTTGTGCTCTTGGTGTAATATCTAAGAAGCCAGTGACTAAGTCAAGATTTACACATATGCTTACATTTAGATCTTTAATCCATTTTGAGTTGACGTTCTATATATGATGTGAGATAGAGGGCAACTTCATTCTTTTGCCTGTGGATGTTTATTGTTTCTTCACTATTTATTAAAAAGGCTATTCTTTTCCTATCAATGGATGAAGTGATTTTTTTGATGCTTGTCAAAAACCAATTGACCAGGGCTTCCCTGGTGGTGCAGTGGTTGAGAATCTGCCTGCCAATGCAGGGGACAGGGGTTCGAGCCCTGGTCTGGGAAGATCCCACATGCTGCGGAGCAACTAGCCCCGTGAGCCACAAATACTGAGCCTGCGCATCTGGAGCCTGTGCTCCGCAACGAGAGGCCGCGATAGTGAGAGGCCCGTGCACCACAATGAGGAGTGGCCCCCACTTGCCGCAACTAGAGAAAGCCCTCACACAGAAACGAAGAGCCAACACAGCCATAAATAAATGAATAAATAAATAAATAAATAAAAATTTAAAAAAAATCAATTGACCATAAAAGTATGAGCTCATCCTGGACTCTCAATAAATTCCATTGACTTATATGTTTATCCTTATGCCAGAACCACACTGTATTGATCACTGCAGCTTTGTAGTAAGTTTTGAAATTGAGAGATGTGAGTTTTCCAAATTTGTTCTTCATCAAACCATGTTGAGATGGTTTTGGCTTTTCTGGGTCCCTTGAATTTTCATCTGAACTTTATAATCAGATTGTCTATTTCTTCAAAAAATGTGTTTGGCATTTTGACAAAGATTACATTGAATCTGTAGGTAACTTTGGATAGTATTATCATCTTAAAAATATTAAGTTTTCCAATCTATGCACACAGAATATCTTTCCATTTATCTGTCTTTGTTAATTTCTTCCAACAATATTTTGTAATTTTCAATTTGTAATCTTGCACTTCCTTGATTATATTTATTCCTAAGTATTTTATTATTTTGATGCTGCTATAAATAAAACTTTTTCTTAATTTTATCTTTGGATTGTTCATTGCTAGTGTGTAGAAATGCAACTGAATTTTGTGTGTTGACCTTAAACTTTGCAACTTTGCTGAATTTCTTTATTATCTTTAATAGTGTCTGTGAGTGGGGATGTGTGTGTGTTTACTGTATGTATTTTCTGTATAAGAGGCTTTGAGTCTATAAATGATGTAGACTTCAGGAAGTTTCTTCATGTGCCAGGAGCTGCTCTGTAGTCCTTCCAGGTGCATAAGGCACAGGTAATATCTGTCACTGGAAAAGGATACTTCTGAATATATTCAGCTTAACAAGATGCATGTTCAACTTCAACTTAAGGAATTTAAAGAATTCTTATATTTAATAAGTACATTATCTAGACTCTGCAGTTATTATGAGGTCTCAATTGATGACCATAGATATTTTCCATATATTTAAAAATGTAACAATGTTTCAACATGTGGTTGTGAGATTGTAAAACTTTAATTCTTGTTAACCTTAATGGGATGACTTCCTAGCCTCTGGAACTGTGAGAAATAAATTTACACTGTTTACAAGCCACTGAGTCTATGGTGTTTTTTGTTATAGCAGTCTGAACAGACTAAGAGTAATTTCTTTTCTTTTCTTTTTTTTTTTTTGCTGTGTGGCTTGTGGGATCTTATTCCTCCAACCAGGAGTTGAACCCAGGCACCCTGCAGTGAGAGTGCAGAGTCCTAACCACTGGGCCACCAGGGAATTCCCCTAAGAGTGATATTTGGATCTTGAGTTTGTAATGATCAAATTTAGAATATATTTTAGACTCTTATTTTCTCAAAGCTTTTTTCTGTCCTCACACCTCTCTCTTCAAGGTCTCTAATTACTTTTGTTTTAGGCCCTTTAAAGTTTTCCATCAAATCACTGATACTCTTCATTTTTTAAATTATTTTTTCTGTACATTTCATTTTAGATAGGTTGAATTTCTGTCTTCAAGTTCACTAACCATTTATTTCTGCAATGACTAATCTACCGTCAATCATATCCAGTGAAATTTTCATCCCACACATTGTACTTTTCATTTCTAGAAGTTCAATTTGGGTCTTTCTTTTAAATGTATATCTCTAGTGAATTGTTTGAACATATTTTAAACTATTTGGAATACAGTTATAACTTATGTTTTAACATCCATGTCTATAAATTTGAATACCTGTACCAGTTCCATGTCAATTTTAACTTATTGATTTTCTGTTCATTATATGTTGTATTTTCTTGCTTCTTTCCTTGCCTGGTAATTTTTGAGTGAATGTCAGACAGTGTGAATTTTTTATCCTGTTGAGCTTTGCTCTGGAATGAATTTAAGATACTTGTAAACAATTTGGTCCATTTGAATCTTGCTTTTAAATTTGTTCATCAATATTGGATCAATATTTAGTCTAGTGCTAATTATTCCCCGTTACTAGGGAAAGACTTTTGTGGGTACTCTACACAGTGTCCACTGAATTTACAAGGTTTTCTAGTCTGGGTGGTAGGATGACACTCTCTTCTCACCCTGTTTAAGTATTAGTTACTGTTTCCTCTAATCATTTCATTTTAACCTAATAGAGAGTTTTGATTGGTGGGAGAAGAAGGGCCTTTCCTTACCTTTGCTGGTGGACATACTTAGAATTCCCCAGAATACAAAGTAGTCATTCTCCTTATTAACATCTTAAGCAAAGCAATCACATTTCTCTCTCATCATTCAATAGGATAAATACCTCAATGTGCTCTCAGTTGATTCTGGTTTTCCCAGACCTCCATCATGTTCGCATCATCACATTTGTTAGAATTGGATTGTGATTGATATTTATTTTTTTCTTTCTCAAATTATCCTTGCATTTAAGATATAGTTTAGCTTGTTATCAAATTACAGTTTAACTTTTCTCCTTCAACATTTGAAAATAGAACTCTTTTGTCATTTTTATTCAGTGTTGCTGTTGAGAAATGTGAGGAAGTGTATCTAATTTTTATTCCTCGAGCAGTGCTACTAAAGTGTGATCCTCAGACCAGTGCATATTTATAAAACGTTTCTTACTAGTTCTTTATGAAACAAATACAGAAAAATAGTATTACAAAACTTTGGAGCAAATTAACAGAAAATATTAGTTATATTTTATCTAATAATAAAATTACCACTTGTATGTCTGTTTTTAACTCACTTCATTATTTCCAGTAATTTATTCAGAAAAGTATGTCTGTGATATATAATATATAATGCAAGAAACATTTACAACAATAACCAAAAGAAAAAAAAAGATTCTTCTCTGCAGATTGTTTGAGAAACACTGCTTGATGTGGTTAGAAACTTTGGTCATGCAGATTCATGGAGCCTTAAGCCAAGAGGCCTCATAATCAGTGGACCTAGGGTTTACAGAGAATGGGCTACTATCTTCATGGTTTATAGGTTATTCTTCTAAGTCACTTAATATTGTACATGGGGAGAGCTCCATGGATTTAAGTTTGAAGTAAGGATAGAGTGACCCAGAGAATTTGGCCTGGGTGAAAGAGAAGATGTGAGTTCTGTCAGTCATGTTATAGAAAGAAATGTCATGATCCTCATAATCCAAGAAAATCACAATCTTTCGTGGACAATTTTCTATCAGGAGAGGCTCTTCCAGGAAAATCTTTCGCGGAGAACAGGTGAGAGCCCTGTATTCATGTCCCTTCTTCTCTAAGACGCTGAACTTCCTGTTTTGTAGATGGCTGAGTAACTCACTCCTCTCCGTGGGCTTCTCATAAATGCCTAGAGTCCATTCATCAGTGTCCTCAATGTCCACCTCCCAGTAATGTCTCCCTGAAGTGAATTCTTTCTGGCCAAGTTTGATAAGGTTGCAGTCTCCTTGCTTATTACATAATAATACCCGTGTTTCCTCTCTGACGTTCTCTTCTCTCTCTGGGTCAGAATTGTTCTGATGAAAGTTTTCATGATTTAGAGTCACAAGAGCTGGAAGAAAAAAAAAGGAAAGGAAAAGGCCAACACTGTATATTTCAGAAAACTGTTTCCCCTGTAACTGTTTTGTTACAGGGGAAACCTTAACAAAACAGAGCAAATGTGTAAGGAGTAGGGATAGAATGCATCTCCTCTGAACATGTGTGTTGCGGGAGGTGGTGCTGGGAGGTGGCTGATGTGCTCCCATCTTGAGTTCTAGGCTACTTATCTTATCCTATCTATGCAGTTATATAGGTCAGTGTCTTGGCAGAATGCCAGAGTGAGCAGGGGACTTGAAGTGTTTATTGGAGAATGGTGTTCTTTCCATGTTCTCTGCAAATTAGACCTATGTTCCTCAATTAGTAACAGGCTCCAAGTGAGCTGACCTCTCTACAAAGAACAGTTGAATTGCTATTTTGAGCACTTCTTACTTAGTTTGGGGTCTCCTCAGCTGAGGGGCTATCTTAATTTCTGTTTTAGAACCAAGTGGACCCCATAGACGAGGAAGCTGTGCCAATATTTGAAAGTGGAATCATGACCAGTGTAGCTAAGCTTAGCAGCAATTTTCAGTTCAGGCTAATATTTAATGATTTTCATGTTCTTCCCTCTCTTTACCAGAACAATAGTGCCTCTGTCTTTTCAGCGAGGAGATGATGTTAGGAAAGAAAAACAGGGTCTCAGAGGGCAGGTTGGAAGGGAGGCAAAAAGATAAATAAAGAACAACTTACCAGGTTGGAACTGTTCCTTCCTCCAGTCTGAAAAAGAGCAATACAAGTTGAAACTGGGACGGAAGCATACCCAGGGAATGAAAAGGAGGTAAGATGCTTCCTTCCCTGACTCATCACTTTCTCCTGTTAACATTCTCTTCCTCCTCTAAACCCCTCAAACTCTGGTAGTATCCAGAAACTACAGGACAAATAGTATGCTTTCTGCCCTCTGTCTCAGACTAGAAACTATCACATATTTCAGCCCGAAGCTGGGGCGTATTCTCCAGTCTGAGCCAGGTTTGGAGACCCCTGGAGCAGGGTCTAATGCTCTACATGCCCCTCTACTATGCTCTCAAGACCTTTATGGACCTTCTCACTGACAATGAGAGCTATAAAGTGTATTTTTAAATTTAATTTAATTTTATTCTATTCCATTTTATTTATAGTTTTTCTAGCCTGTGATCTCCTCAGAGTAGAGTTTAAGCTTATGACTAAGGCATATAAATGGGCCCTTATTACTTTGACCCAGATCGTAATCAGATTGCTTATATTTTTCTCCAGGGACAGATTCCTCATGAGAAATAGAATTGCATCTGCTTCTGCCTGTGGCCACTTCTCTTATGACAGGACTTGTGATTTTATTTAAAGATTGGGTATTCTCATAAAGTCTTGGGACAATTAGCAGATAAGGACATAGCCATAATTCTTGATTGGAGCAGCACTGTGGTCTCTCACTAAACTGCCCTCCTGTCAGAAGTGTAGCACTCAGATGCATAGAATCTATGAATATATGAGTCAAGTAGGACATCTGAGATCATGTATTCCAGTCTTTTTGTCTTAGAGATAAGGACACTGAGCTCAAAAAAGCGAAAAGAACCCGATTTCTCAGCTGTAATTGGTAGAGTTGGAACTAAAAGTCAAAAGTCATTCTTAGTACTTTGCTCACTCCTTTAGAAATGCGGGAATATTTTTCAGTATCTCATGAAAGAAAACTCAACAGAAACTGCTTAATCAACTTTAATCTGTGGGAGGACCTCCTCTTATCAAAGCAC
Organism: Mesoplodon densirostris; assembly: GCF_025265405.1. Classification (NCBI taxonomy): domain Eukaryota; kingdom Metazoa; phylum Chordata; class Mammalia; order Artiodactyla; family Ziphiidae; genus Mesoplodon; species Mesoplodon densirostris. The sequence goes on from NC_082670.1 coordinate 24,613,828, forward strand.
TTATCAGGCTGTGTGTAGTTGCCTGGTTCCTGGCTTACTTCCCCCAATGGACTTTAAGTTTCACAGGGTCAGAGTATAATAGTTTGTACCACCAACATCTAGCACAATGTCTGGCATATAAAAATTGCACAGATACATATTCAAGAAATGACCTGGTGTGCTTTTGAGGTCCAACTCTATATTACACACACACACACACACACACACACGTTATAAACCCACAGAATACATGGACAAATTTTAGAAGGTATAAATATAGCCAATTTCCCCACCACCAGATAAACATATTTTTGCAAATGATATTCAAATATTTTTAAAAGTTGTTTTTCAAATTTTTCACACATAAACCTTCTCCCTATATATTGAATTTACTTTTTTAATTTCAAATAGGTAAAATAAGTGAGATCATAGTTAATATATTTTTCCAGATATAAAATATAATACATTTTCTGCTCTTTTAAACTTTATTTGTAGAATAGAAATGCTGATATAATATATTCTTTATTGTTCCCAAATCTCTCTTTATTCATCAAAATCACTCTGAGTTCTGTGCCTTCCTTCTTCATAGTGGATGAGCTAACAATTCTTGCTGAGTCCTACCCTAGCCATGTGGTGGAACTGACCAGGCAGCAGTTACTTCTCCTTCATCATTAACTCTGGAAGACAACTGATTATTTAGCCTCCAAATACAAAATAGTACAGAGTGATACCAAATAAATTTTCCCATCTTTCAAGTGTGTGTGTGTGTGTGTGTGTGTGTGTGTATGTTTATGACTCTGCTTATTATGCTCAGAATACCAGAGGCACTCGGCAAGACTAGGTCCATAGAGTTACATACCAGGATATAGCAAGGCCTTCTTCCAATCTAAAACAGAACAAATAGAGGTAAGACAAGATGAGACATTAATCTGGGGCCTTGAATTTTTCTTCCTTCCCCTTATTTCTCTTCCACTAATTATCATTCAATCCTTTAGTCTTTTCCTCTAAGGATAGGGAGCTGAGAACTTGTTGGTCATCAGGACATCAATTGACATGACAGAGTCTCTTACCTTTATTGTATAATGCCTTTCGCCTTTCTGAAAGAAACAACATTCAATGAGAGACCCAGAACAGGTGTGAAAAGGGGAACAACTTCTACACAGGGCATGAGAAGAAGCAAGACTCACCAAGCTCTGCCTTGAGGTTCACTGGAAGAGGAGGAGATATAAAATCCATCAAACTGGGTTTTAGCTGCTCCTAAGTTCGGTGAGTAGCTAAATGAATTCAATTTGACCTTCTCTTAAGGGTCCCATAGTTAATTAGGTGAGAAAGATTAGCAAACATATTTGTCAAATGTAAAAGGACAGGCGCTAAGAAAAGTTACATGGGAAGTATCATGGGGTCACACAGGAAGGAGAGCCCATGCTTCATAGGAGTTTAAGATTCCTTAGGTGTCTCTAAAACCTATTCTTGAAGGACAAAAAGGAAGAGAAGATAAGGGAAGACATTTCCACAAAGAGAAACAGGTTGAGGCACAGTGGTGTGAAAAGGCATGGTGTGGGTTGAGCCACAATTTGGAGGCTTCGTGACTACTGCCCACAGACCTCCTAACTTCCCACATGATTTTCTCCTTTCCATAGGACTCCCAGCTCTGTGGAATTCTTGGTACCCTGCGTTTTCCTTGGGGTTCTTCAGTAATCTTTTATTTCCCCATCCACCCTACACAACCTGTATCTGCAGCTTCTCCATGAACCTCTGATTTGACCTGCTGCCCTGATTTACTTTTGACTCTAAGTGCCTCTTCCTTTTCTCTCTTCATCTTCTCTGTTTCATGAGATTCTTCCTGCTTTTTCTTTACTTCTCTCTCTTTGGCTTTATGTTCTCTCCAGCCAGTGTAGCTGATCCCGATGAGGAGAAGCACCAGCAAAGGGAGTGTCCCAGCCAGGGCTGTCTTCCACGGAGACGTCCTGGGGAAGAAGGGCTCTGACACAGGCATGTGGAGACACAGTGAGACACTGACCTGGAGGAAGCCCTGCCCTCTCTCCAAGGCTCCCTTCAGCCTTCCTTCACTCCTACTTGCCCTTAACGCACCCAACTCTGCCTTGGAGTTTGTGCCTTACTGACCTGGGAGGAAGATGGCTGACACTTTCTCCTGGCCAGAGAAGGGGTTCTGGATGGAGCAGGTCACATTGTCCAGAGAGCTGTCCGTGACCACAAGCGATGCCTCCACATGGAACAGCCCATCTCCATCTTGGGTCTGAGACTCAGAGAGGGATGGTAGCTTCACTCCCAACATGTCACTCCACTGCACCCTGGGTTTTGGGAACCAGCCACCTGAGGAGCACAGAACTCGGATCCCGCGATCCTCAGGCCCCATCATGTAAACGTGAGGGGCAGAGCCCAAGCCTGAGGAGAGAAGACATGTGCCTGAGGGCTGTGGTCCTTGGGGCTTAGGAGTCCCTGAGGCTGAAGGTCTAACTGCCTTTCACTAGGCTGATGAGCAACCTGAAGCTCAGAATTCAAAACTGCTCATAGCCAATGTTAGGCTTACCTGTGATTCAGTTTTTAAATCAACTTAATGCTTTTGCTCTTTACTTGGACTGAGAGAGCTTTGGGATCATTCCAAGAAGAAAAAGGAACAGGGACAATGAAAGTTAGAAAAAAGGAGTTTAATTCTACAAGTTGTCTCTCTCTCCTGATTGGGTCAAAAATATTTGAAGGCCTCAGTACCTACCTGAATTAATACTAGCTAATTAATTTTTGTGATCTTTTGGCTACCAAAATATCTTCAGAAGGATTGCCTCCTTTACTGTTTAAAAGCAGAGTATGTAGTCTTATCCTCACTGTACAGTTTAGGAAATTGATATTCTACAAGGCAAAATATTATATCAACATATGGAAGATCACGAGAAATGCCAAGTTAGGAATCCACATGTTCTCACCCTTCCCTTTGCTTTACACCATGACACATACATTCTGTGCTAAGTTAACTTACCTATCACACGCAGCTCCACAATGGCTTCTTGGGAGATGTGACCATCCTTAAAATGACACCGATATTGGCCATCATCAGAGGCACGGATGTGTTGGATCAGCAGGGCCACAGCGCCTTTGCCAATGGAGTCCCCCACCAACTGTGTCCTGCCACGGTACTCCAGCATTTGCTCCCCTCCTTGTTCCTGTCCATTCTGGTACACAAGCACTGTGGAGGAGAGCTGGGCTCGGTACCACCGGATCTGCATGTGGGCTGCACTCTGCTCAGGAGACAGCTGGCAGGGCAGACTGGCATCTGCCCCTAGTAGGACCATGATGGGCTGAGCTGGTCCCTTCACGGAAAACCCAGACACTGCATGAAAATTAGAGACAAATTGGGGGAATGAATGGGGGTGGGGGGCAGGATGAGATGTTAGACCCACCTGCATTCTTTATGTAGGGACCCAAATGTATTTCTCTCTTATTTGTGTTATTTTTTGACCTCAAATTAAAGAGACAATAACAGAAAATGTCATTATTGTGACTTCATAGCTGGTTCTCTTCAAACCTGGAGTCTGAAAACTTCACCTTGAGGGGCCCTTTTATTTTATGAAGAAAGGACTTATGTCCCAGAAAGAATAAATGGGTTGTCCAAGATCATAACCAGATAGAGCTCAGGGATCCTGAGTCCAAATTCTTTGTACTCAGACTTGGGTTTTCTTGGCAGTGAAAACATTACAAAGTATGTTTTAACAAACAGTTACATCAAATTTAAACAGGCTAACATCAGTCATATGCAATAAAGACTTAGATAAATATTATAGCTATGAGTTTTACGAGGTCTGCTCAAAGGAGTAAGGTGTGTTGATGTGAAGGAGATCACTCCCACCCTTCGCCCGACCCTTCAAGCCTTCTGTTAGCAGCAGACACAGCCACAGTTTCCCCAGAAATAACTGCTTTGAGAAGTTGCAGAGTTGGGACTGATGGACCCATTATATGAGAAGAACCACTGAAAACACACCTACAAATAAAAAGCATGAGGGAGAACACTGACCTGGGGAGCACCACGTGGACACCTGGAGAAGGAGAAGAATGGGGAGAAAGCCAGCAGGAAGAAAGCTGGGAAAACCCATCATCTTCTTCAGAGCAGAAAGTGGAGCAGGTGGAAGCACAAAATGTTCACTCTGACAATGAGGTATTCTGTCGGAGAAGGTGCTGAGAAGCTAGCCGAGTGAAAGTTCTTGGAAAACAAAAATCCCATGTTCAAAGACATACTTTTATACACAGGTTTTTGGCTATTTTCCCTCACAGACCTTGAGACAAACACCACCAACGCCCACCCGTTCCCAATTTTTTTTCTTCCCTCTCTCTCTCTCTTTTTTTTTTTTTCTGAAAACCGTTTCCCCAGCAGGTGTAGAAAACTGTAAACTGTTCTCTTGTGTCCTGTGGGCTCACTTGCTTATCTACAGATTCACCTTCTCACCGGGGCTCTCTTGAAACAGAAAACCCTGAGTTCAATGTTGAGAGATGAAGTCAGACACAAAATTTGTCCACTCCACTCAGCCAAACTATTTTCCCCCTTCATTCATTCATACATGTATTTATTTATTTTGACTGCAAATACTCTTGTGGCTTAACTTCTGAAAGGGAAGGGAGTTTTATCACCACATGACCCAGAGCTCAAGCCCTTCTTTTCCCAGGACCCACATGTCCCACAGACACACCTGCACATCACCATATGTTTCTCTCTCACCATCCAGATTGAGCCAAGGGTGGTTGCTGGAAGCTCCTGGAACCTACAAGACCTGGCAGCTACAAGACCCAGCTCCGGAGACAATTTGCACCTGGTTGTTCTCGAGGTCAGCCTCCAACGGTGTGGCTTCAGGGGCTGGAAACGGCAGGTTTCTAACCCATCCCTGGATTAGGAAAATATTCTTAGGAAGGAGGACAAACAGGGCTGCCAATAGGCACTGGCATTTGAATGCCTCTCCTGGAATAGGTTTAACGAGAAAGTCACAGCCTGCCTGCAGCTCTTTTACTTACTTTGAAAGTGGAAGTAATAAAGGTCACCCCAGGGGACTTTGGACTGGGCTGAGCTATAGAATGATAGGAACTCTAAAGTTGCTTTGGTCAAAAATGCTCAGTGTAGCTCCCCCCTCCCACTTGCAAAGGACTGAAATGACATTATTTGGGGAGAGGGAGTCATCTTCCTGTATACTACTCAGTTCGGCCGGTAATCCAAATGTCCATCTAACAAAGCTAGCTGATTTAGAGGATAAGCCCAGGAGAAGCACGCTTACTCTCACCACACCACGATTGACATTGGAAGCCACGTGCAGAGCTGCACAGGGGGAAATAAGAGGTTGAAAATGGAGGGCTCTCTGCTCCAAGAATAGAAGGTCTATATTTCCAAAAACCTTAGGGCTCCCCAAAGTAGAATAGGTAAAACTACGGAGTTTTACCGTGCTAGATACAGAATGCTCACACGGCATTTTCTTTCCATTTCACACTCTTTCCAAGTTTAATTTATGTTTCTTCATGTCACACAAGGTTTACAGATAATCAGGAACACAAATAGCAATTGTATAAATATTAGTATGTAAGCCCCTAACTGAATGAATGAATACTAAATGAATACCAAGATCCTAAACAAATATTTTCTAGAGACAATGAGGTACATTTGCCTTTTTAAGAAATCAAATGTCTTGAGATATAATTTGCATGCAACGGAATGCATGGTTTTAAAACATGCATTTGAATGAGGTTTCACAAACGCTTACACTCATGTAACCACCACCTCCATCAAACTGTGGAACTTTTTTGTCTCTTGAAAATTTTCCTCATGTCCATTGTCCATCAATCCATTCCAGGGGGTGGAAAAACTGTATTCTGATATAAATCATGATAGCTTAATCTTGCCTATTCTAAAACTTCAACAAAAATGGAGTCATACAGTATGTGTGCTTTTGTGTTTGGCTTCTTTGGCTAAACAAAATGTATTTTGAGATTCAACCATGTTGTGTGTATCAGTACATTAAAATTTTTTTTTTATTGTTGCATAATATTACATTGTTTGAATATAGGACCATATATTCTTCCGCAATTCTCTTCGGGGCTGTCTCCCCACCTCATGCATGACCTCTCTTTCCACTCAAATTCTTTCCCAACAAGCTGGGCAGCCCTCCTCCTTAAGGCCATCCTGTCTCATTTGGGGCCTGACACCTACCATATGGTTAGGGTCTGAAATATTGAGGAATGGGAAGGGAAAACTGAAGGAGAGAAGGAATGGGCTGAAGACATGACTTGCTTTTTTTGTTTACTTTGAAATGTATATGTTTGTGTGTATATTCTATCTCAAACTGTAAATACTCTATTCTCAAAATAAATTTGAAAAATTTATATACATACTTATATATTTTTCCCAATAATAGAGAATTGTTTGCGTAAAATCCGTTAATCTGTGGAGAATATTTTGAGGAATTTCATTGAGTACATACCAGTGTTTGTGTGAGAGAGAAAAGTGAAGAGGGAGCAAGAGAGAACTACAAGATATTGTTGATTTCAAAGAGCAGTTTTTAAAACAGTGTAAACAGTGTGATCTTGTTTGAGAAAAATAGAAGGATAGACATCAAAATCACAGAAAAATAATGATATGGTTTTGGTTTTGGAAAGTACTTTTTCTTTTTTTAAAAATTTAATTATTTTTATTTATTTGTGGCTGCGTTGGGTCTTCGTTGCTGTGCATGGGCGCTACTCTTCATTGCGGTGCACGGGCTTCTCATTGTGGTGGTTTCTTTTGTTGTGAAGCATGGGCTCTAGTCACGTGGGCTTCAGTAGTTGCAGCACGCGGGCTCAGTAGTTTTGGCCCGTGGGCTCTAGAGCGCAGGCTCAGTGGTTGTGGCACATGGGCTTAGTTGCTCCGTGGCATGTGGGATCTTCCCGGACCAGGGATCGAACCCATGTCCCCTGCATTGGCAGGTGTATTCTTAACCACTGTGCCACCAGGGAAGTCCAGGGTATTTATTTCTGAGTGGTACAAATATGGGTGTTTCTATCTATTATTTTTGCTTATCTCTAATTTTCAGATTTCTCTAATGTAAAAAGGTAAAGAATAGTGTGTGTATATGAAGATTTTTAATACAAATATGAAGTATATTAGGAAGGATTCCTTCATAGGAGACACAGGATTAAAGAAATAATCAGGATTCTTGGGAATGAAAAATTGGCTTAAAGTAGAAAACAAATGGAAATGTCAAATATCAGAGTAGACACTCCTGAAGGTCAAAATATTGGGTTAGGAAAATGGAGTTACTACATGGTACTTTAAATCAAAGAGATTTAAAAAATTAGGAAATATAAGTTAAGCAAATAGATCCAGAACTTCAACATTCACCTAGTACACTTTCTGAAATGGAAAGGAGATTAGGGGCAAGAATCAGAAGGAAGGGTACTTCACAAAAAGTTGGAATATTGCAAAAAAAAAAAAAAAAAGAGTCATTTATGCATGAATTCTTATAAAGTTTTAGAGCTCCAAACAAACAACTAAACAAAAACCAAAAACCTCAAAGCTTCCAGAGTCCAGAAAAATGTGTTATGTACAAAAGAAAAAAATCAGATTCCATCATACATCTGTCATTGAATATTAATTACCAGAAAACAATTGAAATTAGTCTTTATTTTTGTCAACAAAAATATTCAACTAACAATCAAGTTAAGCAAAAATGGTGGAATTTTATTTGAGCCAAACTAAGGATTATAACTTAGGAGACAGATTCAGAAGCTTTGAGAACTGCTCCACCTGTTAGAAGTTGAAGGCACAGTCACACATATTTTTGAGACAAAGGATCACACATAGTTTTGAGACATACTGACATTTTACCTAAAAGTTCACCAAAGATGCATAGTCCAGGTAAGCATGTACAAAGCAAGCAGCAAGTCTCCATGATCGCCTACAGAGTAGGGAAAGAATGCTATTCTTTTAGGAAGTTACATTGCTGTCATCACAAGAAAGAAAAAAAAATTGATCTTTACAATCAAGCGGGCATTCCCACCTTTGAGGAGGTCTGGTTAAGGTATAATGCAGATACACATTGCATATTACAGGGGGAAGAAGGAGGCCCAAACAGAGAGAGAGAATTTTTGTTGAAATTTTCTTGTCTTGCTTTAAAATATAAATTTTATTTCATCACTTTCCTGAGTAGAAACTAGAATTATCTAAACAACAAAACATTAAGTGTAAGGGCAAAAGAAAGAAAATTCTGGACAAGCCAAGGATCAGAAGTTTTCTCCTCACTAAACTTCTCTTATATGAAGAATGAAGGTTACAGGTTTTGAACACAGGGGATTGGAGCAGGGAAAAGGTACAAATACTTTTGAGATACATCCCACATTCTGTTTATACCCGCCCTCTGTGGGGTACTGTTATTTGACTTGGAGTAAAGTGGAAGATAGGAGATTTCAGATATTGTGTCCTGGCATTAGTCACCTAGGAATGGAGGAATCAAGGACTGACTTATTCTCCTTTTCTGATAGCTCCTTCCAATAGAGCAGCTGCCTCCACGGAGACTGCGTGGCTTTCCTGAGGTGGTGATTTACTTCATAAATTTAAATCATTTTCCCAAAGCATGATAGTATTATTCATACTCATGTCAAATCCCTGCCTGCTTAGGAAATGCAAATCCAAATCTCTAATGAGATTAGATACTTAAGCAAGTTTCAAAAGGAATACTTAGAATAAGCAGATATTTTGGTATTAATTTTATAGGCAAACCTGGGAAAGGCTTGGCATTCTAAGCACGGTGGAGGAAAGGGTTAGGTAAGTATCACACCGACTCATTCTACTAATCCATCTTAATTGCCTGAAGTGGATTTCTGTTCATCAAAAACTAAGAGAAATTGTTAGATCTCACCAAGTCATAAAGTACAAGATTTGATATAGCATAGTTGTTATATTATTTAAAAATCTCTATAACTTCATTTATACGTTCTGGAATGATTCTGTTCATTTCTGGTTAATTAATTATAAAGTTTTTTGAGTTCCCAACTGATTTTGTGTTTTCTAATTCTGCTGTATGCCGTTAGAACCACGCAATCCTCGGAAGTTATATGCTCTTAATGGATGTCCCTATTTGTTTTTTTTTTTTTTTTTTTTTTATTTTACAAATTTAATCAGTTATACATATACGTATGTTCCCATATCCCCTCCCTTTTGCGTCTCCCTCCCCCCCTCCCTATCCCACCCCTCCAGGCGGTCACAGAGAACCGAGCTGATCTCCCTGTGCTCTGCGGCTGCTTCCCACTAGCTATCTACCTTACGTTTGGTAGTGTATATATGTCCATGCCGCTCTTTCACTTTGTCACAGCTTACCCTTCCCCCTCCCCATATCCTCAAGTCCATGCTCTAGTAGGTCTGTGTCTTTATTCCTGTCTTACCCCTATGTTCTTCATGACATTTTTTTCTTAAATTCCATATATATGTGTCAGCATACAGTATTTGTCTTTCTCTTTCTGACTTACTTCACTCTGTAGGACAGACTCTAGGTCCATCCACCTCATTACAAATAGCTCAATTTCATTTCTTTTTATGGCTGAATAATATTCCATTGTATATATGTGCCACATCTTCTTTATCCATTCATCCGATGATGGACACTTAGGTTGTTTCCATCTCCGGGCTATTGTAAATAGGGCTGCTATGAACATTTTGGTACATGTCTCTTTTTGAATTATGGTTTTCTCAGGGTATATGCCCAGTAGTGGGATTGCTGAGTCATATGGTAGTTCTATTTGTAGTTTTTTAAGGAACCTCCATACCGTTCTCCATAGTGGCTGTACCAATTCACATTCCCACCAGCAGTGCAAGAGTGTTCCCTTTTTTCCACACCCTCTCCAGCATTTATTGTTTCTAGATTTTTTGATGATGGCCATTCTGACTGGTGTGAGATGATATCTCATTGTAGTTTTGATTTGCATTTCTCTAATGAGTAAAGATGTTGAGCATCCTTTCATGTGTTTGTTGGCTGTCTGTATATCTTCTGTGGAGAAATGTCTATTTAGGTCTTCTGCCCATTTTTGGATTGGGTTGTTTGTTTTTTTGCTATTGAGCTGCATGAGCTGCTTATAAATTTTGGAGATTAATCCTTTGTCAGTTGCTTCATTTGCAAATATTTTCTCCCATTCTGAGGGTTGTCTTTTCATCTTGTTTATGGTTTCCTTTGCTGTGCAAAAGCTTTGAAGTTTCATTAGGTCCCATGTGTTTATTTTTGTCTTTATTTCCATTTCTCTAGGAGGTGGGTCAAAAAGGATCTTGCTGTGATTTATGTCATAGAGTGTTCTGCCTATGTTTTCCTCTAGGAGTTTGATAGTGTCTGGCCTTACATTTAGGTCTTTAATCCATTTTGAGCTTATTTTTGTGTACGGTGTTAGGGAGTGATCTAATCTCATACTTTTACATGTCCCTGTCCAGTTTTCCCAGCACCACTTATTGAAGAGACTGTCCTTTCTCCACTGTACATTCCTGCCTCCTTTATCAAAGATAAGGTGACCATATGTCCGTGGGTTTATCTCTGGGCTTTCTATCCTGTTCCATTGATCTATCTTTCTGTTTTTGTGCCAGTACCATACTGTCTTGATTACTGTAGCTTTGTAGTATAGTCTGAAGTCAGGGAGCCTGATTCCTCCAGCTCCGTTTTTCGTTCTCAAGATTGCTTTGGCTATTCGGGGTCTTTTGTGTTTCCATACAAATTGTGAAATTTTTTGTTCTAGTTCTGTGAAAAATGCCATTGGTAGTTTGATAGGAATTGCATTGAATCTGTAGATTGCTTTGGGTAGTAGAGTCATTTTCACAATGTTGATTCTTCCAATCCAAGAACATGGTACATCTCTCCATCTATTTGTATCATCTTTAATTTCTTTCATCAGTGTCTTATAATTTTCTGCATACAGGTCTTTTGTCTCCTTAGGTAGGTTTATTCCTAGATATTTTATTCTTTTTGTTGCAATGGTAAATGGGAGTATTTCCTTAATTTCTCTTTCAGATTTTTCATCATTAGTGCGTAGGAATGCAAGAGATTTCTGTGCATTAATTTTGTATCCTGCAACTTTACCAAATTCATTGATTAGCTCTAGTAGTTTTCTGGTAGCATCTTTAGGATTCTCTATGTATAGTATCATGTCATCTGCAAACAGTGACAGCTTTACTTCTTCTTTTCCCATTTGGATTCCTTTTATTTCCTTTTCTTCTCTGATTGCTGTGGCTAAAACTTCCAAAACTATGTTGAATAAGAGTGGTGAGAGTGGCCAACCTTGTCTTGTTCCTGATCTTAGTGGAAATGGTTTCAGTTTTTCACCATTGAGGACGATGCTGGCTGTGGGTTTGTCATATATGGCCTTTATTATGTTGAGGAAAGTTCCCTCTATGCCTACTTTCTGCAGGGTTTTTATCATAAATGGGTGTTGAATTTTGTCAAAAGCTTTCTCTGCATCTATTGAGATGATCATATGGTTTTTCTCCTTCAGTTTGTTAATATGGTGTATCACATTGATTGATTTGCGTATATTGAAGAATCCTTGCATTCCTGGAATAAACCCCACTTGATCATGGTGTATGATCCTTTTAATGTGCTGTTGGATTCTGTTTGCTAGTATTTTGTTGAGGATTTTTGCATCTATGTTCATCAGTGATATTGGCCTGTAGTTTTCTTTCTTTGTGACATCCTTGTCTGGTTTTGGTATCAAGGTGATGGTGGCCTCGTAGAATGAGTTTGGGAGTGTTCCTCCCTCTGCTATATTTTGGAAGAGTTTGAGAAGGATAGGTGTTAGCTCTTCTCTAAATGCTTGATAGAATTCGCCTGTGAAGCCATCTGGTCCTGGGCTTTTGTTTGTTGGAAGATTTTTAATCACAGTTTCAATTTCAGTGCTTGTGATTGGTCTGTTCATATTTTCGATTTCTTCCTGATTCAGTCTTGGCAGGTTGTGCATTTCTAAGAATTTGTCCATTTCTTCCAGGTTGTCCATTTTATTGGCATAGAGTTGCTTATAGTAATCTCTCATGATCTTTTGTATTTCTGCAGTGTCAGTTGTTACTTCTCCTTTTTCATTTCTAATTCTATTGATTTGAGTCTTCTCCCTTTTTTTCTTGATGAGTCTGGCTAATGGTTTATCAATTTTGTTTATCTTCTCAAAGAACCAGCTTTTAGTTTTATTGATCTTTGCTATCGTTTCCTTCATTTCTTTTTCATTTATTTCTGATCTGATTTTTATGATTTCTTTCCTTCTGCTAACTTTGGGATGTTTTTGTTCTTCTTTCTCTAATTGCTTTAGGTGCAAGGTTAGGTTGTTTATTCGAGATATTTCCTGTTTCTTAAGGTGGGATTGTATTGCCATAAACTTCCCTCTTAGAACTGCTTTTGCTGCATCCCATAGGTTTTGGGTCGTCGTGTCTCCATTGTCATTTGTTTCTAGGTATTTTTTAATTTCCTCTTTGATTTCTTCAGTGATCACTTCGTTATTAAGTAGTGTATTGTTTAGCCTCCATGTGTTTGTATGTTTTACAGCTCTTTTCCTGTAATTGATATCTAGTCTCATAGCATTGTGGTCGGAAAAGATACTTGATACAATTTCAATTTTCTTAAATTTACCAAGGCTTGATTTGTGACCCAAGATATGATCTATCCTGGAGAATGTTCCATGAGCACTTGAGAAAAATGTGTATTCTGTTGTTTTTGGATGGAATGTCCTATAAATATCAATTAAGTCCATCTTGTTTAATGTATCATTTAAAGCTTGTGTTTCCTTATTTATTTTCATTTTGGATGACCTGTCCATTGGTGAAAGTGGGGTGTTAAAGTCCCCTACTATGATTGTGTTACTGTCGATTTCTCCTTTTATGGCTGTTAATATTTCCCTTATGTATTGAGGTGCTCCTATGTTGGGTGCATAAATATTTACAATTGTTATATCTTCTTCTTGGATTGATCCCTTGATCATTATGTAGTGTCCTTCTTTGTCTCTTCTAGTAGTCTTTATTTTAAAGTCTATTTTGTCTGATATGAGAATTGCTACTCCAGCTTTCTTTTGGTTTCCATTTGCATGGAATATCTTTTTCCATCCCCTTACTTTCAGTCTGTATGTGTCTCTAGGTCTGAAGTGGGTCTCTTGTAGACAGCATATATATGGGTCTTATTTTTGTATCCATTCAGCCAGTCTGTGTCTTTTGGTGGGAGCATTTAGTCCATTTACATTTAAGGTAATTATTGATATGTATGTTCCTATTCCCATTTTCTTAATTGTTTTGGGTTCGTTATTGTAGGTCTTTTCCTTCTGTTGTGTTTCTTGCCTAGAGAAGTTCCTTTAGCATTTGTTGTAAAGCTGGTTTGTTGGTGCTGAACTCTCTCAGCTTTTGCTTGTCTGTAAAGGTTTTAATTTCTCCATCAAATCTGAATGAGATCCTTGCTGGGTAGAGTAATCTTGGTTGCAGGTTTTTCTCCTTCATCACTTTAATTATGTCCTGCCACTCCCTTCTGGCTTGTAGAGTTTCTGCTGAGAGATCAGCTGTTATCCTGATGGGGATTCCCTTGTGTGTTATTTGTTGTTTTTGCCTTGCTGCTTTTAATATGATTTCTTTGTGTTTAATTTTTGACAGTTTGATTAATATGTGTCTTGGTGTATTTCTCCTTGGATTTATTCTGTATGGGACTCTCTGTGCCTCCTGGACTTGATTAACTATTTCCTTTCCCATATTAGGGAAGTTTTCAACTATAATCTCTTCAAATATTTTCTCAGTCCCTTTCTTTTTCTCTTCTTCTTCTGGAACCCCTATAATTCGAATGTTGGTGCGTTTAATGTTGTCCCAGAGGTCTCTGAGACTGTCCTCTGTTCTTTTCATTCTTTTTTCTTTATTTTGCTGTGCAGCAGTTATTTCCACTATTTTATCTTCCACCTCACTTATCCGTTCTTCTGCCTCAGTTATTCTGCTATTGATCCCATCTAGAGTATTTTTTATTTCATTTATTGTGTTTTTAATCGATGCTTGATTCATCTTTAGTTCTTCTAGGTCCTTGTTAACTGTTTCTTGCATTTTGTCTATTCTATTTCCAAGATTTTGGATCATCTTTACCATCATTATTCTGAATTCTTTTTCAGATAGACTGCCTATTACCTCTTCATTTGTTAGGTCTGGTGGGTTTTTATCTTGCTCCTTCTCCTGCTGTGTGTTTTTCTGTCTTCTCATTTTGCTTATGTTACTGTGTTTGGGGTCTCCTTTTTGCAGGCTGCAGGTTCGTAGTTCCCGTTGTTTTTGGTGTCTGTCCCCAGTGGCTAAGGTTGGTTTAGTGGGTTGTGTAGGCTTCTTGGTGGAGGGGACTACTGCCTGTGTTCTGGTGGATGAGGCTGGATCTTGTCTTTCTGGTGGGCAGGTCCACGTCTGGTGGTGTGTTTTGGGGTGTTTGCGGACTTTTTATGATTTTAGGCAGCCTCTCTGCTAATGGGTGGCGTTGTGTTCCCGTCTTGCTAGTTGTTTGGCAAAGGGTGTCCAGCACTGTAGCTTGCTGGTCGTTGAGTGAAGCTGGGTGCTGGTGTTGAGATGGAGATCTCTGGAAGATTTTCGCCGTTTGATATTATGTGGAGCTGGGAGGTCTCTTGTGGACCAGTGTCCTGAAGTTCGCTCTCCCACCTCAGAGACACAGCACTGACTCCTGGCTACTCAATTTGGGATGATTTGTTGTCTATTCATGTATTCCACAGATGCAGGGTACATCAAGTTGATTGTGGAGCTTTAATCCGCTGCTTCTGAGGCTGCTGGGAGAGGTTTCCCTTTCTCTTCTTTGTTCTCACAGCTCCTGGGTCTCAGCTTTGGATTTGGCCCCGCCTCTGCGTGTAGGTCGCCGGAGGGCGTCTGTTCTTCGCTCAGACAGGACAGGGTTAAAGGAGCAGCCTCTTCGGGGACTCTGGCTCACTCAGGCCGGGCGGGAGGGAGGGGCACGGAGTGCGGGGCGAGCCTTCAGCGGCAGAGGTCGGCGTGACGTTGCACCAGCCCGAGGCGCGCCGTGCGTTCTCCCAGGGAAGCCGCCCCTGGATCCCGGGACCCCGGCAGTGGCAGGCTGCACAGGCTCCCGGAAGGGCGGTGTGGACAGTGACCTGCGCTCGCACACAGGCTTCTTGGCGGCGGCAGCAGCAGCCCCAGCGTCCCATGCCCGTCTCTGGGCTCCGCGCTTTCAGCCGCGACTTGCGCCCGTCTCTGGAGCTCCTTTACGCGGCGCTCTTAATCCCCTCTCCTCGCACACCAGGAAACCAAGAGGGAAGAAAAAGTCTCCTGCCTCTTCGGCAGCTCCAGAGTTTTCCCGGACTCCCTCCCGGCTAGCTGTGGCACATCAGCCCCCTTCAGGCTGAGTTCTCGCCGCCAGCCCCAGTCCTCTCCCTGTGCTCTGACCGAAGCCCGAGCCTCAGCTCCAGCGCCGCCCGCCCCGGCGGGGGAGCAGACAAGCCTCTCGGGCTGGTGAGTGCCGCTCGGCACCGCTCCTCTGTGCGGGAATCTCTCTGCTTTGCCCTACCCAGGTATGTGGGGAGTTTCTTGCCTTTTGGGAGGTCTGGGGTCTTCTGCCAGCGTTCAGTAGGTGTTCTGTAGGAGTTGTTCCACGTGTAGCTGGATGTCCCTATTTGAAGGCACAATCTTGTTTCTTTGAATGACTTCTCTCTGAACTTTATTTTTATTTTAAAATTAATACTACCATATCTAAAATTTTGTTAGAATATATCTGGTTTATATTTGTTTATTTCTTGTTTTACTATGTCTGTTACAATTTATACATAGATGTTCAATCTTAGATCCAGAATTTCGAAAAATGTAAATTAGAACTTTAATTTTTTCAGGCTGTAACTCAGAATGTCTTTCTGTCATTCTAAGCAAGAAAAACAATTATTCTAGAACTCATAGGATTTGAAGGATCTTCAAAACAAAAGTCAATTATGTAAACAGAGGACAGCAATCTCATCCTCACCTTTTCTCATTGTTTACAGTATGGAAGGAGGATGAAAGTTTGCAGAGAATCATTTTGGGAATTTTATACGGCTTTTCTTTCATCTTGGTTGAGATGGATATAACCCCCACGTCAGTGGAGGAAATTTCTATGTCTGGGAGAAGGTATGAATATGTCCATGTCTTTTCAATTCCCTGTCTAATGGAATGAGGGGCCTAACTGATAGATGAAAATTTTCATCAGAAGGGCAGATATACTGAGGTCAATTGAACAAGACATTAAACTAAAAATTGCCAACACTTACACAGAACATAAAAGTTACTGACACTCTTCTAAGTGCTTTGCGTATATTAATTCATGTAATCCTTTTCTTGGTGATGGGCAAGAGGAAGGGAAGTGAGATAATCTGGGCAAGGACCCTGGGGGTTGACAGAGGAGAAGCCAAGTTATATATGTTCCTTCAGCCCATAGGAATGTGTGGGGAGAAAATTGGTTGAGGCCAGAGGAATGTTTATGCTAAAGCCATCTCTCTCAGTGGCTGCTCATTGCCTTTGCTCTGTCTTTCCGTCCACTGGATAAAATGTTCTTCTTGAGAGAGGAGTTTAGAGACATTGCGGTCAGATTTATCACATCAGAGCATGGCTATTGAGATAAAAACTGTTTTCTTGGAAAAGGGAAACAAAAGGTCTTTTTTGTGAATGTCAAAGTCTTCCCTGATGTTCCCTGAGAGAGACACTACGGTCATTTGAGCACTTCAGGAGGCCATTTCTTAGAAGCACTGTGAACCACCTTAGCTATAATCTTTTTTACCTTGTGGGTCCCATTTTTGTCTTCACTCCAGCTATTTTCAGGACCTCCCTCTGGGTCATACTGTTCTCTGCTCTGGGAAAGATGGTGTGTTCCCTGGACTTCTCTCTGCCAAGAGACCTCTTCTTTATCCTGCTTCTCCAGGTGTCCATATGGGGCTCAGGTGAGAATATTTTATATTTTCTATACCTGGATTCTCTTGCTCTCTGAACAGAAGCATTAAACTACTCCATCATATCTCCTATATACCTAGGTTAATTCCAAATCTTTTATTTTGATACAATAATGTATTTGTCCATATACAAGGACAAATAAATCATTATATGATTATTTTAGAGGGCAGGACCAGGAGAATTACTTTACTGATGTCTTGTAATTCATTTAGATCTCAGATTCTGGAGGAATGCATTTTCTGATGCCCAAGACCTGATTAAAAACTCTATAGCTTCTTGATTTTCCAGCACTCTCCCCTCCTCCTTCATTGAATTTACCACCATGGCAATTTAAAAATCTTCTGTTTAATATGAGATCACTCTGTTGATTGTAAGCTCCACAAGGGTGGAAATTCTCCTTGTCTTGTTCACTGCCTTCTTCAGCCTGAATGTGTGCTACAAATTATTGCTGTATGAATGAGAGAGAGAATGTCTATGGGGCTCTACTGGACCAATAATGATGCCATGCTCTAAAAGGTCCAGGCAGGGTATTCTGATATTCTTTTCATTTGTGGCTCTATTCCACAGATTCCTTTTTGGTGATTGGTCCCTCGGAGCCCATTGTGTCCATGCTGGGTGCAGACACGGTGCTGCCCTGCCGCGTGTCCCCAGCCATGAGCGTGGAGAATATGGAGATCTGGTGGTTCCACTCCCAGTTCTCAGGTGCTGTGTATGTGTATCAGAATGGAATGGAGCAGGCGGGAGAACAACTAGTAGATTTCAAAGGGAGAGCAGAGTTGGTGAAAGACTACATCACTGAGGGAAGAGTAGCTGTGAGAATCCACAGCCTCCTAGTCTCAGACAATGGAATGTACAAGTGTATTTTTTAAAAAGGAAGTGATTTTGAAGAAGCCATTTTGGAGCTAAAGGTGATAAGTGAGTAATATCTGAGAATACATATCACTCTAAGGGAAATCTAAGTGTTCTGTACTTGATTTTGGGGAGGAGGATGGTGAGCAGGACAGAAGCGAAAAAGCAGTTATCCTTAGAGATGGTCAACATCTTAGACAGTGGATTTAACCCCAAATCTTCTTCATCTATTTATACATTTATTGTGTTGTACTTTAAAATTAAACTATTTCCATAAATATCTACCATAAAAATTGATATTTTATTTCCCTCTACGTTTCTCCTCACATATTTTGAAGGAAGGCACCATGATTAGCAAAAACTACCATTACTCTCAGAGACCAGAATTCCAGCTGGGTACCATGATGGACAGAGGCTTAACAGGGAGTGTTAGTGGTCCGGAACCAAATCCACTGTTTGGAGGAAGTGACTGTGAGGGGTTGACAGAGTAGATTGAGCCTGGTTAGTTTTGCTTGTTTTTTAATTTCACATTCATAGGCTCTTTTATGTCTGGCTTTTTTTTTTTTTTTTTGCGGTAGTCGGACCTCTCACTGTTGTGGCCTCTCCCCTTGCAGAGCACAGGCTCCGGACGCGCAGGCTCAGCGGCCATGGCTCACGGGCCTAGCCGGTCCATGGCATGTGGGATCTTCCCAGACCGGGGCACGAACCTGTGTCCCCTGCATCGGCAGGCGGACTCTCAACCACTGCGCCACCAGGGAAGCCCTGTCTGGCTTTTTTGTTGTTGTTGCTCATCATTATGTTTGAGATTTTTCTATGTAGTTAATTGAATGTAGCTGTAGTTCATTTCTACCTCTTTTTTATTGTTTTGCTTTTTACATTTAGATCTTTCATCTATAGAAATGTATTTTTGATATGAAGTTTAATGAAAAGCTCAAAATACTTTTTCGTAATGTATATATTCACTTATCTCCATACCAGTAGTGAATAGTGTAGAAAATCTCCACCAGTTTTCAATGCATTGTTTCCCATAAACTTCTCATAGGTACCAAGGTAAGTCTAAATTTTCTGTGTGGCTATAATGATTTATCTGTCTATTTCTTTGGTGTTTCCATTTCTAAAGCTATATACTCTCTGCCAAGATGAACATGTTGTTTCTTTTTAGTTGTAATGCTTTTCTCATACTTTGACTATGTTGGGCCTACCTTAAATTAATACTTCTCATTTAATACCATCTGACAAGATATCTATATACTCATTTTATCCATCTTCTTTATGTATAACTTGAATGGAAAAAATCTAATCCATTAGATCTTGAAGGAAAGAGTGACAAACTCTCCTGAGCCATGTTGCTGTGATCTCACTTCAGTATCCTCCCAGTAAGAGGTCAAAGATTTCAGGGCTTCCCTGGTGGCACAGTTGTTGAGAGTCCGCCTGCCGATGCAGGGGACATGGGTTCGTGCCCCAGTCTGGGAAGATCCCACATGCCATGGAGTGGCTAGGCCCGTGAACCATGGCCGCTGAGCCTGCGTGTCCGGAGCCTATGCTCCGCAACGGGAGAGGCCACAGCAGTGAGAGGCCCGCATACCGCAAAAAAAAAATAAAAATAAAAAAGAGGTCAAAGATTTCATAGTCATGGAAATAACCTCATGCAGGTGACAGCATTTTTCAGTACCTTTCCCATAACAGTTCTTTGACTTATTGGTGTAAAGACAAGTCCAACCTTTAGAAGCAGGTGTTTGATTATATACCCATGCTTATCTTTCACTCATTTAAACTTTGTCTATTACAGCCACTTCTAATGCTCAGAAATGGGTATTCCTTCTATTTCCTCTTTCTCAACATAGATATAGGTTTCATCTGCTTATATCAACTTGGAACTTCAATGATTATATTCTCCCAGGAAATGCAAGGTCTATTTGGTTTATTAGTTCTTGCTTCCTAGGCTTTGATCTGTTCCATTTTGCTCAGGAGCAGTTTATTTCCTTTTTTCAAGAGAACTGGCAGTTCCCTCAGGCAATTCTGAGAAGATGGATTGTCTTTCAGACTGCTTTCTGTTTTCCAAAAGTATATTCCCCCAGGAAGGTCAGGGATTGGTAGTTTAAATTATTAGCTCTATTATAATTTTTAGCCAAAAAAAGATGATGTACCTGAGGTTCCTAATATATTTCCCACAACTGAGAAACTAGAATAGGACTGAGCTTATGGTGGTTCCATACTTTGTGATATCAAGTTTTAAAAAGACAAAATAATATGTGGTCTTAGAAGTTAGAATAGCCATCATTCTTGAAGAGACAGTGAATTCATCTAGTATTGTGGTGCTATTATATTTTGATATGGGTGTTGGTTACGTGAATCTACTAGCAGACCTAGCCTGTGCGGAGTTGAAGAAGAGGAGGGGTAGCGGAAGGAAAAGAAAGGAGTGAGAATGGAAAAGTAAAAAGATCTTGACTCTTTCATGGACTCACTTCACCTTGTTATCTTCATGTTTTAGATAATCTTTACTCAGTGGAAGAAAGAAAATTTGGAAAAATGACAAAAGGAGATTGTTTAAGGAAGTGACTACATGTAGTCTCAAGCACAGAAGAAGTCTTCCTTGAGACTCCAATAAATGGAATAGACATATGATATAGATACAGAATAGATATAGATATAGTGGCAACATGTCTACACTGGCAAATTTTACTCTGTTCCTTCCCTATTATCCTTCTGTGGCCAATTGCAGATATGCTTGTGTAGAGGAGATATGACAGGCATTGGTATAAGTTCCAGTATCAGCTTCAATGTTCTTGTAACTTTTGAACTTCAGATACCCATTTATCTCATGGGAAAAGAAAAGAACCCCCTTCCATCCACAGAGAGCTATGGTGCTTTGTCCCTCTTCTCCCACTGGTGTAGCTGTGAAACACGAGGAACTTTGGGAAAAAAATGTCCAAGTCTCAGATGAACGACTTTCCTCTCCAGGTTTGGGTTCTGGTCCTCATATTTTTATGGTGGGTCCAGAAGATGAAGGAATAAGGCTGAAGTGCACAGGCAAAGGATGGTTTCCCCAGCCTGAAATACAATGGGAAGATGCAAAGGGAGAGAAGATCCCATCTCTCTCTGAGGACGAGACACAAGATAATGATGGGTTGTTTCAGTTTGAGGCAACCCTTCTTGTGAGAGACAGCTCAAAGACAGAAGTGTCCTGTTCCATGAAGAACCCTTTCTTTGGACAAGAGCAAGTGGAAACCATTTTTATCCCAAGTCAGTGTTGCTCATTTGGGGGGCAGGACAGGAGTAAGGATGGGATATTTAGGAGCTGGGATGGGCTAGACTTGCTTGGTGTATGTTTTTAATCAGGTTTGGGAGGGTCCTGTGTCAGAACCCTTCTTCCCTAGGACCTCTCCTTGGAAGGTAGCATTCGTTGTGACTTTGGTGATACTTGGGGTTTTTGTTGGTGCTGTTGTGTATTTGGCTTGGAAAGAATGACAGAAAAAGAAGAAACTATCAGAAGTCAAGAAGGAAAAGGAGAAGGAAAGTAAAGCCAAAGGTAAAACTGTGAATCAGACTTGGTGGGGATCTGTGAATTTATGGGTTTGTTAACATGATTGTGCATGTGGATGGCATCTTTTGGGAAAAAAGAGATATGTGTAAGGATGAGTTAGAGCGCCAAGACCTCCTACAAAACATGGAGCCCAGGACCTCCATGAGAAAAAAAAATAGTATTATAAAGTCCATTGGAGAGAGAAAAATCACTGGTATAAACATAGAGAGTTTTTTTTAATGGTCATAATAATTCTCAATTAAGGTAATTTTTTTGTTTTAGGTATATGGAAGTAGCACTTAGGATCTGGGCTTAGTAACATAGTCTAGAAAATATTTATTTTCTGTTAAATCAATTTTGTTATTTTCTTTCCTTTTTAGAATCATTTGAGAAAGAGCTTGGTAAGTTTTCCACTTTCTTTGCTCTAATAGAGGAAATAGAGTCATTACTGTATGCTGTATGTCTGGCCTCTCACAGGCTCTTATTCCTTTCAGCCAGAAGGAAGAAATTGTATCAGCAAGGTGAGTTACACTGATGTTATGGTTGGATGAACCATTTCATCAGCCCCTCTGTTCTGGTCACCTCCTATTTACTTTGTTGGTGAGGGAGGGATCCCATACCCTAAACAGTATAAGATTTTCAAACACATGACACCCAACACTGGACAAAAGAGGTTGACAGCAGTTTTTCAGTCACATGTACCCACATCCTGGGGAAGAAAGACACCTCACGCCATGCAGGACCACATGGAGGCTGCACTTGGGAGCAGAACGAATTAGCAAGGTCTGTAGGAGCCAGGCTTTTCAGGAACAAGAGAATGAGGTGGCACTGTTTTCTGTGGAAGTATGTAATTGGCTTGTTTGAATAATTTTTGCAGGCTGACAGGGAGGTAAAATTCATTAGGTTGAAGACCAGCTGTGGTTCAGCTGTTTTGGCCAACAGGGATATTAGCTGAGAGGGGGAGCTTTTCCTGCAGGGTGGAGGGCATACCTGGTGAGAGCAGAACTCACAATTAGGCATTTGGAGCCCTGTGAATCTCAAAGGTATCAAGGCAGCACATAGAATTTTAGGCTTTACAATACACTTTCACAATTTAAGCCTACTTTCCCTTTCTTCCCACAAAAAACCAGACTCTCATATTTTATCATAGATGTAGAATGTGGAAAATGTGAGAAATAAAACAGGAGATGTAAAAGAGGGCAAGTACATCAGAATTGTCATTGAGATAATGAATGCAGAAATATAGTACTATCATAAACCCTCAGATTTCATGTGGTCACTGCAATTTCTCACTCTGAAGTGGCATTCCAATGAATGAGAGAATCTAATTCCTTTGTTCTATTTCAGACTGGAGAAAAGCAGAGTTATATGCTGGTGAGTAACTGATGTTGTCTTGGGGCTTCAGGTACTTCAGGATTTCATGAGGCATTTCCAGAGAATTTTTCAGATAGGTGCCATCATCTGGAGATTTTACTTTGAATCTGGGAGTCCAAAAAAATACAAGAGGTAAAGGGATAAGCATCTCACTAGTTCAGAGGACACGTCCTTAGCATATTTTCCCATATGATTTTCTTTTTAGACTGGAGAAAGGAACAGTTCAAAGCAGGTGAGTGCCCTTACTATTTTGTCTCACTTAATCTCTTTTATACAAATGAGAAACTACTCTATTTGTATAAACTCCCAGTAATACCTAACTGGTTATTCATTTCATGGCTTTCACTTCAATCTCATGCAGAAATGTTAACAGATTTCTTACTGTTCTGACACCGTTCATTCATCAGCATTAAATTATACAACTATTTATTCAGTGCCAAATAAATAAAAGGGAGCTGGTCTCTAACTTCACGGGAAAGCGCATGTACAAACTGTGATGAATCTTATGAAGGAATAAAAGATTGTCATGAGAAAAAAATCATGGATTAAAGGAATTGCCCCAAGGAATTGATATTTAATCTGAGACTTAAGTGATATAGTAGATCTATTCATGTGAATAACATTGAAAGAATAGTTCAGTCAGAAGGAAGTCTATTACATACCCAGTCTGAGACACAGAATAGCTTGTTGCATCTCAGTGGAAAAATGGCCCCTGACCATCTTAGGGTCTTTCCAGAATTATGAATCGACTCTCTGTTTCTACTGCTTGCTACTTCACTCTGAATATCCCTGTATCCACACACATTTCCCAGTTAAGTTAATCCTCCAAACACTAAAATATATTATAATTGCTAACATACAAATTCTTATGAGAAAAATTTTAATTATTGAAGATGTTTGGTTTGACAAGAAGCAGATTAATTACTAGTAGTATTAGCACTATTGCTACTATGAGTACAGGTATTAGTGTTACTACAACCATCAGAAGCTAAAATTTACCAAGTGTTCATCATGGACAAGATGTAGTACTAAATTCTCTACACATTAGCTCGTTGACTTTTCACACTAGTCCTGTATGTACTGAGGTACCATAATGATGTACATCTTCATGAGATTAAAGTGGAACAGAGAGAGACAAAGTAACTTCAAGATCACTGCTACTAAAGACAGAGTGATTATTAAAATTCAGCTCCTTCTGACCACAGAGCCTGGGATTTCAACCATTAGAAATATAATAAGAGTGTATGAGAAGTAGATGACTTAGTTTTTACATAAGCCTAGAGAAAAATGACACCAAAGAAGCTTAAATGAAAGTGGGTACACTGTGATTGGAAATAAGGCATGGTTTAACTATTAAGAGCAAGCAGTAGAGCAACCAGCATTTGCAGGAGGTTAGAGAAACACCAACTTGAAATATATCATCCTGGAGATTTTCAGATGAGACAGACTTCTTGGCTCCATGGTCTCAGCCTGTCTGGAACACATGGTTACCCAAGGTCCTATCCAACCCTGTCCTTCTATGATCTACGCTTCATGTGTATCCTATGAATGAACACAGGAGAGAACATGCATTGTTTTACCTAATCTTCCATTTCTCTCCCTCTTGTTTTTCTTCATTCTCCTTTCCCAGTAATTTGCATCTTTCCTAAAACCAACCAGTCTCCACTGTGGAATGACCTTTATTTTCTTTCCCCCATACCTACAGTGGTTTTTACTCTGGATCCAGCCACAGCTCATCCCAACCTCATCTTATCTGAGAGCAGAAAACATATTTATTCAAAAGAGCGTGTTTCTCAGAATGGTGATGCCCCAACACACCAAGAGCAAGGGGAGTCTGAAGCCATCTTCAGTGTTCTGGGCAAGACTTTTCTTACTGTGGAGAGACAATACTGGGAGGTAGAAGTAAATATTGGGACAGAAGTTGGACCTAGAACTAGATGGGCTCTGGGTGTTTGCTCAGACACAGCAAAGAGAGAGGGGTGGTTTGTAGAATGTCCAGAGAAGAATTTCTGGGTGGTGGTATGCAAGGCAGGAGAATTCATATTTCCCTCCTGCCAGAGAAAGTCTCTGTCACTGAGGCAGCACTCCTGCAGGATAGGAGTTTTCTTGGACTGGGATGCTGGGAATGTGTCCTTTTACAATATGATCGATGGGTCCCACATCTATTCTTTTACTGGAATCACTTTCTGTGGGACCCTTCGTCCATATTTTAGCCTTCAGGGTGCTGGCGCATCTTTGACCATCTGTGCAGCTTCAGATCACACTGAAACTTGTCCTGATTCTTCTCCAAAGACCTCTCTAACTCATTTAAGTAGTTGTGATACAAGCGTCCCCCAAGAAACTAACTCTCTGTTACCTCCATACGAAGTGAAGTGTCAGCACCTCTGCTGCCTCTGCTCAAGCTTCTTATAGGTATGTTGTCCAAGAAAGCTCTTCTTCTTGAAGAGTAGGTCATTCTCACTAGGTATAAATCTGACCCCTTTCAAAGAGAGGTAGAGGGAGAAAGAGAAATGACACAGCTAGAAAATGTCTGGGGGAATGTCCTCCAGTGTTCCCTCTGGGGAAATACTCTTTTTGGGCAGCAACGATTTGTCACGAGAAAGCTCCAAGTTAATTCATGGGCCTTTCTTCAGTTCTGGTACTTAGACTGTGTTTTGAAGTAAATACGTTTAAAGCTACATTTAAAGAGAAAATCTCTCTTCTTACTATTTTTGTTATCAAATATGGAGGAGGGAGTGATGTTTAAAGGGAAGGGTCTCAGTTGAGCAGTACTGTTGGAGATACACACAGAAATCTGTTCAAGTCTTTTAAAAGTTAATGGCTTAGCTTGTTCTTTCTTCAGACTTTGGTGTCCATCAACTTCTAAACTTGGACTTTGCCAAGGTGTGTTGAAGACTGATAAATAACTGCAAAACCATTTGAGGAGAACAAGCCTCCTGGGAAGGAAGAGCCCTTTTTTAAAAAAAAAAAAAAAAAAAACACAAGTTCTTACTGGTCAGCAAGTCCAGAACTGTATGTGAATAAAAAAGGAATGGATGTTACAATTTATGTTTTCAGAGAAAAAAATAGTCATCAAATAGGAATGGAGAAACGTTCTCAGCCTTCATGAAGAAAGAGTCATCATTAACATTGCCTTTTTTTTTCTTTCTGACCAAGTTCTTCCCACTGTTGAGGGTTTTTTCCTTTGCCTTTAATGCATCTAAGCCTTCTCCAGGTGTTTACCACAAAGCTTACATTTTCAAGAATATAAAATATGAGCTTCTCCTGTTGAATGAACCCTCTCTTTCTGACAGTAGACGAGATCAACTTAGATTCACTTAGATTTTTCTGCACTTCTAGTAGATCTTTAAGTGGCAAGTCCCTTTAACAACCTCTCTTGGAAGGTACACTGCCATAGCAAAAGTTCCCTAACACCCAGCCACTAAGTGACAGTCAGTATTTGAACCCAAGAAGAATAAATCCAGAGTCCAGAATATTAACTTTACTGACAATAAAGGAAGAGCTTAAATAACAAGCAAGAAATAATAAAAGCAGGAGAGAGGTAAATGAACGGTGGGGAAAACATTAATAGGTATAATCAAATGGACATGTGGATGAGGATATGTGAGGGTAACAACAGAATGGGTACAAATGGTATTGGAAGTATGGTATGGAACAGGAAGGACAGTGGGTTCAGTTTGGGATATTTTACTTTTGTCATATATATATATATGTGTGTGTGTGTGTATGTATATATATCACACAAAATGTGAACCCTGATGTAAACTATGGACTTTAGTTGAAAATAACGTACCAGTATCAGTTCATCAGTTGTAACAAATGTACCACACCAATGCAAGTTGTTAATAATAATAGAAGAAACTAAGGGGTGAGAGGGGAGGGATATGGGAGTGCTCTAGATTTTCCACTCAATTTTGCTGTAAACCTGAAACAACTCTTTAAAAAATAAAGTCTTTTAATTAAAAAAAAGAAAGGATGAAGTACTGGTACATGCCACAACATGGATGAACTTTGAAAACATTACACTAAATTAAAAAAATACAGACACAAAGAAATCCATATATAGTATCTTATGATTCCATTTATATGAAATACCAAGTATAGGCAAATTCACAGAAACAAAGTATATTAGGGGCTGGAGGGAGGGAAAAATGGGTGTAACTGCTTAATGGTTATGGAGTTTCCTTTTAGAGTAATCAAAATATTCTGGAGCTGGATACTGATGAAGGTTGCACATATTGTGAAGGTAAAAATACCACAGAATTGGACAGTTTATTTTTTTTTCTTTAAATAAAATTCTAATGGATATGAAAATTAAATACACTTTGATTACATTCCTTCCTAATTTTGATTGAACTCAGATTTGAGACATCATTTCAGTAATTATATATCTTTCTCATCTTAGTAATAACATCTTTCCCATTTTTCATTCTGCCATTGAGATTTCTCTCTTCAAGAAACTGTAAAATCAGAGTCTAAAAAGGCCCAAAAACTGTTCATGATTTTTGGTTCCCTTTAAGTTAAAACAACAATAAGAATTGGACACTTTAAAATGACTAAAATGATGAATTTTATGTGTATTTTACCACTACTGGAAAAATTTAAAAACTAAATAAATGTGAAAATACTTGTGAAATAATAATATTACATACTACAGTATTACACTACATAGCTTCAGACATAAATTTATGAGTTTAAAAATAGAGAAAACATATCATGACCCAAAAGAGAAAACTCCAGAATGCCGCAGATGAATAATCCTCAAAGGAGAGCTAAAACCGTGACGTCTGCCTTCCTAGAAAGCAGCAGCCTGTCATTTGCAGGTATTCATCATTCTCACTTCAGAAGATTTTAAGACTTTTTCCAAATCTTTATTTCTTCACTTTCTTTCTTTTCCTATATGTGGCTTCTCTCTTTAATTCATTGTGACTTTAAAATATTTTTGTTTCCATTGCACTTTATTACCTGTGTTGCATTTATTACTTATGTTTATTCTATAATTGTTAATTTTAAACTGTGTGCATTTTTCACTCTAAAACAGAAAATGATATTTTCATATATATCACACATAACACATTTTTCTCTTGGACTAAAATTTCTGAAAAATTTCCTTACTCCACATTCTTAATTAACTTCCTGAAAAAGTCTGGTGCAGGAATTACACACTTCATGTGATTTTCAAGATTATGTCTTACAAAGCAAAAGAGAGGCATGGACATATATACAGTACCAAACGTAAGGTAGATAGATAGTGGGAAGCAGCCACATAGCACAGGGAGATCAGCTCGGTGCTTTGTGACCGCCTGGAGGGGTAGGATAGGGAGGGTGGGAGGGAGGGAGACGCAAGAGGGAAGGGATGTGGGAACAGATGTATATGTATGACTGATTCACTTTGTTATGAAGCAGAAACTAATAAAAAAAAAACTACAATGAGGTATCACCTCACACCAGTTAGAATGGGCATCATCAGAAAATCTACAAACAACAAATGCTGGAGAGGGTGTGGAGAAAAGGGAACCCTCTTGCACTGTTTGTGGGAATGTAAATTGATACAGCCACTATGGAGAACAGTAGGGAGGTTCCTTAAAAAACTAAAAATAGAACTACTATATGATCTAGCAATCCCACTACTGGGCATATACCCTGAGAAAACCATAATTCAAAAAGACACATGTACCACAATGTTCACTGCAGCTCTATTTACAATAGTAAGGACATGGAAGCAACCTAAGTGTCCATCGACAGATGAATGGATAAAGAAGATGTGGCACATATACAATGAAATATTACTCAGCCATAAAAAGAAATGAAATTGAGTTATTTGTAGCCAGGGGGATGGACCTAGAGTCTGTCCTACAGAGTGAAGTAGTCTATCCTACAGAGTGAAGTAAGTCAGGAAGAGAAAAACAAATACCTTTTGTTAGCACATATATATGGAATCTAAAAAAATATAAAATGGTGCTGATGAACCTAGAGACAGGACAGGAATAAAGATGCAGCCGTAGAGAACGGACTTGAGGACACGGGGAGGGGGAAGGGTAAGCTGGGACAAAGTGAGAGAGTGGCAATGACATATATACACTACCAAATGTAAAATAGCTAGTGGGAAGCAGCTGCAGAGCACAGGAAATCAGCTCGGTGCTTTGTGCACACCTAGAGGGGTGGGATAGGGAGGGTGGGAGGGAGACACAAGAGGGAGGAGATATGGGGATATATGTATATGTATAGCTGATTCACTTTGTTATAAAGCAGAAACTAACACACCATTGTAAAGCAGTTATACTCCAATAAAGATGTTTAAAAAAAAGATTATGTCTTAGTGATCAGATTTTTCTCCTTATATTCAGCTGTATTTTCTTTACCTCATTTTAACCGTATTTTTTGTTTTCTCAGCCCCACTTGGATAATTAATTGTCACCTTCCTAGAGAAACCGATCAAATATTTGATAATTCCTTGCACTTCCTCCTCTAGGCTAAATTGCATTTCCCATTGGATTTTCTAAGGGTCTTTTATCACCAGATATCAGATTGTGATCCGTAGGCAGGATATCAGAGAACTTGGGATATGATAGGTCACAGAAGGGATCAGTCTCCAGGTCAGATTTGAAGCCAGAGTAAAGTTAAAGCCTCCTGATTAGGTAAATGGGTGATCATGTGAGGCCCCTTCAAGCGGTTGGTGAAAGGAGAAAGGAGCTGGGACTTAGAATATAATCCTGGTTTCCAGAATCCAGGGTTATTGTTTTCCTTGGAGGTGTCGCTGGGGCTCTCTTAGGTGCAGGGGAAATGTCAGGAGAACCTACAGTAGGGGACCAAAGAATGAAGGGGGGTGCAGAATTTCAGAGGAGAAAATTGGGGGGGAGGTATAAATAAGGCACTTGTTCATGTTATAGAAGGAGAGACATCCAGAAGTGTAGTCCAGAGAGATTCTAACCTGTCCCAGAGACATCTTCAGGGAGCGGAGGCTTAGAGGAGAGGAAATGGGCCAGTACTCATTTCCATAGCAACTCACTGCCTGAACCCATTCTCAGTTTACACAAAGATGACTCCTTCACGACACCGTCCTTGGCAACACTCAGGACCCATACTGTCCTGTCCCTAACCTCCGCTTCTTGTAACCACCTTCCTGAGGTGAGCCCCTCCTGGCCCATCGCAGTGAAGAGGCCGTCAGATCACTGTAGGAAGTCTGGCTGCGTGACCGTCTGTGGGCTACATGCTCATTTCCCTCAGAAAGGATCAGTTCTGAGTGAGCTGTATTTGGATCCAATGTCTCATTCACTGCAGAGAAAGAAAATCCATTCTGATAATAATCAATACAGGAATATTTTAAAATATCAATTTCATGATATTAACATCCAAACAGGAAAACAAAAGTTACAATGACTTAAGAAATTTTAAGTGGAAGAACTTTCTAGGGCACACAAAACAGCCTATCAATACATGAGAAGTCCTTCACTGGCAGAGCAGGAATAGCCAATAAGCAAGTCACCATATTTGTAATGATCTTAGTGAAATGTTCATGCCAACAGAATCCCAGTTAAGTCTCAGCTCTCAACTTCAAAGTGAGGATGGCTTTGCCACTTTTTTTCTTCCTCTCCCTTAACTAGATCACTTGGGAATGTGCACTGGGAGATTAAATTATTGTCTTTTAATCCTTTTGCTTCTATTATCACTGTAAACTGATCTCTTTCAGCACTGATCCTCAATTACATGAATGTAAGCCATGAACTCTCATGTTTCATCAATTATTGACTATCCACTGAATGTCTCTGTGCTTCAGTGCCTGCTGAAAAGGGAGGTTAGGGAAAGTGTTCAGTAAGGTTCCCATCACAAAGTGTGCTCCACGCTGTTTCTGTTTTCCTAACTTACCTTTTCTACAGCTCTTCCTCCAGATCAAGCCTACAGCCCCAATAAGAGGAAGCAATCCCAAAATAAGCAGTATCTTCCATGAAAAAGTCATCCCAGGCTCTAAAATGGAAACCCCAGAATCACATTAAATTATGAAACTAGGAAAATTTCAAGATCGTTCTTTTCATCTGAGAGCTCCTAGACTGGAGAAGAAGGTGAGAATTAGTCCTGTCAAGAAGAAAGTGGGTCTGCTTCTCCCTGCTCTGCAGAGGCTGAGGAGAGGCTGGGGGTTTATGCTAGCTTTCTTGTTTGCTCCTCTCAGAAACACACACAGACACACAGACACACACACACACAGTTCTCCCCCTTCTCTTTTCCAATTATACCACCACAATCACTGGAATAATGAGGGCAGCAAGAGGATAAATTTACTGAGTCCACAGCCATGAAGATGGCGTTAAGGAAAATTAATTTCTAATCCAGAAGAAAACCCATCATGAGGGGGAAAAATGATGTCATTGTTTTCACATTAGAAGAAAAGAGATTATAGATATAGTGATGATAGAGTCAATTCTTGGAACTCAGGAGATAACAATGTAACCATATAACCTTAGGGCTTTAGTTGGGAATTTCAGGAAGAAACTCTAAAGAGTAGAATCTCTAGGTGTCCTGAAGACCAGCTTTGCAAGAGAGAGCAAGAGACTTCGTCAGAAAGAAAACATAAAAAACAAAAAATAGATAAGCAATAAAATGAGTCAGTTTGGGTTGGTCTTCATATTTATATCCCAAAGCTGAGAGGAGCACATGGAATCACTAACCTGAAGGAGAAAACGTTGTCATTTTCTCCTCACCAAGAAGGGGGTTGCTGATGGAGCAGGTCACATTCACAACAGAGCTGTTTGTGACCAGTAGAAACGCCTCCACATGGAACAGGCCCTGGCTGCCTTGAGTCAGGTCCTGGGAAACTGACGGTATTGTCTTTCCTTCCATGTCCCTCCATTGCACATGGGGCTGTGGGAACCACCCTTCTGAAGTGCACTTCAGCTTTGTTTCTCCATCCTTCAGTGCCTCCATGGAGATCCGAGGGGAAGAACCCAAACCTGGGAATAGAGATCAAGGAAGGCAACTTAGAGTCTCTACAAGTGGTTACACAGTCAGTGATTGCACAGAGGGGGAAGAGAAGGGTTCAGAGGCTTGGTGAAAAAGCAAAGCTTAGGGGAGAATTATACTCCACTCAGGAACGAGACTAGCTGGAGCCTTTACTTGTCTCCTTTTGTTTGCAAATTTTTATTTTTATGCTTTGTATTCCTAAAATCATTCTGGGACAGATTAAGGGATACAATACATTTCAAATCCAATTTTTTTTTCTTCTATACCTGAAACAAAATAACTTTGACCAGGTAGGTCATGAGTCACATGGCCAGAAAAAAAAAAAAAAGACAGAGAATATCCTCAAAGAACAAAATCTTATAAATACATGTGTCCAATGGCAGAAAATGATGAAGTTCATTAAAACTTTTAACATGTGCTCTCATGGATGTTTTCTAAACATATTTATTAATTTGAATACACCATCAATGGGAGAAACAAGTAGATTTTCCACAATTTAGGCAACGTCCTCAATGGCATTTGCTAACCTTGGAAAATCAATTCTCACCCACAAACATAGGCAGTGGGAAATCATGATGCAGGGATTGATTTTGTCTTTCCTCCTCCGTCCTGCCAATACTGTCAATATTTATGATTTTTGCTTATATGGTGGATCTAGTTTAGCCTTCAAATCATCATGCTTCCTAATAACTACATATTTCCCAGAATTTTAAAAACACACTGAAATAATGAGTCCTGTGTACTTATGGAGTAAGAATCTCACATTTTACTAGGTGTATGGTCACTTTTATGGAGATCCTGGGAAGGATACAAATTTACACACAAGGAATCAAATCTGGTCCTTTAGGGTTTGTGGACTTTATGTATTTATTACAGCTCCTGCACATGGGAGAGTTTACTATAAATTTGGTGAGTGAATGGACATTAAGAAAATTTCAGGTGCCAGAGAAATTTTCCATGAATTAGCAAGTTAAAGCAGTGGGAACAGATGTTGATTTCAAAACATCTATCTAGAATCCTTACCTATGATCTTCAGCTCCAAATCAGCCTCCTGATAGACACCATCTTTTTCAAAAAGGCACTGGTACTTCCCATCATCTGAAGTCCTGGCATTGTTTATCCGCAGGGTCAGCCTCCCCTCATTGATAGCATCACTCACCAATGCAGTCCTCCCTCGATACTCGGCCATCTGCTCTCCAGCCACATGGTCCCCATCCATATAGACATAAACAGCAGGATAACGGTGCGATCGCACCCACCTCACCTCCATGCTATGTGCATCAGTCTTTGGGGACAGGGAACAGGTTAATTGTATGTCTTCTCCCACTCTGACAAGGATGGGCTGGGAAGGTCCAATCACTTTTAAGGAAGCTGTTAAATACAGCAGACAAAACGCAATGAAAGATTCAAGCTGGAGCAAATAGTGTCATCAGTAAGAACATCTTGAGTAGGGTTTAGAACCCAGGTACATCCCAGGGGAGCCCTGAGGTTCAAAGTCATCCCTTGGAGAGGTAGAGGTTTGGTGGAATCAGGATAGAGGTTGTCCCTATTCAAGGCAGAACCATCCCATGATGTGTATCTGTCTGAAAATTATCACTAACTGAACCCACACCTGCAGCCCCTACCTATAATCTTATTCAGTTTACAGCCCAATAAGAAAATAATTTTGCAATTAAAATCAAATTAAAATTTTATCATTTTAAATTTGCACAACCTTAAACTACTTCTTAATCTGTGTATGTCTCAGCTTCTTATACCATGAGACAAATATATCACTATCAAAATCATAAGTTTTTACTGGAGTTAAACAAAATCATCCATATAAAGAGTTTGATGACCATGCGGTGTGAGTGGAGACCTAAGATTATAAGACTTGAGGTCATTGGAGCCAATCCCACTCTAGCCCTTGATAATGGGGAGGGAACAAAACTGAATCAGGTGTCTTTTTAGTAATGAAATGTGAAGAAACCTTCCCTAGTTTGTTTTATAATACCTTATAAGTCAGATCCGGCCGCCGTATTTCAGTTCCCCAAGCTCCCACATATGTGGGGCTCTAAATACACACCAGTCAATGTTCTCAGATGATCTTGAGAAATGTTATAAGATCAAGAATTGGGGAGATTGGCAAAATACGAAGCACAGAGCAAGAATGAATACATAAAAACGAGTCTAATTCCCCCATTATGAAGAATGAAGATTTTCTCTGAGGGCTTTCCTGGCTTTTCCTGGATCCAACTTTCAGTTCTCATCAGGTCCTGGCCATGTTGATTATGCTCTATACTATATTTAGAGTCATCCTTTTCCATCAAATGGTAGAATGTTTTTACCATTCTAATGCTGAAGTGTAATGATCATTTATAAAGAAATACAAGCATAAATTTGTAAACTGTCTGGACGGGGAGTCAATGGTCAAAGGCAAAATGTCCTCATTATGTATTTAGCCAAAATCTTCTAGGTACTTCTCTAGAGAGGAAACTAGTTGCCAACATAATTTTAATTTTCAGATTATTTCATTCTATTCTTGCTAAAATTTGACTCCCAGTTATATCCAGCATGTTGTTTGCTTTGTTTTACTTAAAACATATTATCTCTACTTCATATGTATCTGTTTAAATATTAAGACAAAAGTAGGAGTCAGAAGAAAAAAAAAAGAACTAGTAGTTAGTTTGCTGCTATTTCTCCATCCATGTATCTTATAGTAATAAAGCAGACTGTTTCCTCATCTCTGTTATCCATATGAGTTTTTTTTTCTCCTGTCCATAACTTGTGGTACAAATCAACTCTCAAACTGAATTACTCTTCCAGAGATTGGTAATTAAGAGCTAAAATTGACTGTTTCCCAACTGTAAAATGATGATAAATCTATTCACCTTTAAATTATTGTAAGAAAAGAAAGTAATTCCTGAAAAGCACTTAGCATCATCCCAGGCACGTTATTACCATTTCAAAAACTTACTCATTATCTGTACAACCAACAACATTATTTGCCAGAGAAGGGAACTAGGATTTCAGTCTCAGGACTTCTAAGGAAATCTCGGTTCACCAGCAGCCTCTGAGCTCTAATTCACAAGCTCTAAAAACACGGAGGTAGCTTTGAATCTCCTACTCTACTATCTGTTAACAGCTCACCCTCAAAGCTCCTGAGGGCACAGCCCTCCTCCTGACAGGGAACCCAGGGAAGCTTTGTCTTTTCATATTGTTTCAATGTGGGTCCAGAAGGTGTGCACAACTTAGAAACAACAGGACATCAGATTGTATTTTGTGTGCTAGGTGTCCAATGGGCATGTCAATTTGGTTCAGATAACTTAGAGAAATAAGCCTTCACTTAAATTTTTCTTAAGGGACAGAGACGTGGGTCAACCTGCCCAAACACTGGCTTGGCTTTCTGAGCTGTAACTAACAAGCTCTGCCAGCCAAGGTTTCTGTCCTATCACAAGCAGATGTCACCTGTGTGGGAGGGTATCCGACTTGGAAGGTAAGGCTCGCAGATGTGCACTCTCTTCAAACTGTGGAGTTACCTTTGACCGTCCCAAGGCCCTTTCCTTTATCTTTATGGTCCAAAGGGGTCCAAAGTGTCACACTAGACTCTGACAGAGTTTGGGGTGTGTTCACCACTGTAATTTTCCTCAAAAACTCCTACACGGGCTGAAAAGTGTGCTTAAACTCACCTAATATGCGCACAGGCACGCACCCACATAAGCACATATTCCTGTAACAGGTGACTTGAGGGAGAGCAGAGTACTGATGGAAGGAGAAAACGAGCAGGTAGGGGGCAGGTTGGTTGCCATGGGCTGGGAGAAGAGGTCACAGAAATGAGGAAAGGGAGGAAGATGATAAGGCAACAAAGGAGAAACTGAAAGAGGTTCAAAAATCAGTTGGTTACTGTTTAAACCACTTATCTTAGGTACAGTAAAATCATACCTGCAGTCCAACTATTAAGTAAAGAAAAAAAAAAGGAAAATTATCACCCCAAGCACAGGGTCCCAGGCTGCATCGAAGACAGTCACAGCTCCCTCCCGACAGTGATGAGGTCAGGCCTACTGGGGTGAAGAGCAGGTGCAGAAACCGTAGCAGGGCCAGAGGTTGCAGGGGGTGGGTGAGGACCGCCAGTTATCATGATGGCACTGCTTCCTCGCACTAGAAACTCACACTAGGGCCTCCAGAGCTGGGCCAGCTGTCCTTTGCCTTGCCCTACACACTCCCTTTCCTACCACCCAGAAGGACAGAGCTTAGGTCTGCACCCATTTTAGGCATCCATCTGAGGCTCACTGGGGTCCCATGAACACTGAAAGTAGCAGGTTACGAGGTGCAAAGGTGCCTGCAGGAAGCTGCACTTTGCTGGTCCCTCAAGTACTAAATGTGAGACTTGGGAAGGTCATGCCTCAGTTTCTCATCTGGATCACGAGGTGTCACCTTCTCTGTGCACGCTTTGTCCAAGGAGCACCACCCTCCCCTGGGGAGGGCAGAGGCTCATGTATACTCGTGAGAGCCACCACCTCTACTTACCCAGCTCTGTCTGGAGTTTTTCTGGAAAAAGAATGAAAATAACATATCAAGGAATTTGGTCTAAGGGAAAATATTTCCCAAAAAATCCCCCCAAAGTTCTACATTTTATGGAAACACTTGATTCATAAGAAAGAAATAAAATGTAGAAAAATAATGATTTTTCCCCATCCACCTCCTGGTGGTCCAGCTGTTTTTCCCTTTTTCTGCACAACAAAAATGCTCTCAGTTCTACCACCCCATGATTCTGCTTGTTTCTGCTTATATTTAACATATCGATATTTAACTATTTCATAAAAATAATAATATTCTTTTTATAAATGCATGAAAAGTATAAAAACATATGGACATAGACAATTATCACCCATAATTACAAACTGAGAGATATATAAATATATATGCATATGTTTTGCAATTATGTATATATGTGTATTGTTCCTTTTAACATTAACATATAACATTTATTTTAACTTTTTTTCCTGTATCCATTTATATGAATAACTATGTACTTATTTCTTTATATCTAAATGTAGAGGGTGTCCCAAAAGTCTTAGTGAAATTTTAAGTTATTTAAAGCCAATAATCTTTCCGTGATTGGAAATATCTATTTATAGATAGATAGGTGATAGATAGATAGATAGATAGATAGATGTAATCTTTATCATTTAAGTAGTCCATCAGGGGGATATTTTCAACCATTAAAATTATTTGAAAATACCATTTTTCATCACTGCTATAAGTAACATAAGACACTTAACACTCCACTGCTGTATTGGGTTTTTGGCTGTTGTTTTTGTTGCTATTTATAAATGAGGCTATAATAAAGATGCTGCTATGTAAGCAGCTGTCTCTATCTCGATTATCTTCAGATGATAAGCTCCTAGAAGTAACTGGCACAAATACAGCACAAGAAAACATTTCAGTTGAAAGAATATAGTTGTATTTCCTTTACAATGTAACACATACTTGTGAGTAAAGAAAATTAATAAAGAAAGAAGAAAAGGCAGAATCTGAAAGAAACTGGAATTCCATTAACAATAGCTACATAGTGTATATATTTCCAGCCATAAATGTTTTATAGTTTTTAATGCATATTAAAAAATATTAGATATTCTTCTTGATTAAAAAATATTAGGTGCTATGGAACAGTCCCTGCAAACTTTCCTGCTAATCAGAGCATCTTGGTCCTAGAGGCAGAGCACTGACCTGGGATGGAGATGTCTGACCCCCTCTCCTCCGTGAGTGTGGGGCTGTGGATAAAGCAGGACACAATCTTTGTAGAGACATTCCTGACCACAAGCGTGCTTTCTACATAGAACAAACCATCTTCATCTTGGATGCTATGCTTAGAGATAGTCAGCAACTTTTCTCCCGTGATGTCTTGCCAAGAAATCTGAGGTTCTGGGAACCAGCCTTTTGCAGTGCACACAAGCTGGAGTCCACTTTCCACAGATCCGTCCATGTGGATGTAAGGGTCAGACCCCAGACCTGTGGTGGAAGGACACAGCCCTGAGTCCCGAAGCCTATGGAGGCACAAATCACAGAGGCTGGGAGTCCAATGACATTGCATAGGGAGAGAGCTGAAGTTCAAGGTTCTGGGGAGCAAAAGGTGGCCCAAAGTCCTCTTCCCATTCAAACTGGAGTTCACATACACTTTATTTATACCCCAGTCTGGATCCTTAAATTTTAGCATATGAGCAGTATTTTTATTCAGACCCAGACAGGAAAATAAGAGAAAGGGACATAATAATATTTTGCTTGTCTCTAGCACGGCAAACTAAGATGTGTTAAAATTTACTCATGAACTCCCTCATGCCACAGACCCTGCCTTTTTCATCTTAATATAATTGTGTCAGGCACTTTGATTTGTTGGATAATATCTTGACTCCAATTAAATAGAATATTTAATATAAAGTGAGACATAATTTCCAGGGAGAATATTCTTCTCATTTCTTTTGTTGGTGGTTGTGAACTTGGGGTGCAAATAGATAATCTGGGTCATGGAAAATGGGAAGTTTCATGTTGAGTTTCTGTATCTAAATACTCCATTCCATGGGAAAATGTTTTCAAGACATCCCAGTTTTATATAAGCATGAAATTCTTTCTCTATTCAACACAACTCTCAAACCCAAACGGAGAGGATTCTATTTTCCATAGATGGTAGTTCTGTCTCTATCACTTGCTCGGGACAGAGACCCATTTTCTTCACCTAGAGCCTTAGAAAATGCATGGTTTCTTTTCAAATGTCCCTGATAGTGAAATGCCTTAGTACGTACCCTCTCTACTCCACATCTCAGAAGTATGTGGATTCTTTCATCCATCTTGAATCAACTTGAACATAATAACATTAATAATCATACATAGGTGTTGAGACAAAATGTGTTAGGGAACAGAAAGAGGTCACATCAGCCAGAGATGTTAACATCTCCAGAGAACTATTTCCCTGATAAGGCAAATGGATTTGCCTGATTTTCTCTTTAGCACATGGAGGAGTTATTCCTGCCAGGGAACTATACGGTAGTTTACTTTTCAGGTATTTGTTTCTCCACAGAGACATCCTTTCTTCAGCCGTTCTTCTTCTGACTCTGTCCTACTTTGCTAACACAAAAATATCATGCAGACCCTTGTCGCTCACAATGGGTATGTCCCCAAAGCATCTGTGAACCCCCAATTCACTGAACACTAGTATACAATAATCTCCATAAAAGCACCATGTTCTTAACGTCTTAGTCTCATCACTAGCTTTCTAACTTGAGGCGGCGTTACACAAAGAAACAATGTGTTCACATCTCAGTGACTGTGTACTTGAGGCTGAGTAGAGAACATGGATGCGGGGCAGTCTGCTAGGATCACTCACCCAGCAATTGACTTGCCCTTGCGCACTAGCCTATATGGCACAAATTCTTGCCTCAGCAAAACTGCTAGTGACTACATGTCATCAATGTTAAATAATCCTCAAAAATAGTCAAAACTGTGTAAGTTAAATTTGGGGGAATTGTTTGTGAGTTCACTTTAAAGATTTCAGAACCACCTGCCTCCAAATGAATCAGGATAGAGGACTGGACAGGAGTGATTGCCTTGATGATTCGAAGGGAATTCTTCAATTGGAACCAAGCTTAACACAAATTAATATACTTCCTCTGAGACCCTATGTCTTTTCTGAGATACTCACCTGCTACGTTGAGCAGCAAGCTTGTTTCTCCACAATAGTTTCCCTCTTGGAAACGGCACCAGTACTGCCCATGATCAGATGGCCGGATGTTGTGTATCTTCAGAGCCACACTTCCCTCAGTAACGTTGTCCTCTATCCACTCTACCCGGCCTCTGTACTCCTCCATCTGCATCTCCGTCACCTCAGCTCCATCCCGATACAAAAACACAGGTGTGCTGAGCTCTGAGTGGTACCACCTCACCTCCATGTGCATCGTGGTCCTCTTGGGGAGGAGCTGACAGGTTAATAGGGCATCTTTCCCGACCATGACCGGGGTAGGATGGGCAGAACCAATCACTCTAAAGTCATCTACAAAAGAGTGACAAAGAGAAACCGGGAAATGCCAACTGAAGGATCAATATGATTGCTTTGGGATGTCTACTCTATGAAAATGGAGGCACCTGGAGGAGGGAAAGTTTTATTTGCAATGTTTTAGAGAAACCCAGCATTATGATTTGCATGTTTGGCTGTACAGAGACAACCTTGTGTACTGAAAATAACACGCAGTTCAAAAATTTTAGTGTGATGGGCTTCCCTGGTGGCGCAGTGGTTGAGAGTCTGCCTGCCGATGCAGGGGACACGGGTTTGTGCCCCGGTCTGGAATGATCCCACATGCCGTGGAGCGGCTAGGCCCGTGAGCCATGGCCACTGAGCCTGCGCGTCCAGAGCCTGTGCTCCACAACGGGAGACACCACAACAGTGAGAGGCCCGCATACAGCAAAAAAAAAAAAAAAAAAAAAAAAAATTTGTGTGAGTGCTAAATCTATTACCTACCAGCTGTGTGATTTGGGGGCAAATCCATTATTCTCGATGAGATTTTGAGATTTGCAATCTCAATTTCTTCATCTTTAAGATTTTAAAACCACCATCTCTGGGTTGCTTTTATTCTCAAATAAGTTAATGTGTAAATTGATTTTTTAATTGGGAACTTTATTAGTTAGTGATTTATTTTATATTTTACAGTGATTTATTTTCTAGTTAGTAATTTCACTTTGGTGACTGACATTGTAATCACTTTTCCTAAAATTTAGATAATAGATTTATTCAATAGATTTTTCAGCTTTTCAGAATTGTTTTTGTCTAGTCCTATGTAACGAACTGGGTTTGTTTTGCTTTGTTTTGTTTCGTTTTGTTTTTGTCTGGACCAGGCAAGACTCCAGTTACTGGGGCTATGTAAAATGCAGTTTTCGCAAGGACATTTTGTGGTGGATTAAGGGTAGTGATTAGTGAAGTAAGTCAGAAAGAGAAAAACAAATATTGTATATTAATGCATATATGTGCAATCTAGAAAAATGGTACAGATGAACCTATTTGCAGGGAAGGAATAGAGACGCAGATGTAGACAATGGACATGTGGACACAGCGGGGAAGGATAGTGTGGGACGAACTGGGAGATTAGGATTGACATATATACACTACCATGTATAAAATAGATAACTAGTGAGAGCCTGCTGTATAGCACAGTGAGCTCAGCTCCATGCTCTGTGATGACCTAGATGGGTGGGATGGTGGGGGAGGGAGGTCCAAGAGGGAGGGGATATATGTATACATATAGCTGATTCACTTTGTTGTACAGCAGAAACTAACACAACATTGTAAAGCAACTATACTCTGTGTTAAAAAAAAAAAACAGAAAAAAAGGCAGTGATTTGTATAAAGAGTTCAAGCCTTCCAATAAAATTTTAAGTCATGTTTGACGTCTTCTTTATTTGCAAATTGAAGAGCTGTTTAATAATTCTGTATGTTCCTATGCTTAATAATTTCATATGTCATGTATATTATGTTTTTTCTCATCCTAAAATGCTCCAGGGCCATTTGCACTTTGTGCAGATCCGACACTCCTAAGAAGGAACTTCATCTCGTTTAGTTGCTGCTCAACATCAAGTAGATGGTGCTCAGAAGGTCACTATGGAACATAGATAGACATCTGCTTGCATTGTGTTGATGGAATCTGAGTATAAAGCTAGAACTGAAGTCATACCATCTGGGTGACTTCTTTTACAGGTTAGGAAGGTGCATCCCATAGCAGGGAGGGCAGCCTCATCACATCATATAGTTTCTGACAGCCTCAGTTTGGAGCCTGTGTCTTCTGGTGTCCTATCCAATGTTTTTTCCCACTTTGCAATCCTGCATTTTCCTTGGGGCTCTGATATTACCAGCTGACATTGAATTTTCACAACCCCTTTTCAAGGTACAATATTTTGACCGACAAATTTCAGCTACTGAGACTTCCAAGCCCATTTCTTAGAAGTCTCCTTCTAGTTTCTTATTTCCAAGTACTTTTATGCTGTTTAATTTATGGTAAGAAGCAGCCACTTTTTTCTCACCCCAGAAGTGTTGTCCTAAATAGAAGCAGGAGAATGGATAACTTACTGTGTTCCAGGTACTGATTCAAGTGTTTTCTATGTACAGCCTGCTTTAATCTTAAAGGCTGTGCTAAGCTATGAGATGTAGGTAGGTTGTTATTCTTATCATAAAGATGAGAAAACTAAGGCAGAAGGTATTCAAGTAACTTTCCAAAGGTAACACAGCTGGAGGTGGAGGAGCCCTTTTTATAACACAGGTGCTTTGACCCCTGAATCCCCACTCTGCACCCAGAATGGACCTCTGAGACACTCGAATATGCAGTAAAGGGAAGAAGAGCATCCTACCTGACTGCTTCATGCTGAGCAGTACAAAGAAAAAGGAAGCAACTACACCAGACAGACTGTATCCTGGAAAATCCACCATCTTCCCTGGAACAAACACAAGAGAAAATATGACTGTACCTAAATGAGGCTGTAATACAGCAAGCATTTCTGTGGTTTCCAGTGGTTACGTAGACATAACGAGAAATCAACATCAACACCTTCCACAATCAAATGATGAAATGGGCTCGGTTCCCTTTCTCTGCATTTACGATCATTTCCAACCTCCTACTTATTGTGTTGTACTTTAAACTATTTGGGGTCCCCGAGGGAAGATTTCTGATTTAAATGAAAATATCTTCTGGGCTAAAGGGACAATAATATTTAGATAATTTTA
The DNA here is from genome assembly GCF_025265405.1 of Mesoplodon densirostris. Classification (NCBI taxonomy): domain Eukaryota; kingdom Metazoa; phylum Chordata; class Mammalia; order Artiodactyla; family Ziphiidae; genus Mesoplodon; species Mesoplodon densirostris. The sequence goes on from NC_082670.1 coordinate 24,656,173, forward strand.
AAAAATCTCCTTAGACCCATTTATTCTGAGCATGCAGAATTTCAGAGCCCTCCTTCCAGTCTCTCCTGCAAAGTCCTTCATCTCTACGGTCTCCAAGATGTAAAGGGAAGAGCAGAAAGGCTCTGCATCCTCATGCTATAGCCAGGAAGCCATTACTAGGGCCTCGGGAGGACCCAGGGACAGGGGATGCCTTGGAAAGGAAAGGAAAGAATAGTGGAAATGGTGATACAGAAGAAGACTGGCAAAGAAATGACTTGAATGACCTTTCAGTATCATTTAGAAGACATATAGAAATGAATTTTAAAAAATAGCCCAACTGGCAGAGATGGGCAAACCCAACATGCTCATTGTACCAGCATTATAAAAATACTTCTACACAGGGCTTCCCTGGTGGTGCAGTGGTTGAGAGTCTGCCTGCCGATGCAGGGGACACGGGTTCATGCCCCGATCTGGGAAGATCCCACATGCCGCGGAGCAGCTGGGCCCGTGAGCCATGGCCGCTGAGCCTGTGCATCCGGAGCCTGTGCTCCGCAACGGGAGAGGCCACAGCAGTGAGAGGCCGGTGTACCACACACAAAAAAACCCACTTCTACACAGATTTTAAAAAGTTTTAAAACTACCAGGAAAAAGAAAACTAGAATGCTAACTTTAGTTTTGGAAAATGAAAAATTCAGAGTGAAAGACATCTAAGACTTATTCTATCTGCTGTGTCAAGTGTTTTATGGAAAGAAAAACTTGCTTCGCACCAAATAGAAGAACCTGCACAGGAGCAATGATAAGTTACTGCTTCTCTCTCCCCGTAAACTAATGTCAATACGATTTTATAGAGCTGGGGAGGGGGGACAACAGTCATCTGAAATGGGGATGATGAACCATGTGGTTCAGGAGATTATTTTTACTCCATTAGGACTATTTACTTTCTAAAGTGATGCATACTTTCATCTAAAATATCTCTAGGAAAAGTGATACAAATCCAGTCACAAAGCCACAATACCTGAAAGAGTGCTCAAATATTTATGGAAAATTAGACTGAGCATTAGAAGACAGCACAGAACAGTACTAGTTTGCCACTTGAAATAGATCAGTCATGTCCCCTCAGATGAAAGGAAATTGCCTTCTTGACTCCTTGACTCCTCCTGTGAAAAGCAGAAACATGTTATTCCACCAAGTAAAAGCAAAGAAAACCCACAAAGACTGTGCTAAGCATCACTGCCCTTTCCTGTGAGATAAGGACTCACACTTGCTACAAACCAGTTTATAGGTTTGTGTTCCTTTAGGCTCTTCATGTGAAAGCCGAGGGGAAACCTACAAATGCCCCCTAGAAAAAAAGCTGTCCAAATCATTGAAGCTTTTGAAGAAATTGTGAAAATGAATCTTAGGGCTTCCCTGGTGGCGCAGTGGTTGAGAGTCCGCCTGCCGATGCAGGGGACACGGGTTCGTGCCCCGGTCCGGGAAGATCCCACATGCTATGGAGCGGCTGGGCCTGTGAGCCATGGCCGCTGAGCCTGCGCGTCTGGAGCCTGTGCTCCGCAACGGGAGAGGCCACAACAGTGAGAGGCCCGTGTACCGCAAAAAAAAAAAAAAAAAAAAAAGAAAATGCATCTTAACCTTCAGTGATTCTCAGAAAGAGATTTGTGAGAGAGTATAAACAGGATGAATAAATGCCTTTGACCAGGGTTCTCATTGGGGATGGAGATGGTTTTGCCCTTGGAGGACATTTGGCCAATGTCTGCAGACATGTTTGGTTGTCACACCTCAAGGGAGGGGACGCCCAATGGGTATTAGCCAGGGAAGTTGCTAAACATCCTACAATGCACAGGAAAGCCCCTACAGCAAAGAATTACACAGCCCAAAATGTCAATAATGCCAAGGAGAAGCATTGCCATAGACCATCGGCCATCAGCGTGTTGAAAATCTTTGGCACTGTTTTTCTGTAAATAAATAACTGGACTCACATTGTAAGCGTTAAATCAAAACATTTTAATCATAAGCTTTTGACATCTCCATGTTATGACTTGAATGTAAGCAAAGAATCTTCTGAAACCGCCACTGATATTAAATATGGTAAACTTTGATATTGTCAAGTGATATGACATAATATGCATGTGTTTCATCAAATTCTCAAAAATCCATGTTTCATTTAGTTTTCTGGATAAAGTGCAACTGTTAAAATGAGGTGATAAGTGGTGGTATTTAGGCATTGGGTAAATAACAATTCCAGATTTCAAGGTCTATGCATGCTCTATTAAAATTCATGCCAAAGAAAATTACAAGTTTCTACATGTCATGGGCTGTTAGAGGATTTTTTTTCAGTAAATAACCTCAAAAGTTAAATTCTCAAAATGCCAAGTAACCATAGCAATTAACTGGTGATAATGAATTAAATCAGTTCACGAAGTTTGAAGCTTATTTATCTACATACACTTGAACAATAGATCCCCATTTTTATAGAGAGAAAGCAAAGTAACATGGGATTTCTTGGAGCCAAGGTGACTTTGTGTTTATCCGTGACCTTGAGAATCTCACTCTATTTCCTTGAACCTCTCCTTTCTCTCCTCTCTGAAGGAGACAATCATTCCTAAAATTTTTCCAGCTGTATCATCGCCATGTGACAGACAAGGAAGCAAGGCTCAGAGGCACAAGCACAACATCCGACATGACAAAGGAGTCATGTGATCCTGCTTTTCTGAGGTCTAATCTAGAGCCCTTTCCTCACCCAGCCTGCTTCACAGCAATATTGTGAGGCTCGAATACACTATGGCAGCACTTTGAAAAATGTAAAATGGAGTTGAGTATAAAATAGAAATAGGGGGACTTCCCTGGTGGCACAGTGGTTAAGAATCCACCTGCCAATGCAGGGGACATGGGTTTGAGCCCTGGTCCGGGAAGATCCCACATACCACGGAGCAACTAAGCCCATGCGCCACAACTACTGAGCCCACATGCCACAACTACTGAAGCCTGCGCTCTAGAGCCCTTGAGCCACAACTACTGAGCCCACGTGCCACAACTACTGAAGCCTGCACTCTAGAGCCCGTGAGCCACAACTACTGAGCCCATGTGCTGCAACTACTGAAGCCCGCGCGGCTAGAGCCCGTGCTCCACAACAAGAGAAGCCACCTCAATGAGAAGCCTGTGCACTGCAACGAAGAGTAGCCCCCGCTTGCCACAACTAGAGAAAAGCCCATGCGCAGCAACGAAGACCCAACGCAGCGAAGATTAATTAATTAATTAATTTAAAAAATACAAGTAGGTGATATGATGACAAGGGGCAGAGGGCCCCTGACAGGTGTCTCTATGCCCTGCTTCATCATCTTAGTCAACTTCCCTTTCCTCCCCTAGCCGTCCTCCACCAGAGAGTCTCCAAACCACTCACGTGTCCCCCTCTTTGCTTGGGGGAGAAACCTGGGGCTGCTGGGGCTTCTCCTCACTGCATCTCAGCTGTACCCTGCATCAACAGAGCAGATGTCCAAAGACAGGTCAGAGCTTGAAGTGCTGACTGGAGCAAGAATTGAGGGACAGCCAGGTGGGGTGGAGGCAGCCCCCGTCCCCCAGGGCTTTGGGTGGAGGAGGATTTAAGCCATCTCACCCAAACTGAAGGAAGAGCCCGATCCCTGAAGATGAGATTCCAGTCAGAATCGCATGTTAACCTCCTGGCTGTAATCCTCTGGAAAGTGAAACTGAGACGGTGAGTGAACTTTGGCTGCGTTTAGTTTTGAGTTCTTTAGAGCTGCATACCAAACCGTGACATTTACACTCCTCACCCTTCCTCAGAAAGCCAGGTCCCATCAGACACCCATCTGGGCCATCTCATCAGGTCCTCACACAGCATCTCAGGCTGTCTGTCTGTCTACAGCATCCCCTCTACCTACCCACACGTCAAGGATTTCCATCTACTGCCAAGTTTCCACCAGAATACAGTGCGTATGGGGCTTAGAGTTGGAAGCACGACTGAATACCAAATATCCTTCCCCTCTTTTTTTTTTTTTTTTGCAGTATGCGGGCCTCTCACTGTTGTGGCCTCTCCCGTTGCGGAGCACAGGCTCTGGACGCGCAGGCTCAGCGGCCATGGCTCACGGGCCCAGCCGCTCCGCGGCATGTGGGATCCTCCCAGACCGGGGCACGAACCCGTGTCCCCTGCATCGGCAGGCGGACTCTCAACCACTGCACCACCAGGGAAGCCCCCTTCCCCTCTTTTTACTGATGAGAAAACAGAGGCCCAGAGAAAGGAATTACCTTCTCCAGGATCAGAGCGCCAGGCCAAAGTCTCCTCTGTGCTAGTTTATTGCTCTTTTAACTTTGGTTCTTTATCTTTGCTGGGTAATAAAGAGATTAATTATTCTCAGACATTAAACCAAAGAAATTTAATAAGCTTCTCAACACAATATTCAGGCACAAAAGTTATAATGATGGAAGTTATAGGTACATTTTTTGTGTGTGTGTGTCTGTTTTGGTTTAAGTTAGATTTTCCTTTAAAGTCCTCTTAAGTCCATTTTCTTGAATCAGAGTGCAAGTACCCCTGGGGGTCTGCAGATATGGGCATACTTCCTTTAATTATGCTTCCCAGATATCGCATTTTTTTTAAACAAATTGAAGGTTTGTGGCAACTCTAAGTCAAGCAAGTCTATTGGCACCATTTTCCCAACAGCATCTGTTCACTTCATGTCTCATGTCACATTTTGGTAATTCTTGCAATACTTCTAACTTGTTCTTTATTATTATTTTTGAATGGTGATCTGTGATCAGTGATCTTTGATGCTACTCCTACAGCTCACTGAAGGCACAGATGATGACTAGCATTTTTTAGCAATAACGTATTTTTAATTAAGATATGTACTTTTTTAGACATAATGCTACTGTACACTTAATAGACTACAGCACAGTATAAACATAACTTTTATAAGCACTGGGAAGCCAAGAAATTTGTGTGACTCACTTTATTGCGCTACTTGCTTTATTGTGGTGGTCTGGAATCACACCAGCAGTATCTCTGAGGTATGCCTGTATATTCTCAGGAATTCAAGAGTTCTCCAGAACAATTTTTTCTTTTTTAAATTTTTATTTATTTATTTATTTATTTTTGGCTGTGTTGGGTCTTTGTTGCTGTGCGCGGGCTTCCTCTAGTTGCGGCAAGCAAGGGCTACTCTTCGTTGTGGTTTGAGGGCTTCTCATTGTGGTGGCTTCTCTTGCTGCTGAGCATGGGCTCTCCGTGTGTGGGCTTCAGTAGTTGTGGCACGTGGGCTTCAGTAGTTGTGACTCTCGGGCTCTAGAGTGCAGGCTCAGTAGTTGTGGCTCGCAGGCTCTGGAGTGCAAGCTCCGTAGTTGTGGAGCACAGGCTTAATTGCTCAGCAGCATGTGGGACCTTCCCGAACAAGGGCTCGAACCTGTGGCCCCTGCATTGGCAGGCGGATTCTTAATCACCACGCCACCAGGGAAGTCCCTCTCCAGAACAATTTAAATTTAATTTTAGGTGTTCATTTCAATGTAAAATAGAAGCACATGCAACATTATGGTGTGCTGGTGTTTACGCTGATTTTTTTTTCCTGAAGTTTCTTCCTTTCCTCTGGTATGATCAGCCCATATTTGGGCCATCTAACTTGAAACTGCTATTCTTAATGAAGAATTTTTTTCCCTCCAATCTTCAGTGTAGATAAAGACCCTTCTTATTGTGGAGGATGAGGGGATTGAAGAGGAAAAAAAAAATAATTAAACACTGGTGAAAGTTCCTTTACCCTGTTTCTTTCTCTCAGTGAGGGTAGAAGGGACCGTGCTGCACTTCACCTCTGATTCCCAGAATGGCAGAGGTGCCACAGACATCTCTCTCCTACAACAGAACCAAAGAGCAGCAGCAAAGGGAAAGCTACCCAAGGCAAGAAGAATTGGGCCCTGGAAGCTTCAACTATTAGAATGAAAATTTGCTGCCTAAAATGCTGGCATGGGATGATACAGGAAGAGGAGAGCGATGGTATGGATATAACAGTCATCATCACCAATATGGGAAGGGCAGGGACGAGCAGGGGCAGTGTGACCATGACATACAGTGGGAGTCAATGCTGTAAATATGAGGAGAGCCTTCGGCACCAGTCCTGCACTACCTCCTACCTGGGGACTTAGAAATAACCCTGGGCAGAGAGCTGTTTTTAAATTATTAATTGTTGTGAAAGCCACGGAATTTTCTGGAAATTACTAGATTGACCCCTTTGCTCTAAGACATTATAGGGCTTGACATAAAAATTAGGATCAGTGGGCTTCCCTGGTGGCGCAGTGGTTGAGAGTTCACTTGCCGATGCAGGGGACACGGGTTCGTGCCCCGGTCCGGGAGGATCCCACATGCCGCGGAGCGGCTGGGCCCGTGATCCATGGCCGCTGAGCCTGTGCGTCTGGAGCCTGTGCTCCGCAACGGGAGAGGCCACAACAGTGAGAGGCCCGCGTACTGCAAAAAAAAAAAAAAAAAAAAAAAAAAAAAAAAAAAAAAATTAGAATCAGTAATAGGAAAACACAGAAATTTATTTTTTCACTCCCAATTTTGTGGTATGAAAATATTCTATTCATGACACATATTCTGTATCATCTTCATGGTATATGCTGTCGGAATTTCCCCAGGACCTTAGGACTTGTCTTTGCGCCTTGTTTATGGTCAGTCACATTAGCACCAACTGACCACTTAAAGAAGCTCTATTTAAAATTTTATGCATCTCTTCACAAAAGGCCCATACATACACTTTTTTTTTTTTTTTTTTTTTTTTTTGCGGTATGCGGGCCTCTCACTGTTGTGGCCTCCCCCGTTGCGGAGCACAGGCTCCGGACGCGCAGGCTCCGGACGCGCAGGCTCAGCGGCCATGGCTCACGGGCCCAGCCGCTCCGCGGCATATGGGATCCTCCCAGACCGGGGCACGAACCCGTATCCCCTGCATCGGCAGGCGGACTCTCAACCACTTGCGCCACCAGGGAGGCCCATATACATACACTTTTTCAAGGGGACCCCAGTTTTGAAATAAGAACTGTGTCCTGAATTATGCTGTGGATTATGGATATTCATTTTGTGTAGAGACATGTTGGTATGTGGAAGAGAGAGGCATGAAAACAAGACAAATGCTCCTATCAGTGAGGAAAACAGGGAGAATGATTCCAGAGAAGGCAGGAGGGAGGATGGAGGGAAAGGGTGTCATACATAAATATGGCCACGAGAGGGCAGCAGAGACATGCTCACTCTGCCCCTCAAGGGCTTTTGTTCAAAACCTGATTCACTTCAGACCTTTCCTCCTCCAAATGCTACTGTCCTGTATGACACACATTCATGACTCTCTTAGCTAGTAGATAACAAAAGGAGCCCTGAGTTTAGGATGCCTGAGATTTAAATTCTAGTTTTGCTATAAATTTGGGCAAGCTTCTTCTTTGGATAAGTCTGTTCATTTCTGAGGTTTCAATTTCATTAGCTTTAAAATGTGTGCTACTCACATTTAAACATTCCTAAAGGGTATGTGAAAATATAACTGTGACACAAAATCCCTATTTAGGTTTCATTATTGGGAGTAGAGAGTCTTGGAAAGGCCAGAGGCTAAAACAATAGGGGAGATAAATGAAAATAAGAAAAAATGTCTTATTGAGAGAGGACATCAGGACTCTGGCTATGAATTCAGAGAAATTCAGGTGATCACTGTCAACTTCTATTTGGGGGACCTGGTGGAAATCTATTTTGAGAGTTGTCAGGTGGACTCACCATAAAGGTAATAATTATTTCCTGGAGTCCCCTAGCAACGGGTCTTATAAATGTAGAGTTCTCTCTGGGCAAAAGAAAGAAAAAGTATCAACTCAACTCTCATATCCTGGTGGCATAGCAGTCTATCATTCTACTGTCTTCTTGGTTTGTTATCTGACTAGAGGGGAGAAAGCACTGGCAGGGCTCTGAGATGCCCACCCAAATGCTGAGGCACGTGTCTAATGTTCCCCAAAGCACAGAGTGGGGAGGGGGGTTGATGCTCAGAGTTGGACGGTGGCCTTTCTTCATATGTATGACCACAGTGCAGTTGGCACCTCGGGAAGCGTAACCTTCTATGTCTCTCTTCTCCATCACCCTT